>NW_028261386.1:7298401-7598401 GCF_051295495.1 Thamnophis sirtalis | reverse complement strand
CCCGATGACGTCCTTGATGAAAAGGACTCTCTTGTTGAACCGGAGCGAGAGCTTGTCAAAGAGTTCGATGTTCTTCAGGAGATTATCGTCCGAGGTGCTGGAGGGAGGGGAAAAAAAAACAGCACTGGCTTTATTTATTCAATTTGGACACCACTCAACTCGCCATCGAAAGCGATTCCGGGCAATTGAGAAGCTGGAAGGATTCTGTATCTCGATTTTCCTCCACCACCAAAAACGTCGTGTTGAGAGACCTGTGGCTCGTCCCTAGCTCCAGAGGCTCTCTTGGGCAAGCAGAAGCATCTGGAGATAAGAGGTAGTCCTCGACTTGTGACCAGAATGGAACCCAAAATTTATTGTTGCTAACGGAGACAGTTAAATGAGGTCTCCCCCCCTCCCCAATTTTACGACCTTTCTTGCCACGGTTCTTAAGTGAACCACTGCAGTCGTGAAACAGTTGGTCAAACAGTTGTTAAGTGAATCTGGATTCCCCATTGACTTTGCTTGTCGGAAGGTCGCAAAAGGGGATCACTTGGTCCTGGGACACAGCAATGGTCATAACTATGAATCAATTGCCAAGGGTCTGAATTTTGATCACATGACCCCAGGACACTGCAACTGCCATAAATGTGAACCGGTTGTCAAGCATCCAAATGTTGATCATGTGACTATGGGGATGCTGCAAGTCGTAAGTGTGAAAAATGCCCATGTCACTTTCTTGGGTGCTGTTGAACTTCGAACAGTCACTAAATGAATGGTTGTAAGTTGAGGACTACCTATATAGAGGTTCTCACATTCTAAGTGTTCCAACACAGACTGCTCCCACCTGGTACATCGTTGAGCTGGGCCTCTGCTTCTACCACTCTGGCCTTCAGCAGAAAAGAACAGACCAACATGGGGCAAAACTCACTTAACAACTGTGTTGCTTAGAATCAGAAATGTAGGATTCATTTATGGTTGTAAGTTGAGGACTACCTGCAGCTAAACTTAACAAATCTAATTCCTGACTCTAGGGGGCAGTACTCATCGTTTCAAAGCCGAAGAGCGGGGGTGGAATGTGTTGTGCCACCCGATTGAGATTAGCTAGAAAGCAGGAAATCCGAAGATTCTAGCTAATATAAATAGCACGTCACACCTGATCGTCGGAAATACCAGTTTGCCCAACCGGTAGCATTTCACCCCTGGTTTGAAGATAGTCCTCGAACTACAGCCATTCACTAAATGAACGGTTGTACGTTGAGGACTACCTGGAATTCAGCACCACAGTACCTGCTTGTTGTCCAAGATACCCCTAGCTTAACATCCTGTCCTGTCACAGGTGGATTACAAAACTAGTGAATTTGTGTCCAAATACCAGTTAATCTTTAGCTCTGATTTCTCATTGCTAACTTCAGCAATCTCGTCGTTTACTTTAAACAGTGGCAGCTTCATTTTTTACTGCCGCTACTGTAATTAATACTATTTTACCTTGCACTTTGTCCAGAGAATTGTCATATTAAAGGTAGATAATGTTAATAGCTAGTAAATGTTAATCAGTGGCAAAATAATCTTGACTGCTGTTTTGAAAACTTGAATGTATCATAAAGCATCTAGGATCTGTGCCTAGGATTAATTACAATTGCTTTGCTAGAGTAATAGAACTTTTCTGTTTAATGACTGGCTTCTAAGGTGATTTTGAATCTGATAAAATTCCTATTCACTCCAAGACGTCCTTTTGACTTGTTTCGATAAACACAAAAAGTATATATTTATTGGCTTTTAAAATGTACACTTTACATTTATATTGTATATCGGCTATCGGCTCATCACAATTCTGTCTGGATGGTTTCTTGTGATGAGCCGATAGACTGAGAAAGGAAGCAGCATGCCTCCTCCCATATTTGGGCATACCAGGGGTTGTGACACTAAATACATATCTATTTCCCTGGCTCAGCTGATAAAGGAGGAGAACCTTGTGGCTTAGTGGCTAACACAACTGCCTAACATGTAATGCAGCACAGGTTCGAATCCCAGTAAGGGTATGGCTAGCTGATGAGAGCTAAATAGCTTGAAATAGTTCTATACTAGTCTCCCTTTATTTATTTATCAGCACAAATACAACATATATATATATAAATGGCTCTGTTTGTGTGTGTGTGTGTGTGTGTGTTCCAGCATAACTCTGGAACGCCTCGAGCAATTTCAACCAAACTTGGTACACAGATGACTTACTCTCTGGAAACAAATACCGTGGGGGTAAGACACCCCTAACACCCCTCAGGGCGTGTGTGTGTGTGTGTGTTCTGTTACGATACAGGCTGTTGTGCCTTCAAATGACTTCTACTGTACTGCCGTAAAATGGCTTCTACTGTACAGCGCAGGGGAGTTGCCATGGTAACGGCAGTACAGTACTCCACAAGAGGTCTCCCTCTGGTAAGGGGGAAAATCCAACACTAGAAATTACGTCTAGACATTCCCCCCCCCCCCATAAATAAATACCCGGGCAACGCCGGGTTATCAGTTAGTTATATCTATTTGCAATACATGTTACATCTAATGCATCCTCCGCTTATGACTAATTGAGTTAAGGTTATAGCCTGT
The DNA here is from genome assembly GCF_051295495.1 of Thamnophis sirtalis. Classification (NCBI taxonomy): domain Eukaryota; kingdom Metazoa; phylum Chordata; class Lepidosauria; order Squamata; family Natricidae; genus Thamnophis; species Thamnophis sirtalis. Next base: position 7,595,824 of record NW_028261386.1, on the reverse strand, counting down.
AGTTATGGTTGTAAGTCGTGTTGGTTGTAAGCTGAGTCAGCCATGTGACCGCACCTAATTTTACACCCCTTTTTGTGGCAGTTGTTAAACAACCACCCTGGAATTCATTGTTTGCTATGGGTAGGTTTTGCTTGAAACGGGAAATAAATGCCAAACGCTAGCAAAAACATCATAAATCAAGGTCATGTGACTGTGGGACACTGCAAATGGCTGTAAATACAGGCTGGTTGCCAAGCGCCCGAAATGCGGACATTTAACTGGGGGCAGGGTAGGTGGGACGGAGGCTGTTGGAATTCCAGAACCGGGTCATAATTACCTTTTCTTAGGTCCATTGTAACTTTGAACAGTTGCTAAGTGACCAATCATAAATGAGGATTACTTTTAATGTATTTTATACCCACACACATACATACATACATATGTTTGTGTGTGGAGACTCTAGAAAGAGTGCAGAGAAGAGCAACGAAGATGATTAGGAGACTGGAGACTAAAACATATGAGGAACGGTTGCAGAACTAGGTATGTCTAGTTTAATGAAAAGAAGGACTAGGGGTGAGAAGATAGCAGTGTTCCAATATCTCAAGGGCTGCCACAAAGAAGAGGGAGTCAAGCTATTCTCCAAGGCACCTGAAAGCAGGAGAAGATGCAATGGGTGGAAACTAAACAAGGAGAGAAGCAACTTAGAAGTAAGAAGAAATTTCCTGACAGTTAGAACAATTAATCAGTAGAAAAATTTCCCTCCAGAAGTTGTAAATGCTCCAACACTGGAAGTTTTAAAGAAGAGATTGGATAACCATTTGTCTGAAGTGGTATAGGGCTTCCTGCCTAAGCAGGGGGGTGGACTAGAACAGTGTTTTTCAACCACTGTGCCGCGGCACACTAGTGTGCCGTGACATAGTGTAAGGTGTGCTGTGGGAAAATTACTTTATATATAGTCAATATAGGCACAGAGTTAAATTTTTTTAACATTTTCTAATGGTGGTGTGCCTCGTGATTTTTTTTCATGAAAAAAGTGTGCCTTTGCACAAAAAAGGTTGAAAAACACTGGACTAGAAGACCTCTGTGGTCCCTTCCAACTCTTATATTATATATTATATTATATTACTTTATATTACTTTATATTACTTTATATTACTTTATATTACATTACATTACATTACATTATATTATATTATATTATATTATATATTATAATATATTATAGTATATTATAGTATATTATATTATTATAGTATATTATACTATATTATATTATATTAAATTATTACATCACATTATATACATACCTTCACACACACACATATATACATATATACCTACACATATACTACACATACACAGACAGACATTGATATATAGATATAAATGGGAAATGGCAACCATACACACACACACCAAATTACCACAGCAGGGACCACCAACTCAACTGGGTCTTAATGTCTGGGGGGGAAGAGCGAGGTCTGGATAACTTAATGATAAAGAATGATAAATTAAACAATGATAAATTAAACAAGGAACCTGCTAATTTCCTCCGGCTGAGGGATGATTGCTGCCCTTAAGCAACATGCTTTGTGGGTCATTCCACACCATAGGCTGAGCCAGCATAAAGAATACGTAAATTTCCAGCAAACATGAAAAACCAAAATAATAATAGTAACAAATAGGAGTTTCTACAGATTTAAGTATTGCCCCTTCTTTAAAAATACAGCCTAGGGGCAAATTCTGGAGGAGCAGTCCCAGATCCCCAAACTTACCCTTCCGAATTATACCCATACAAGAGATTGGTGGGTTCATATATTTCCTGAAATACAACATGGGCCTATTCAAACAGATATAAGGAATATGTTATCTTTCTGCATCGGTACAGGTAGTCCTCAATTTACAACCACAATTGAGCGTGAAATTTATGTTGCTAAGTTAAATGAGCTTACCCCATTTTACGACTTTTCTTGCCACAGTTGTTGTTAAGTGAATCATTGGATTTGTTAGGTTAGTAAGCCAGTTGCTAAGTGAATCAGGCTTCCCCACTGACTTTTGCTTGTGAGGTTGCAAAAGGTGTCTGTCAACCCGGAAGTGAACCTGGATGAGGCCATCTTGGAGGCTTTGGGGTTGCCACAAAGCAGAAGAAAAGGCAGGGAGGGGGGGAAATAGCTAAAGGGGGCTTTTTAGCCAAAACAAGAAAGTTTTCCTGTGGGAACCAAGGACGTTCTGACAGGTGGCTGGCCAGAGGAGGAGTAAAGTAACCAAGCAACCAGCCAGCACCTTGATTGGACAGCATGACCAGTGACTTGCCAGGGGGCGGGGGAAACTTTTACTTTTTAATCAGGTGAAAGCTGCGGGAACTCTCAGAGTCGGCTTTTCACCAGTTGTGCCAATATGATGTATCCAATAAATTGTTCTTCGAGTAATTTGCCTGCCTCAGAGTTCTGCTTTCTGTGGGTGCGTTACTTGGAATGCTGACATCGCCGTTGTGACTTTGAACGGTCACTAAGGGAGCTGTTGTAAGTCGAGGACTACCTGTACAGTGTAGCAAAGCTTTTAGGTCTGTTTGGGGTCTTCCTAGATTCAACTGGTGGATCACCGCAGGGAACAGAGAGGTGGATCGGACCATCCTACAATTCCAAGCTTGGTCTTTTAAGCTTCAGCATCAACCCAGAGAAGAGAGGCGTTTACCTTGTGTAGGAGTATTTGTTGTTACTTCGGTTGTAAAGGAGCTTCACCACTGGCTGAAAAAAAAGGGGGGGAGAAAAAGGGGTGTCAATGCAGGCAGAAGAAAGAACATCAAAGCTCACGGAGACTCATTGTCCTGGATCCCACAAAGCTCTGGGAACGGAAGTACTGAATGTTCCCAGGCAGTGGTGGGATTCAAATAATTTAACAACCGGTTCTCTGCCCTAATGACTATCTGGGTAGGTGGGGCTCGGTGGTCATGTGACTGGGTGGGCGTGGCCAACTCAAAGTCACTCAGGTCGATGGACGCTTCGCCTTAGCTGTTGCAATGTGATAAGGGTTAACCAGAGAGGCAGTTTCTGTAAGCAGGTCAATAAAGATTAGGCTAGAACAGTGTTTCTCAACCTTGGCAACTTGAAGATGTCTTCAAGTTGCCAAGGTTGAGAAACACTGGGCTAGAAACAACACTAGAATGTTTCCTTCCTGCCTTCCTTACAGGATTAGCCCTGTAAAGTGGGGGAAAACAAAAGGAGATTTCTTCCAACAACCGGTTCTCTGAACTACTTAGAAAGTTACCAACCGGTTCTCCCGAATAGGTGCGAACTGGCTGAATCCCACCACTGTTCCCAGGTCATTATGGGAACCTACAACCACCATTCCTGATTCAGATGTTTTACACAGGTAAGAGGAGGAGAAAAACTCGGTTCTAATTTAGATGAAAGCTGGGACATGACCACTGAAATAAAGACAGGGGTAGAGAAAGCTCGAACAGCCTTCTTCAAAATGGAAAAGGTTCTTCTGCAGCCACGACATAAGCCTAAGATTGAAAATTAGGCTTGTCAGAGATTACAATTTTTTTCTATCCTGCTCTACGGAGTGGAGATTGGTCTCGGACAGAAAAACCACTTGAAGGGACTAGCAGCATTTGAAATGTGGATTTCAATAGGCGGCTGTTACGTATAAGCTGGGTTGACAAAATCAGAAATGAGGAGGGGATAAGGCACCTGGGAATGTTCTGACCCAGGCATCCTTAACAAGCAAGAAGCTGAGTCTTGTTTCCCCGGCGAAACCCCTTTTCTTTGCACGGCCGTGAATTCCTTTCATTCACAGTCCGCAAGGCTTAGCAAACGGTCTTTTAGTGGGCTGTTTATCAAATACAAACCTTATCTCATTTGGCGAGCTGCCAAATAGCTAGTTCCAAATGCAGGGCAAGGCAAAACGTAACACAGAGTCTCTTATAGTTGCAAACAGAACATTGTTTCCTGCAAAAGCCCCCTCCCCGTTGGCTCCTCTTTTGTTTCCTATGGGAGGGTCCAATCACCTCCAAGGTGTGGCTTTACTCTTAAGTCGACCCGGCTTTCTTAATTGTTCTTGTCTTCTGGCAGCTCTGCGCATGCGCACACTGGGAACAGGCTCCAGCTGTTCCTCTGCCTTGCTGTTCTCTAGCTCCTTCTCTGCCTCTGACGCAGAGCCCTCATCTGAGCATTCCTCAGCCCCCAATTCCTCCCCAACCTCCTCACTGTCCATCTCTGCTGTCAGCTCCACAAACTGCCAGGGAAAGCCAAGGGAAACCATCAAAACCATTAAAAAAAATTGGAAGTTAGAATATTTTGGACATATAATGCGACACCCGGAAAAATATGCCATACTTCACTTAATCCTCCAGAGAAAGATTGAAGGCAAACGAGGCCCAGGCAGAAGAAGAAGATCAGGGCTTCAAAATCTAGGGTTTGGGCAAAACTCAGCAGCACTTTTTCGTGCAGCTGTTGACAAAAATGGGATTGCCAACATGATCGCCAACGTCTGATGACAGATATGGCACAAGGAAGAGGAGGAGAAAAACAAGACTTGGAGGTAATCTTGCCAGGCCTTCAGATTCCCAGTAGGGGTCATCCTTCATTTACGACCACAATGGAATAGTGTAGATGTAGGGTCTCCTGCTTGGGCGGGGGGGGGGTTGGACTAGATGACCTACAAGGTCCCTTCCAACTCTGTTAATCTGTCTGTTAGATTGAGACCAGAACTTCTGTTGTTAAGCAAAGCAGTGGTTAAGTGAGAACCCCCCACTGGTACGGAACCTTCTTGCCATGGTTAAGCAAATCACTGCAGTTGTTAAGTGAATCATAGCAATAGCAGTTAGACTTATATACTGCTTCATAGGGTTTTCAGCCCTCTCTAAGCGGTTTACAGAGTCAGCATATCGCCCCCACAGTCTGGGTCCTCATTTCACCCACCTCGGAAGGATGGAAGGCTGAGTCAACCTTGAGCCGGTGAGATTAGAACCGCTGAACTGCAGATAGCAGTCAGCTGAAGTGGCCTGCAGTACTGCACCCTAACCACTGCGCCACCTCAGCTCTTGAAATCATGCAGTCTTGAAGCAACTCAGTCTAGAAAAAGTTTAACCATCTGATTCTTTTAAAAGCGCATAAAATCCTTTAGGAGGCCGTTTGACGTAGGTGAGACTCAAAAGTCTGTACAGCTTTCCTTGCTGGGAATTTTTTTTTAAAAAAAAATTGCCATGGAGCAACTCTGTGGCTTTTGCACAGGGGGGAAACAAAGGCACAGCTGCCATCTTCACTTTTTTGCCCTTCACTTGGATGTTTCTGGAGTAGCTCCAAAGAAACAATAGAGAGAACAATATAATTTTATCCTTGCAAACCACCCAGAGTCACTGAGAGTGAGTTGGGTGGCCATATAAATGTTCATGAATGAATGAATGAATGAATGAATGAATGAATGAATGAATGAATGAATGAATGAATGAATGAATGAATGAATGAATGAATGATAGGCATGACTATTCCAAGTACTCCTTTGCAAGTTATTTCCTAAATTGGGGAATCTTATTTGGAGCAGCTGACTGCTCCTTAGAAGGCCAGATCCTGATGATGAAAGTCAAATACTTTGGCCACCTACTGAGAAGGAAGAAAGACTCACTGGAGAAGAGCCTCATGCTGAGAAAGATGGAGGGCAAAAGAAGAGCGGGACAACAGATAATGAGGTGGCTGGATGGAGTCACCAAAGCAGAAGGCGTGAGCTTAAATGAACTCCAGTGGATGGTAGAGAACAGAAAGGCCTAGAGGAACATTGTCCATGGGGTCGTGATGGGTTGGAGAAGACTTCACAACTAACAACAACAACAAATTGGAGCAGAAAGGGAAGAGGAACAATGGAGAACCCAATCTACTTTGGAGGAGACCTCCATCATTAACTCTACCCACCTCCAGCAAATGCTGTGTGTTCCCCCAAACAGAAGAACCCCAACATAATAAAATTGGTTTTATCTGCCATAAACTTAAAAACTTTGAGCTGCAAAGGGTAAACCACAATGGTCCTTCTTCAGATATTTATATCACTTCTAGGTGTGTTCAATAGCATGGAAAATGTGGATATTTAAAAGCTTAACGGAGCCTCCTTTTTCCTCTTCCTCATTCTTAAGATGCCATGGCAAAGTTCAAACTCCCAGCTACTGATAAGGAAGACAAGTGGCTGGCTTCACAGGTGGTGCCAAGCCAGGCTTGGGGTGACTCTGGCTTGGAGCAGGTGGTACTTAAACACACACACACACAAACCTTATTAGCTCAAGGACCACACCAAACCTGTGGTCAAGATCCCTTATATTAGAAGTTTGGGGTTTTTTTAAAGGGTAAAATGCTGCTTTAAATGATTTTTTTTCAGTCAGGCAACATTAACAAGTCTGACAAGTAATCCTCTACTTACAGTCACAATTAGCAGCTGAATTTCTACAGTCGCTAAGCAAGGCAGTTGTTAAGTGTGATTTTACAACCTTTTTCCTCGTAGTTGTTACGTGAATCACTGCAGTTAAGCGAATTTTGCTTTTAAAAAAGCAAAATAGCAAAATAATATAGATAACCCTCAACTTCATGATGACAATTGGCCCAGACTTGTTAAACAAGGGGGTTGTTGAGTGAGTTGCCTCCAACAGCTTTCCACCATGGCTGTTAAGTGAAGCACTGCACTTGTTAAGTGAATCATGCACTCGTTTGGCAAATGGAGTTTCTCCCTGTGACTTTGCTTGTCGGAAGCTGGCTGGGAAGGTTGCAAATGATGATCACATGATGCAGGGATGGTGCAATCATCATAAATACATGTTGGTTGCGCCTGAATTTTCATCCCATGACTGTGGGGATGCTACGACAGTTGTAAATGTGAGGACTAGTTGTAAATCGCTTTTTTTTTAAATGCCACTAACTCCAAACTACACCAATGGTTGCAAATCATGGACTAATTGTATTAGGACAAAAAGGGCAGCCCACATGCTGGACATTCTCGTCTCCTAGATTAGTGTAATGTGTGACTGTCTAGGGAGATTCTCAGTCATCCAGGTCCTGGTTGTCCCAATGGTGCCTTGGGATAACCATGTCCCAAATGGTGTAGCCAGCCAAATGGTTGTCCCAAATGGTGGTAGACTTTAGGAGAAACCCTCCCATACTACCACCTCTTACAATACTAGACAACACAGTATCAACAGCAGAGACCTTCAAACTTCTAGGTTCTATCATATCTCAAGACCTAAAATGGACACCTAACATCAAAAACTTCATCAAAAAAGCACAACAAAGAATGTTCTTTCTGGGCCAACTCAGGAAGCTCAAACTGTCCAAGGAGGTGCTGATTCTGTTCTACAGAGGAATTATTGAGTCTGTCATCTGCACCTCCATAACTGTCTGGTTTGGTTCTGCAACCCAAGAAGACAGACACAGACTTCAACGGATAATTAGAACTGCAGAAAAACGATTAATACAAACCTGCCTTCCATTGAGGACCTGTATATTGCATGAGTCAAAAAGAGGGCTGTGAAAATATTTACAGACCCCTCACATCCTGGACATAAATTGTTTCATATCCTACCCTCAAAACGACACTATATACGCTGCATACCAGAACAACTAGACACAAGGACTGTTTTTTCCCAAATGCCATCACTCTGCTAAACAAATAATTCCCTCATCACTGTCAAACTATTCACTAAGTCTGCATTACTATTAATCTTCTCATCGTTCCTATCACCCATCTCCTCCCACTTACGACTGCGACTTTATTGCTTGTATCCCTATAATTTACATTGTTTCCTAGTATGATTTGATTGCTTATTTGTACCCTATGAATGTCATTAAGTGTTGTACCTTACGATTCATGACAAATGTATCTTTTCTTTTATGTACACTGAGAGCATATGCATCAAAGACAAATTCCTTGTGTGTCCAATCCCACTTGGCCAATAAAGAATTCTATTTTATTCTATTTTTTTCAAGAGGCAACTGGACTTTCTTGTTTTTCTTTGAAGATGTTTCGCTTCTCATCTAAGAAGCTTCTTCAGCTCTGAGAGAGCAAAAACATCTCCAAAGAAAAACCAGAAAGTTGCCTCTTGAAAAAAGCACCTTTGGGACTGTACAGGTAGTCCCGACTTACAACAGTTCCCTTGGTGACCATGAAGAGAGTGAGTTATGACCATATTTCATAGTTGTGACTGTTAGGTAAGTTCCCCGTTGGGAGAGCGAGTGCGTTCAGAGAAGCGTTGTGAGAGTTGTGTTGGAGAACACACAAACCAGCATACAGAGACACTGCAGTTTAACTAAGCTTTTGCTTTCGTGGAAAAAGAGGTATCAGAGTCCATCAAACAGTCCAAGTCATACACGGATAAGACAGTCAGTCATCAATGTCTTTCAGTTAAGGGATAATCCAAATAACTTAGTCCATAATCATACAATCTGGTACTCAAAGTTTGCTAGCAGTTGCAAAACTTACAATAGCTCACGCCACTTTCTAACAGCTAGCTTCCAAAACACTCAGATCAGATCAGCCCAGCATCTAACAAACAGAGAGCTAATAGTCATTCTGCTCCCTCTTATGGCTGATTGAGGAAACAGCAACCAATCACATTTTACAGTATGATTTAAAGAAACAGGTACAGCATTGCTATATGATTTATATATTGCCAACCCAACCGTTAGACTATATTCCTAACAGTGACCACTGTAGTAGCCCCATAGTCACATGATCAAACTTCAGCCACTTGACAACTGACTCACACTTATGACGGTTGTAGCATTCCTGGGTCACGTGAGCACCTTGGGAGACCTCTTGGACAAGCAAAGTCACTGAGGAAACTAGATTCATTGTGACTAACTTAACTGCAATGATTCACTTAACAACTGTGGCAGGAGAAGTCACAAAATGGGGCAAAACTCACTTAACACATTTCTCAATTAACAACAAAAACGCTGGGCTCAATTGTGGTCGTAAGTTGAGGACTACCTGTAATGTGTGAACCAGCCCTTTTCATCTGCCCTCCTCATGCCCCCTCAGTACCTTCATGGCTGATTCAATGAGCCTCTCTTCCTCTTTCGGTGACGTGATGACAGGGATATTGCAGATTGGGTGGTAGGCCTCTTTCTTGTCCTGCAAACAGAATTGCACACATTCAGGCAGATTAGAACAGGGTAGACTGTCACCGCCTCTGGAATCTCATTGTTCTCAACGGCCGAAAGGAAGATTTAAGCACATCTGGCTTTTCCATTTTTCTTTTTGCCAAGATGTTGGGAGCGGGCTGTTGCAGGACATAATTTAGGCCTTAAGCCAGGGGTGTCAAACTCAAAGCCCACAGGTGAAATCTGGCCCACGGGATGCTTAAATCCAGCCCACGGAAACGCCCTGGAAATACCAAAGGAGCAGAGCGCGGTGCCTTTGCTGGCCAAAAGAAGCCATGTGCGGCCTGGTTTTGGCTGACAGAGTACTGCTGGAGGCCGGGGAGGCCAAAAACGGGCGGTGTGAGTGGGAACTTGGGAGGCCTCTGCACAGCCCATTTTTGGCAGGCAGAGTGCTGCTGGAGGCTGGGGAGGGCGAAAATGAGGTGTGTATGTGTATGGGGCGGGGGGGTGTTGCACAACTCTCCTCACCCCATATTGACCGGTAAAATGATGCTGGAGGCCGGGGAGGCTGAAAACGGGCTGTGGAGGGGGGGAGCTCAGGAGGCGTCTGCGCAGCCCATTTTTGGCATATAGAATACCGCAGGAGGCGTCCGCCCCATCTCTCCTCCCGTTCCTCCACCCCCCCGACCCACAGAGTACTAAATGCTGGTCCGACCCTTGAAGAAATCCAGTTCAACACCCTTGTCTTAAACCTTGCAGAGAATTTTGGTGATTAATTTCTCCCCCCACCCCTCCTGCACCACACTTTTCAAAGGTGGCATGAGAATGCCATGAATAGATATCTAAGGCAGTGTTTTTCAACCTTTTTTGTGCAAAGGCACACTTTTTTCATGAAAAAAATCACGAGGCACACCACCATTAGAAAATGTTAAAAAAATTTAACTCTGTGCCTATATTGACTATATATAAAGTAATTCTCCCACGGCACACCTTACACTATGTCACGGCACACTAGTGTGCCACGGCACAGTGGTTGAAAAACACTGATCTAAGGGACCTCTTCAGAGGTTTAAGAGAGTGACGGCTTTAAAGGTTGAAGACGCCATTTTCTTTTTTAAAACAGAGCACTTGAAAGATTCGTTGTGGTACATTGAGGTGTGGTGGTGTTGGTGTTTGAAGCCCTCAAATTCAGGACTGGGGGTGGGAGTGGGGCACAAGGGCTCCCATCTCTAGAATAATAATGTACATGGCAGACTGCAGTCTGTCCTTCCCCAAAGAACTTTAAATATATACTGGTTGCCCCTTATCAAGGACTTTTTCCGAGTAGGATGCTTGCCTTGAGTAAGGGTTGAGCTGGATGACCTCTAGGGTCCCTTCCTTCTCTTAAGCTTTTACCACTCAGCATGGGCAGCTATCTTACCTGCAAGGCAGCTTGACAGAGGTCCACCAAGCCCTGGATGAGGTAATATTTGGCTTCGGCCATCAGCTCCTTGATCTCCTGACGGTTCTTGGGTAGAATAACCGTGTTGTCCCGCAGGTAATTTAAGATGGTTCCAAAATGCTTCCCACAGCGGTCGATCAGGATCCAACCTGGGAAAGAAAGAAGCAGGCCTCGGGTTTCAAACAAAGCAGGTGAGAAAATTATCCCAGAGAGCTTTATTTTCTACCAAGACGACTCGTAGAAAAACTTGCCTCGTCTTGAGAGGTAATTCCAAACAGGCTGCAAACAGATCTCAGACAATGATGGCCTGGGCTAAAAACTTTTGGATATGCAACAGAATTAGATAAATGGCAGAAACTATGGGAGAAGAAATGTAAAATTGACTATGTCAACTGCATATAAAGAAAACCTGTATAAAATATTTTATAGATGGCATTTTGCACCGGCAAGATTGGCTAAAATATATAAAGATAGATCTGCCAAATGTTGGAAGTGTAACCAATCACTGGGCTCATACTATCATATGTGGTGGAGTTGCGCAAAAGCTATAATACAATACAATAGCAGAGTTGGAAGGGACCTTGGAGGTCTTCTAGTCCAACCCCCTGCCTAGGCAGGAAACCCTATACCGTTCAGACAAATGGCTATCCAACATCTTCTTAAAGACTTCCAGGGTTGGGGCTTTCACAACTTCTGAAGGCAAGCTGTTCCACTGATTAATTGTTCTAACTGTCAGGAAATTACTCCTCAGTTCTAAGTTGCTTCTCTCCTTGATTAGTTTCCATTCATTGCTTCTTGTCCTACCCTCAGGTGCCTTGGAGAATAGGTTGACTCCCTCTTCTTTGTGGCAACCCCTGAGATATTGGAACACTGCTATCATCTCTCCCCTAGTCCTTCTTTCTATTAAACTAGACATACCCAATTCCTGCAACTGTTCCTCACATGTTTTAGTCTCCAGTCCCCTAATCATCTTTGTTGCTCTTCTCTGCACTCTTTCTAGAGTCTCCACATTTTTTCTACACCGTGGTGACCAAAACTGAATGCAGTATTCCAAGTGTGGCCTTACCAAGGCATTATAAAGTGGTATTAACACTTCACGTGATCTTGATTCTATCCCTCTGTTTATGCAGCCTAGAATGGTGTTGGCTTTTTTGGCAGCTGCTGCACACAGCTGGCTCCTATTTAAATGGTTGTCCACTAGGACTCCAAGATTCCTTTCACAGTTACTACTGTTGAGCAAGGTACTACCTATACTGTACTTGTGCATTTCGTTTTTGTTGCCTTAATGTAGAACCTTACTCTTTTCACCATTGAATGTCATTTTGTTAGATAGTGCCCAATGTTCAAGTTTGTCAAGATCCTTCTGTATCTTAAGCCTGTCTTCTGGAGTGTTGGCTATTCCTGCCAGCTTGCTGTCATCTGCAAATTTGATGAGTTCCCCATTTATTCCCTCATCCAAATCATTCATGAAGATGTATTGGGTGTAAAAGAGAGCCTTGGGGTACTCCACTGCATACTTTCCTCCATGTAGATGCAGTTCCATTGAGGACTACACTTTGAGTGCGGTTGGTCAGCCAATTATGAATCCATCTGGTGGTGATGCTGTCTAACCCACATTCTTCTACTTTATCTAGTAGTAGGTTATGGTCTACCTTATCAAATGCCTTACTGAAGTCCAAGTAAACTATATCGACGGCATTCCTTTGGTCCACTAATTTTGTCACATTATCAAAGAAAGCTAAAAAAACATTGGACGAAAAAACACACTTGGTTGGAAAAAATGATAAAGCAGCATATAGACTTGAAACCAGAGATTGTTCTGTTGGACATTCTACCAGAAAAATATGATAAAGAAGTTACATATCTGTTTTTACAAGTGGTGGGTTGCCAATTTGTTTGCTACCGGTTCGGGCGTGCTCGCACATGTGTGCAACACTTCTGCACATGCACAGAAGTGTCCGGGTGGGTGGGAGGAGCCTCCCGCCATCACTACTACCAGTTCGTCTGATCTGGGCTGAACTGGAAGCAACTCACCTCTGGGTTTTACATATACTAACTGCAACCGGAACTGTATTTTCACAACAATGGGAAAACGCCGAGACTCCGTTAGATGAGAACGTAATTGAGAAAATACTAAGATGCACAGAAATGGACAGACTAACACGTATGGTTAAGGATAAAGAAGAGACTGAATAGTTTTTGACGTGGGATGTATTTTACCAATGGTTGGACAATGGAAACAGAAGTTAGAAATGAAGAGATATAAAAAGAGGAAATGTTAATGTGGAGAGAATTTGATGAGGATAGGTATTATTGTAATTATATTAATATATAGTTATATTATTTACACTATTGTGATGAATATAACAAATAATATGTGGATTATGACTGTTTAAATAACTGTACCCCCAGATCACATGGAAAGTGATATAAATAAAACAAATAAAACATGGGGGGGAGAGAAAAAGAGGCCAATTATAACTTTAATTAATTAGATTTAAAAATCCTTGATATGTCTCCATCCAATGGGACCAAACTCACTTAATATCTTACTTAGTAACAGAAATTTTGACTCAATTGTGGTTGTAAGCTGAGGACTACCTGTACCAATGCCAACTAGAACTCAAAGAAAGAGAAGCAATGCAAAACTGTATCTCCCACTCCCAAACTTTGGAGCCAGTAGAGAGGAATTCCTGTGCTAAGAGATCAAGAGAGTCAGCATGGATGCATCACCCCCGTTCTGCTCCCATCAGAGGTGACCCACAAACATAACTGATCCTGTTTCACAATGGAATATTCTGCAAGAGTGGCTGGAGATGCGTTTGCAAAAATGCAAAGTCAAAAAACACAAATAATTTATCTTGAAATTAAACTGTCTTATATTAAGTGACAGAGGGTTAAATTACTCAAGTTAGTTTAAGTACCAGAGGGGAAGGCAAGAAGCAATGGAGGGAAGCTAATCAAGGAGAGAAGCAACCTGGAATTGAGAAAAAACTTCCTAACCGTTAGGACAATTACCATATTTTTTTCAGGGTATAAGACACACTGGAGTATAAGATGCACCAAGGTTTTGAAGAGGCAAATAAAAAAAACTGTTTTTGCACTCTGCAGACCTCCCAAAAATGTCCTGTTTTTGTCAAAAAAGGACATGCATAGCCTTTAGGCGGCTTATAGAGTGCTCCTGGGGGTTGGGGGAGGGGCAAAATTGAGCAAAAAACGGCACTCTAAAAACCTCCTAAAGGCTATTCATGCCCTTTAAAAAAAAAAAAAAGAAACGGGCTCATTTTCGTGAAAAATGGGCCGTTTTGGGGAGGTCTGCAGAATGCAAAAACTTTTTTTTTTTTTTATTTGCCTCTTCAAAATCTTGGTGCGTCTTATACTCCGGGGCGTCTTGTACTCCGAAAAATATGGTAGTTGAATTAAATGTTCTGTTTTCTTCTGAAACCTTTCTTTTCTTGGATTTATCCATGGTTGGCCTACCGGGAGTTGAAAAGCTCAATAAATCGTGGGAGTCAGGGCCAGCATCAAGGCAACCTGAGAGCTCCGAGGGGGAAGAGGGAATGGAGCTGGCAGAGAGAGACAGAGGTGGAGCCTGGGCTGTCCATCAGCCCTCAGATGTCCATAGCCCCCAGGCTGATGAGAGTCAGTAGCCCCCAGGCTGATGAGGAAGAGCAGGAACAGCTGGGTTCAGTGCCTGACGCGTGGATGCACAGAAGGCAGGGGAGAGGAGAGCAATGGAAATCTATGGGCCAGTCCTTGGGACGGAAAAACTAATGCTGCTAGTGAAGCCCCACCCTAGCTTTGGGGATAAAAGGCAAGGGGGGGAGATGAATAAGTGTGGCAGACAACTATTCATCTCCCTGCCGGACAGACTTGTTAGCCTGCTATGAGAGAGAAACTCTTTGCTGGCGCTCCTAATAAAGGAATCATTGCTTTAACTGCGGAGAGTTTCTCGTGTTTGGGGAGCTGGGTTAGAACATCGGCTTCGCTTGTTTTCATCAGCACCCACCTTCCTTGTCGGAGAGCACCTCCATCCTTCCGCTGAACATGGCTTTCAGCATGGTGTCATGGCGCGTCAGCACCTGCACGGTGGTGTAATACAAGGAGCCCCCGACATTCAGCCGCACGTACTTATTGCCCAGGCTGCCGATTTTGGCGCTGCACCTCTTCGGCTTCGCTCCCGAAGCGGGGCAGAGGGTGGTTAAGCAGGTGTCGCCGGACATCTCCTTCTGCAAGTAGATGACAACACGGCAGTGGGTGGGCTTCACCGACTCCGCCGTGGTTGGAGGGGAAAACCGTGGGGGTCTCCAACTGGATTCTCAAGAACACCTTGGAAATCACTGGACCCACAGCTGAGAGACTCTAAAAGGAGAGGAGAGAGAGGAAAAAAAGAGATTTGTTTCACTGTTGTTGGTTGAACTGATTGTGTTGGGGTGGGTTCACACAACACGTTCAGCGGTAAAGTCTGTGTCAGGCCCGGAAGCCATCTTTTGCACTGAGCCTTCAGGCCTGCCACATTCAATGCTGCAGGAAAATGGGAGTGGGGGATTATATGCAGTATGGGAGATACTCTATATCAGTGGTAGTCAACCTTTTTCTACCTACCGCCCACTAATGGATCTTTCTTGATGGAAAAATTTCCTTACCGCCCACTAGTTTTTGTGCAAGTGCGGAACATGAGCATATTTCTTTTTTTCAGACATGGGTTCTAAATTTGTTTCACAATTTAACAACTACTTTTACTCTTACGTTTTGATCTGCACTCCACACAGTGCTTTTTTCCCTCCTCTTTTCCCTTTTATTACAAACACCAAAAACAATGCTGTATTAGGTGCCAATTTTTATTAAGTGTCACCATCAAAACAAAATTCCTTTTCCTGCCTTCTTCTTCTTCACCTTTCTTATAGTATTTCACTATATCACGGATCTCTTTTTCCCTTTTTTATTTTCTCTTTCTTCTTCCTTTACTTATTTCTTTCTTTTATTTTATAAGATAACAAAACTTAATTTATGAGCCAGACTAAACACTGCTTACTCTCCTCCTTTATTTTATCCCCTTTTCTCTATTTTTCTTCCCTTTTTTGTTAATGTTTTTGGATCTTTTCCTTTTTATCTCCTTTTTTTTACCTTCCTTAGGGCAATGTACAAAAGTAAGGCTGAGCTAGTTAGCCCACTTATTATTATTAGCCAACAACAATTCTCTCCTGCCTATAACTTTTCTATTTTGCAACTGCTCTGCTCCGCTTTATTTTATAAGATAACAAAACTTATCTGCCTGTCCCTGCTATCAGTTTCCACTCCTCCCCTTCCTCCTCCCACGTGTTTGCTTGTTTGCGTGCACGCGCACGTTGGTTTATTGATGTGTGCGCTCACGCCTGCCCACTCACTCAAAAGAAGGTTTTAACCTCTGAAGTCCCTACCGCCCACCTGGAATCCCGAAACACCCACTAGTGGGCGGTAAGGACCAGGTTGACGACCCATGCGCTATATAGTCATAACAACATTCCTTTCTCAGAGAGTCAAGGTCATCTTGCCCTGCACCTTGAGGGGTGTGACTGGGAGGCATCTCCAGTTGGGACGGGGTGTCAAGCGTGCCTCATTCAGTATCCAAGGAAGAAAACCCCCAGCTCCATTTGAATAGAGAGAAAAGTACTTTTACTGGATATGAAACGAAAACAGCTAAAGAAAAGCAAGATCTGAAGCAGAAAAGAGCGAACATATACATATCAAACGTTTACCCAGGACCTTCCCCCCAGTTACCCCAACCCAATGTCCAATCTGCAACTCCCAAAGGTGACATGTGGGGTGCATCTTCAAGTGGCATCATTCAGTTGGTATGCAGAGATGGTTGACCTTGACCAAGCCCAAACATGAACTATCAGGATGCGCAGAAGATGGTGAGAAGAAAACTCCCTTCCTGATAACTCCTCCAGCACTTAACAACTCCCCCCCCCCAAAAAATAATACCATATGCCCCCACCCTCCCCGTTACTATGGTAGCTGATAGCAAGCAAGCAAAGTAGAGGCTGACATGGGGCCTGATTGGACCACGTGGTGGACATGTGGGTGCTGGGCAGGGACTTGAATTTTCACTTGGGTGGGGAAAATCTGGAAGCTTTCAGATCCGGGTTTTCCCAGATGTGCCAACATGGCTTCTCTAACAAAATGGAACTTTGAGGAACTTCAAGTCTCGGAGTCTTCTTTCATTTGGGGGACTTATTTGGAACCCTAACATTCTGTTTTTATCCACCATCTTGCCTGGATCCTGCAACACTCTTTGCCAAAAAACGATGAAGCCATGTTATAGTTTAGCACGTGGTAAGAAGCGATCAGAAGCATTCCTCCAAAAATAAGAGCCAGAATTCTAATTTATTGGAACCAGAGCATTCTCTAGAGATCTATTGGTACACAATGACACATCTCCGGAGGGGATCAGGAAAACAACTGGGAGCTGGTTGAGGTTCAAGTTCCCTTTAGAACAGGTCAAACAGTGTTTCCAGGAAATTATTTTTTAAGATTTTTGAGCAGCTTGTACAGGTAGTCCTCCACTTACAAGCACAATTGAGCCCAAAATTTCTCTTGTTATGTGAGACAATTGTTAAGTGAGCTTCCTTCCGTTTTACGATCTAGTTGTTAAGTGAATCACTGCAGTTGTTAAGTTATTAATGCAGTTGTTAAATGAATCTGACTTCCCCACTGACTTTGCTTAACAAAAGGTGATCACACGACCCTGGGACATTGCAACCATGCTGGCCGGCTCAGGAATTCTGGGAGTTGAAGTCCACAAGTCTTAAAGGGGCCATTGTTCCCCACCCCTGTTATATGATGCCATTTAGGTACTAGACTTAGGGCAAATTCTTAAGGCGCTCTGACCAGCCCTTGACTTGATAAGAGTCAACTTCTCTTTAATTGAAGAATATAGGAAAAGTGGATTTAAACAGAAAATGGACACATATATAATCACACATAGATCCCCATGTCAGAGAGTTTTTAAAACAAATTATGAAAGTTATGTAGTTCTGAAAAATATAAACAGACCTTCTGTGTTCAGGAAACGGTCAACAGGGGTACTCATTCCAATTGAAGACCAAGGTTTTCCCCCCAACCCCTTGTATATGGCAATTAATCTTTGCCTTAATTTAATGGGATCTAACCAATCTAACTAAAGAGGGTACCTGGGATATAAAAATGATCTTGAGAAATGAAGGTTGAAAAAGAGGTACCTGTGGTTTAAAGCCGTATCCGCAAGCAAGGCAATCCTTAAACTATCTTCGGGAGAGGAGACCAAAGTCCAGACTTCGATCACGGCATTTCAGAGGGGCAAGCAGGAAGATTGGGGGGAGGGGGGGTAGTTTCCAGCCCTGAAGGATGACGCAATGCGTCTGACTCAGCCTCTCTCAAACAATAGGACCGTTTCCTTTCCTTCCTCCCGGTTGAACTTTGTTTTTTTTTAAAAAAACTTTTTAATTGCCTTTTATAAAAAGTAATAAACTACGCAGCGTCACAAGAAGTTTCTGCTTCCAACGGGGCCAGCCTGAGCTTTTCTCAAGTGCCAACTGGGTGGCATTCAGGAAAGACCATGGCACGTCACCGAACTGGAAAATGGCCATAAAAATAGCTCGATTTGAGTTGCAAAGACAGATGTGAGTGTTGCACTTGTCACTAATGGTCATGCCGACCGAGGGTGCCGGAGGTTTCATCCATAACTGGAGCCCCCTGGATTCACAGGTAGTCCAGCTACAACTCATTTAGCGTCCGTTCAAACTTACAACGGTACCGGAAAAACTGACTTATGAGTGGTCCTCCCATTTTTGTGTCCTATTTTGATACACCGAGGATGCTAGAGTGTGCTAGGGTCCTTTTCTCAACTTGATAAATATAGGTAGTCCTCGTTTTGTGGCAATTGGGATTGGTCATTAAATGAAGCAGTTGTTAAGAGAAGTACTGTTATTTTTTATCGTTTTACTTCAAGTTTCCTTGGCTTTTTTTTTTTTGCAAAGATTGTCAATGCAAGGGTTGGCCCCAAAGTTACTTTTTTCCATCACCATCCTAACTGTAAGTGGCTGCCGTGCAAGGCAGTCGCTAAATGAGGACTACCTTGTAAGACAGAATTCTAAAAAGGTAGCAAAGGAGTCTTTCTTTCTTCTGTCTCTCAGCTCACAAAAGAACCGCCTCTCTACCAGATATCACAACGCACTCAGTCTTTCTCAGGGCCATTTTCAGAGTGAAACACTCATTTATCCAATGGGGCCCTTTCCTTCCCATGGAAAATCCTGCTTCAAGCCTCTGGTGGGGAAAAAATAATAATCTAATTTTGCAATTTTGCAACTCCAAGCTTGGCTTCAACGGGGCAGGAAGAGCAGCCAGGAAGAGAATTAATGTTTTATTACATTTTTCATCTGGCAACAGATGAGATCCTGTTGTCTTGCTGCAGGACAGCTGAGCGAGAGAAGCAGAGCCCAGGACATTCAAATAATTTCTTTGGCTGAGCCCCTTTGGGTAAACTTGAACCTGGCTCTCACCCATCTAAATCCAATGCTCCAGCCTTTAACATATATCATGGCTAAGCATTCTGGGCAGTTCTAGGTTGCAAGTCTAGATATGCCACAAAAGTAGCTGTCTTCTCCTGTGGCCCCCATATGGAACAGATAGCAACAGCAATCACACTTAAGACTTCTATAGTGCTTTACACCCCTTACTAAGCAGTTTACAGAGTCAGCCCATCCTCATTTTACCCACCTTGGAAGGGTGGAAGGCTGAGGCAACCTTGAGCCTGGTGAGATTTGAACTGCCAAACTGCAGGCAGCCGGCAGGCAGCAGACGAGCCTGCAGTACTGCACTCTAACAAACTGTACCACCGTGGCAGATGGGTACCATGCTGAAGTTTATGCTCCCAGTTCGCTAGCTCTGCTGCTCTTGCAGATCACGCTGCTAAAATTCGGCCACATTTTTTTTCAAAATTCACGTACTAATCTTACCTATTCAGATAAGAATTTGTCTGAAATAGTATAGGGCAGTGAGGGTTAAACTTTTTCCCATCGCATGCCAAAAGCGCGGGGAGTGCAGAGGGGTTGTTTGCGGGGGTACCCACACCCATAATGCTATGCACGTGCCCCCCCCCCACACACATGCGTGTTTGACCCCTGCCCTCCCCCACCTGCTTTTGGCAAGCGATGGACCCATTTTTCGCTAGCTCCCCAGTCTCCGGAGGCTTTCTAGGAGGCTGGGAAGGGCGAAAACAGCCCCCCCCCCCCGAGGCATCCCTGAAGCATGAAAAATAGCGGTTCACCGACAAAAGCGCGCCCAATGAAACCGCGGTGACAAAACCGCGAGTTCTAAACCACGTCAACGAATGAGCGCTGAAGCGCGCCGACAACAATGCACCGACAGAAGTGCGCTCTAACCCTAACCCTAACCCTAAACCTGACTGTAACCCTAACCCTAACCCTTACTGTTGTCGACGCGCTGTTGTCGGAACATTGATGACGTCGCGGTTTTAGCACCGCGGTTTTGTTGGTGAGCTTTTGTCGTGCGCGCATTTGTCGGGTCACGAAAAATAGCCCTATGGGCAAACCGGAAGTTTGAGAATGAACTTCCGGTTTGCCCGTAGGTCCATTTTTCACCTTCCGGAGCCTTCAGGAGGCTCCCTTCCTATAATCCCCCAAAAGTTCCCTCAACCCTGCCAGATACAACTGGCTGAGTTACCACCACCCCCTCGCTTCCAGGGTTGCGTTTGGACTTCAACCCAAGTCTCCTCCAGTTCTGATCCAATGCTTAACTACTACACCACCCATGAGCCACAGTGGCGCATTGGTTGGAGTGTAGTACTGCAGGCTAATTCTGCTGGCTGCCGGCTTACTGCAATTTGCCAGTTCAAATCCCACCGGGCTCAAGGTTGACTCAGCCTTCCATTCTTCTGAGGTGGGTAAAATGAGGATCCAAAATTGATGGGTGCAATATGCTGACTCTGTAAAAACCGCTTAGAAAGGGATGTAATGCACCGTAAAGTGGTACATAAGCTTAAGGTCTATTGCTATCCTGGCTATATTTACGGAAGGGTGTGCCCAACTGTTTTCAAGCGAAGGAGCACACTTGCTTCTGAATGCATGTTGGGGGCTGTGTACCACAGGTAGGATAGTTATGACTAGGAGAGAATCCCTAGGTTTCATTTAATCTCATTTTAAGAT
Source organism: Thamnophis sirtalis (assembly GCF_051295495.1). Taxonomy (NCBI): domain Eukaryota; kingdom Metazoa; phylum Chordata; class Lepidosauria; order Squamata; family Natricidae; genus Thamnophis; species Thamnophis sirtalis. The sequence continues at coordinate 7,575,134 of NW_028261386.1, read as the reverse complement.
TTAATATACTCAATGTATGAGCCAGCAGTGTGCAGCGGCAGCCAAAAAAGCCAATGCAGTCCTAAGTTGCATTAACAGAGGGATACAATCAAGATCAAGGGAGGTACCAACACCACTCTATAAAGCCCTAGTAAGACCACACCTAGAGTACTGCATGCAGTTTTGGTCACCACACTATAAAAAGATGTTGAGACTCTGGAAAGAGTGCAGAGCAGAAAAAACAAAGATGATGAGGGGAGGGGAGGCTAAAACATATGAAGAACGGGTACAGACACTGGGCATGACTAGTCTAGAGAGGACAAGGACCAGGGGAGACATGATAACACTTCCAATATTTGAGGGGCTGCCCCAGAGAGGAGGGGGTCAAGCTATTTTCCAAGGCACCTGAAGGCCAGACAAGGAATAACAGATGGAAACTGACCAAGGAGAGATTCAACCTAGAAATAAGGAGGAACTTTCTGACAGGGAGAACAATCAACCAATAGAACAGAAGTTGCCTTCGGAAGTTGTGGGGGCTTCATCACTTGAGACTTTCAAGAAGAGACAGGACTGCCATTTGTCAGAAATGGTGTAGAGTCTCTTGTTTGAGCGGGGTTGGACTAGATGACCACCAAGTGGCCCTACCATGACCATCTCCTGGGTTTGAACTGCGGGCTATCCTTCAACAGGTATAGCGTTTCCCCACCTCCAGCCTGTTTCAAACCCCCTGCAACGGACTCCTATCTACCGCCGCTAAGAGAGGTTGGGAAGGGGCTATAAATTATACAAACACTGTAAATAAAAAAGGAAAGGAAACTCTTTCACCCCGGCTGCCCTTACTCCCGCCCACCTCGCTTTATCTCAAACCTCTCGCCCCCAAATACAGAATCAATTTCACTTCCCCGGTCTCTGCCCCAAACGCGGGCCCTCCCACCCCGGATTCGCCCTGCCAGCCGCTGGTTCTTTTCTTTTACCTGCTTCCGAGCCGCCCCGCGCTGCTCCCACACTAGGCCACCAATGTCTCCGCGGGACCCCCGAGCGTTGGGCCAGGCAAAGGAGCGGAACTGACCTCAACCGACTCCGAGCGACTCGCCGCGCCTTCAGCTTCTCAATCCCGGCCAAAGAGAGAAGCTCCAAGTTGGGGTTGCAGCAACAGGCTTCCCAATTGCGAGAACTCAGCCTACAACTCCCGGCACGCCCTGCGCGCCGGCGTCCATTCCCCGATATACGCTGTCGAAGGCCACCGGGAACTACATCTCCCGACAAGCCAGGGCTCTGTCTCTCGCCAATCCAGGCAGGCAGGCAGGCAGGCATGCGTGCCGAAGCCGGAGCTATCGAGCGCTTTCTGGCAGGCAATCATGGCAAAGACGTTTTACTCATTAATAGAAATCGTTAACAGTCCGTATCTGTTGAATTTCGACTCCTGTCATTACCAGTCCACACATCTGGAGAATATATGGCAATCCTTTTCTTAGGCTGATCGAGATAGTCATGTGTAAGATTTCAACTTTATTGCTTGTATCCTTACGATTTATATTGATATTGTTTCCTGATTGCTTATGTGTACCCTATGACTATCATTAAGTGTTGTACCTTATGATTCTTGACAAATATATCTGCACCAAAGACAAATTCCTTGTGTGTCCAATCACACTTGGCCAATAAAGCTATTCTATTTTATTCTATTCTACTTTTTCTAATCTGGGAAAAAAAACGTTTTTTTTTTTTTTTAACTCGTGACCTTGTTTAGCTACTCAAAATTGAGTTACCCTGGATTGATTGGGGCTTCTTCCTGGTTTAAGAAAATACCAGTTAGGACTCCAGCCTTATATTCTTGACTTGTTGTCCAAAACTCTAGTTGACAGGTTTAAACGACTGATTGAATTAAACCCTTTTTGGATTAACTCAACACGGTCAGGAAACAAAATTCGGTTTACACACCATGTTAAGCTACAAAAATTACAAACCAGTTTAATCGTGTTGTGCAGTTAACAGCTGCTACTGGTAGGTTTTCAGTGGATCAGGTCATTTGTGTTGTGTGAATTCAGCTGTGGTTTCAGATAAGCATGTTTTCCTCTCATTGTGATGTGGCTTGAGATAGGGCTCTATTGATGGGACTGGCACCCATGCTTACAGGGCACCTGTATATGTTAAGAGCCCCGTTTCTTGGCTTTACATTAGTTGGTTCGCTAGTTTGAGTTTGAGTTTATTGACATTTGTATGCCGCTCACTCCCTTGGGACTCTTTTGGCTGCTGTATTCATTTTTTGGATGCTTCTGTTGCTCTGCTTTAACTGTTTCCCAGTCTTAGAACTACAACTCCCGGCTGCTACTAGGAAAAGGGGGGCAATTTATCTTCCAAAGCACTAGAGGGCAGGACAAGAAAGAATTGGTGGAAACTAAGCAAGGAGAGAAGCAACCTGGAATTAAGGAGAAACTTCTTGACAGTGAGGACAATTAATCAGTGGAAGAGCTGGGCTCCAGACGTTGTAGGTGTTTCATCACCGGAGGTTTTTTAAAGAAGAGACTGAAGAGCCAATTGTCTAAAATGGTATAGTGTCTCCTGCTTGAATGAATGGATGGATGGATAGAGATAGATAGATAGATAGATAGATAGATAGATAGATAGATAGATAGATAGATAGATGATAGATAGATAGATAGATAGATGATAGATAGATAGATAGATAGATAGATAGATAGATAGATGATAGATTGATAGATGATATAGATAGATAGATAGATAGATAGATGATAGATAGATAGATAGATAGATAGATAGATAGATGTTAGATAGATAGATGATAGATAGATAGATAGATAGATAGATAGATAGATAGATAGATAGATGATAGATTGATAGATGATAGATAGATAGATAGATAGATAGATAGATAGATGATAGATTGATAGATGGATGATATAGATAGATAGATGATAGATAGATAGATAGATAGATAGATAGATAGATAGATAGATAGATAGATAGATGTTAGATAGATAGATTGATTGATTGATAGATGATAGATTGATAGATGATATAGATAGATAGATAGGTAGATAGATAGATAGATGATAGATGATAGATAGATAGATAGATAGATGTTAGATAGATAGATAGATTGATTGATAGATAGATAGATGATAGATTGATAGATAGATAGATGATATTGATAGATAGATAGATAGATGATAGACAGATAGATGATAGATAGATGATAGATAGATAGATAGATGATAGATAGATATAGATGATAGATAGATGTTAGATAGATAGATGATAGATAGATATAGATAGATAGATAGATAGATAGATGATAGATTGATAGATGATAGATAGATAGATAGATAGATAGATAGATAGATAGATGATAGATTGATAGATGATAGATAGATGTTAGATAGATAGATGATAGATAGATAGATAGATAGATGATAGATTGATAGATAGATAGATAGATAGATAGATAGATAGATAGATAGATAGATAGATAGATAGATAGATAGATGATATTGATAGATAGATAGATGATAGACAGATAGATGATAGATAGATGATAGATAGATAGATAGATGATAGATAGATAGATGGATGATAGATAGATGTTAGATAGATGATAGATATAGATAGATTGATTGATTGATAGATAGATGATAGATTGATAGATGATAGATTGATAGATAGATAGATGATAGATAGATAGATAGATAGATAGATAGATAGATAGATAGATAGATAGATAGATAGATAGATGATATTGATAGGTAGATAGATAGATGATAGATAGATAGATGATAGATAGATAGATAGATAGATGATAGATTGATAGATAGATAGATAGATAGATAGATAGATAGATAGATGATAGATTGATAGATGATAGATAGATGTTAGATAGATAGATGATAGATAGATAGATAGATAGATATAGATAGATAGATAGATGATAGATTGATAGATAGATAGATAGATAGATAGATAGATGATATTGATAGATAGATAGATGATAGACAGATAGATGATAGATAGATGATAGATAGATAGATAGATAGATAGATAGATAGATAGATGATAGATAGATAGATAGATGGATGATAGATAGATGTTAGATAGATGATAGATATAGATAGATAGATTGATTGATAGATAGATGATAGATTGATAGATGATAGATTGATAGATAGATAGATGATAGATTGATAGATAGATAGATAGATAGATAGATAGATAGATAGATAGATAGATAGATAGATAGATAGATGATATTGATAGGTAGATAGATAGATAGATGATAGATAGATGATAGATAGATAGATAGATAGATGATAGATTGATAGATAGATAGATAGATAGATAGATAGATAGATAGATAGATGATATTGATAGGTAGATAGATAGATAGATAGATAGATAGATAGATGATAGATAGATGTTAGATAGATAGATGATAGATAGATAGATGATAGATTGATAGATAGATAGATGATAGATTGATAGATGATATATTGATTGATAGATAGATAGATAGGTAGATGATAGATTGATAGATAGATAGATGATATTGATAGATAGATAGATAGATGATAGATAGATGATAGATAGATGTTAGATAGATAGATAGATTGATTGATTGATAGATAGATGATAGATTGATAGATTGATAGATAGATAGATAGATGATATTGATAGATAGATAGATAGATGATAGATAGATAGATGATAGATAGATAGATGATAGATAGATAGATGATAGATAGATGTTAGATAGATAGATAGATGTTAGATAGATGATAGATAGATAGATAGATAGATAGATAGATAGATAGATAGATGATAGATAGATGATAGATAGATAGATAGATAGATAGATAGATAGATAGATAGATAGATAGATGTTAGATAGATGATAGATAGATGATAGATTGATAGATGATAGATAGATAGATGATAGATTGATAGATGGATGATATAGATAGATAGATAGATAGATAGATAGATAGATAGATAGATAGATGTTAGATAGATAGATTGATTGATAGATAGATCGATGATAGATTGATAGATGATAGATAGATAGATAGGATAGATTGATAGATAGATGATATAGATAGATAGATAGATAGATAGATAGATAGATAGATAGATAGATAGATAGATGATAGATAAATAGATAGATAGATAGATGTTAGATAGATAGATTGATTGATTGATAGATAGATAGATGATAGATTGATAGATAGATTGATATTGATAGATAGATAGATGATAGACAGATAGATGATAGATAGATGATAGATAGATAGATAGATAGATAGATGATAGATAGATAGATAGATAGATAGATAGATAGATAGATAGATAGATAGATAGATAGATAGATAGATAGGTGATAGATAGATAGAATTCTTTATTGGCCAAGTGTGATTGGACACACAAGGAATTTGTCTTTGGTGCATATGATCTCAGTCTACATAAAAAGACATAGGGGGTTGGACTAGAAGACTTCCAAGGTCCCTTCCAACTGTGTTATTCTTACTATAACTGCTAACCACCCAGAGTCACTTGGCTGAGATGGGAGGCGGTAGATACTGAATAAATAAACAAGCAAGTGAGTCCTGCATAGGATCTTTGCGGTCATAGATCGAAACTCCTTCTCCGGCATCATCTGCCTCGTGCCTTCCTTGAGACCCCTCCCCCCTCCACTTCCTAAACTTTGGATTCTTCCCACCGAACTACGCTTCCCAGAATGCCAAGCGAAGCCGGCGCTCCCCCCCCTTCCCCCCACGAGCGCATGGGATAAGCTGCGTGGGCGGGGCAGAGGCGGCGGCTGCTGCTGCTGTTGTTTCTTCTGTCGCCGTGGCAGCTGAAGGCTGCGGCGAGCTTGGGACACCGGGGGAGCTTTTAGGGACCCTGCGGGTAAGTAGGGTGGGGTTCAAGGGGCGGTAGAGTGGGAAAGAAGAAGAGGAGGAGGAGGCTGCTTACTTGTATTTCCTAGAATGGAGCCTCCAGATTCAGGAGCAGCCATTACATGTCAGCTGCAAGGGAGCGATGGTAGAGAATGACGTCGGGTGGCTCCTGGAAACAAAGAATTGTATTGCCTGTAATTGGCTAGGAATTCTGGGAGTCAAAGGCTCCCACATCTGGAGGACACCAAGTGATGGTGGGGGGGCTGTAAACACTGCTGTTTCCTGAATTAGAGCCCCGTTTCTCCCCCATCTCTGTGTTGGGATGAAGGGAACCTCATTTTTAAGAGTTCTTTATATTGTCTTCTCCAGTTTATGAAAAGTTTGGGGGCATGAATAGTGAAACACTGTAGACCCCCCCCCCCAAGGGAATAGCAATCCCCCTTCATCAGGATAATTAAAGATTTTAAAATTTACCAATTTGGGGCATCCCCTTGGCCCAATCCTACCAAAAAAAAGGGGATTGAAGTACAGAAAAAAACTGTTTCGCAATATATTCCTTTACTGATCCAGTTTGTGGTTTTCTCAGCAGTGAACATCTGTCGGATCTGCTGCATCTTAAAAGCATAAGGTGACAGCTGACAACATTAGTCTGTTCATTGCCAAGTAAATGTGCCTGTAGGATGACAACCCTCACAGATCAAGCTGCAGTCCTTAAACACATTTATTCTGCAAACAGTAACCTTAGCTGAGTTGGAAGGGACCTTGGAGGTCATGTAGTCCAACCCCCTGCTCACGCAGGAGACCTATCCTAGAGCTTGTGGCCAGATGTATTGAGGACACCCAGAAAAAAATGCCATTTGCAAGGTTGGAAAAGAATAATCATCTACATTAGTAAATATTACAAACGCCAATTTTAAAAATGGGATTAAAATTGGAGGTATTGCCTGTTTCTTTATTCCCAGGAAAGGTTTCTTATTTTAGTTCTACAAAATATGGAAGAACCTCCTAAAATATCCTCAATGTCTTGGTTTTCAGAGGACTGCTCTTTCCTGCTCTCTGGAACTGGGTCTTGATGTTTCTCCAGCCACTTGAAAAGAACTTATAATGGCAAAAGACATCCTAGGAGAGGCAGGCCTCCACTTTGACGAGCTGAACAAATTGAGGGTTTTGGATCCAGAGGTGGCCCAACAAACCACAGAGCTGAAAGAGGAATGCAGACTGTTTGTAGACAGTAAGTCTTCTTGGATGATTGGCAGAGAGAGCTGCCCCTCCATACAGCAGAGCCAGGATGATGTTGTGAAGGCCTGGTTCACACCGACGGGGTTAACAAGGGATGGTTGTGGGGTGACTTGTAACTTAGCTCATCTGGAAGATGCCATAACTGGCTCTATGTTTTGGTATTCTCTCTGGCTGATCCAGCTTTTCATGCAGAAATGACTCATTTAGACTTGGACAGAGACAAAGGCTTCTGGGACCCGAGAATGTCATGGCTAGCTGGGTTTGGAACTGTGGCCAAATATGGTCCCATCAAATTCTACCGGGTCCTTGCTCTCTTTCACCTCTTGCTCCTGACATTCCTAGCAGCCTGCCCATCAGAGATGCCTCTCCCTATGTGGGAAATGGATGTTTTTTTTTCCTATGGTCAGGGATAGGGGCTCAAATTCTTGTGGCTGGTTAGCTCTGCAAAAATGAGAATTATCTTAAATCTTGATCTCCAAAATCAAGTTACCGTATTTGTTTGGACTATAAGACACACCGGTGTATAAGACGCACCCAGATTTCGAAGAGGTAAGTAAGAAAAAAAAGTTTTTGTCCTTCCCGACCCTCAGGAGCACTCTGCAGGCTTCAGCAGGGCTGGGAGAAGGCAAAAACGCCCCCGTTTTTGTGAAAACTGGGCCGTCTTTCGCAAAAACAGGCGTTTTTGCCTTCCCCTAACCCTGCTGAAGCCTGCAGAGTGCTCCTGGGGGCTGGGGAAAGGCAAAAACGCCTCTGTTTTGGGGGAAAATGGCCCATTTTTTGCAAAAATGGGAGGTGGGGGTGGGGCGTCGGGAGGCCAAAAATGGCTATATTCAGTTTATAAGACGCACCAAGATTTCCACCCTCTTTTAGGGGGGAAAATGGTGTGTCTTATATTCCAGAAAATACGGTAGTTTCCTCTTAGATAAGCTGTTTGAGACATCTGTCTATTATGTGTTTGGATGTGTAGGTCAGTGGTGGGATTTAAATTTTTTTACTACTGGATCTGTGGGCGTGGCATGGCTTGGGGGTGTGTGGCAGGGGAAGGATACTCTAAAATCTCCATTCCTTTCCCACCCCCACTAACCGGCTTTCCCATAGAGCAACAGAAGAAGACCCAGCCAATCAGCTGGGACTCGGGAGACAGGGAATAGATGGGGGCGGAGCCAGCCAAGGGTGGTATTTGCCGGTTCTCCAAACTACTCAAAATTTCCGTTACCAGTTCGCCAGAACCGGTCAGAACTGGCTGAATACCACCTCTGGTAGGGCTGTATGCAGGAGAATATATCCGTTTCTGTGGGCATTGGTGAAGATTTATGTATTTCTAAAAGTCCTTGTTTGAGTGGATGGCAAATGGTCAGAGGCACTTGAATGATTCCAAATGCAGAATTGTGACCTAGCGCTCTAAAAAAATTATAATAGAAATTGCCATATTAACTCTACGGTCCTTTGTCTGATGATATTGGATGTAAACATTTTCTTTTACTGCTTTCTTCCTTTTTGCAGAAATTGCCGAATTTAAAAAAATAGTGGGCAACCTGATTGAACTGGTAGATCAGCTTGCAAAAGCCACAGAAAATGAGAAGATCAAGGTAAAGGAGCATTATAAAGGAATATTTCCCAAGGAGGCTAATTTGAAGGACAATCTCCCTCATTCTTCCCTCCCCGCCCCCCCTCAAAAAAAAAAGTATTTATGCCTTTGAGTAGAAAAGAGGTGTTAATGTTTTGGGTCAAAGCGTTTCTGATCTATGAGTAGTCATTTTCTCTAAATATCTCTGCACTCAACAGGATCTCTGCTTTGGCTAATTTTAAAAAAATAATATGGGGGGGGGGGGAAACAATTAAAAAGAGAACCTGACAGGTTGTAAATCAGAAGATCAGCTTAGAGCCATGATGATGAACTGATGGCACTGTAAAATCTCCTGTGGCACGCGGAGCCATATTTGCTGGCACAGCAGCCCTCGGTAGCCCTCAGCTCCGGCATGCATGCGTGCACCGGCCAGCTGATTTTCAGCTTTCCGGAGGGCTGGGGGAGGCTGTTTTCACCCTCCCCAGGCTTCAGGAAAGCCTCCAGAGCCTAGAAAGGGTGAAAAACAGGCCCAACTGCCCAACTGGAAATTTGGGAACGAACTTCCCTTTGGCCTGCTGGGCCTGTTTTTCATCCTCCCCAGGCTCTGGAAGCTTTCCTGGAGCCTGGGGAGGGAGCCCGGGGAGGGCAAAAATCCCCCCCACATGCGCGGTGGGGGGGTCACTTGCACATGCGCATGTGGGTGGGCACATGCGCAAGCGCAATAGTACGCACGCGCACAGTTTTGGCACACCTTTAGAAAAAGGTTTGCTATCACTGGCCTAGAGAGATACTGTCATTTTGTCATGCGGGCATGGGAGAATATCAACTCTTTCTGCTCGGCTTATTTAAAGCAGGTCTATGCTATACATCACAGGTGGGTTCCTACCAGTTCGCACCTGTTCGGTAGAACCGGTTCGTCAAATCTACCGAACCGGTTAGAAGAGGTTCCACCAGTGGACCCGGAAAGCAGGCCACACCTACAGAAGAGGTTCCAAAAAAATTTTGAAACCCACCACTGCTATACATCGATGCTTACCAACAGGTTTCTTTAGAGGTGGAGCTCTCCTAACCATTTTGGCTCCATTTAGAAGGATTGCAAAAAAAAAAAAACACCTTTGAAAAAATAAATAAAGTCGTCTTCTTTTGCAGGCAATCGGGGCCCGTAACTTACTGAAGTCCATAGCAAAGCAAAGAGAGGCCCAACAGCAACAACTCCAAGCATTGATCGCCGAGAAGAAGACGCAGTTGGAAAGGTTAGGAATAGACAAAGGAATTTCCAAATACATGCTGAGCTCATCCTATGTTTCCTGGCCACAACTGGAGCCCCAGTATGTCTCCTGTCCTTAAAGCATCTGAGCCTTATATCAGGGAAGAATATTATTTTCCTTCTCTCTCTACACACACACACACACACACACACACACACACACACACACCACACCACACCACACCACACCACACACACAAAATCTGAAATCATGCAAGATTTTGGCAGCCTTGCTCCCCTCATTTAGTGCTGTCTGATGAGATTTGTTATCCTATATTAATGTTTCTCAACCTTGTCTGAGGAATTCTGGGAGTGGAAGTCCACTCTTCTTAAAGTCGCTGAGGTTGATAAACCCTTGTCCTAAATTCTCCTCTACTTAAAAAAATACTTTTTTAAAAATTGGGGTGGGGTGAGTCACAAGATATTTCTGCAAGGGATAAACGGTCTGCCTTCGCTGAGTGGAGTTTGCTTCCGAGTAATCCCAAGGAGGATAGCAATACCCCTTAGACTTATATACTGCTTTACAGTGCTTTTATAGCCCTCTCTAAGCTGTTTACAGAGTCAGCTTCTTGCCCCCAAGAATCTGGGTCCGCCTTTTACCCACCTCGGATGGTTGGGAGGCTGAGTCAACCTCGAGCCTGGTGAGATTGGAACTGCCAAATTGCAGGCAGCCGGCAGTCAGCAGAAGTAGCCCTGCAGTACTGCACTCTAACCACTGTGTCACCGTGGCTCAGAATGTAATTAGCTTTGATGGGAAAGATTAATAAAAGAGAAGATGAGGCTATGTTTTAAAGCCTTCCCTTGGGCTGCCTTTCTCAGTTTCAACCACAACATTGGGAATTCTGCCAGATGCTGTCCTAACCTGTTAGGGCCCCAGGTTAGAGAAAGTGGCCTGCTTAATCACATTATCGTGATAGCACCGGTTCCCCTCTTTCACATGCATTGCGTAAACAGGGGAAAGGGTTTGTTTCCCTGGGTTCATTGCCATCTTGACTCTTGATCCTCCCCCTGTGTACATTTTGCTTGCCAGATAGGACAGTGCAGGAGTACTTGCATTTTGGGAGGAACAGATTATTTAACATTTGAGGAGGAAAACTATCCTCCCCAAGGCTAAGCATTATGGAATCCTTGGTGCTGTCTTGTTTGCAAACAACCCAACATCCTCAGTGTGAATGAGTGTGGGGTTTGCTACCTGTTCGGCCGTCAATAGACACATAGAGATAAACCACATTTACACACCAGTCAAAAAAATACCTAAGAAGGAAACTAAAAGACTAGACTACATCTGCTCCAGCAACCAACATCTAGATAAGTAGGGTGTCAGGCCTCCAGCGATATTTTCTTTTGGATCTTTGGCCTGCCACACTTTCTATTATTCTACTATGCATTTTCCATTGTGGGAAAATGGGAGGGGGGGTTGTACGGAGCGAAATGCTATGTAGCCATAACAAAATTCTTTCTAGTAAGCCAAGGTCATCCTTTGTCTTTGCACTTCTGCACCTGACCAGAACTGGATGGGTGGAACTGCCAGCCGGGCAGTGGGAGATTGGACCATGTGATGGACTTGTGGGTGTGGGGGCAAGATCTTGAACTTTCAACTGGGTGGGGAAAACCGGGAAGCTTTCAGATTCGGGATTTCCCAGATGTGCCAACGTGGCTCTCTTAATAAATTGGAACTTTGGGCAATACTTTGCCTTGGACTCTGATTTACTTTTGGATGCTATTTGCTAATGCTATTTAATTAACTATTTGCTAATGCTAGTTAATCCCTGATATAGGGATTAACACCAGACAAATAAGCAGGAAACAATACCATAATCAAAAAACTGACAAGGAGAAAATCATACCCCCATCTACGGTGGCCGGACAAGGTACGATATATAAACAGAGTGCACCGAGGATCCCATAGTTCAACCCTGACTACATATATTCTTTTCTATTGGCGTCACGGTTATCTCTGGAGGTTTTCTAAAGCGCTTAAATATGCCAAATACCACTGAGTTTTTCCAAAGGGCCAATTAATTGCATGGGCTTCCAAACACTCCCAGAACACTTTTATTCCTCCCGCCCTCATCTGCCCAGAGCCAGCCTGATTGGCCATCCCCAGCATCCATCAGGGAGGGGTTTTCTCTATGTTCTTGGAGCCGGTTGTCATAAAACAGCTGCCGAAAAATGCAAAAGAATGCTGGGAGGGTTTTTTTACTCCCTAAATTATTCTGATGAATAACTCAAGAATGCAAAGACGTGAAAGCCACCAGCTCTTGTTCCTGGCATGGCTCTTGTTCCCAGCTGAAAAATCTCCCCCAATTCTTCACCCTTCAAGCTGTCTTCAGCCCTGCCAGCTCATTCTTTGCTTTCCTTGTTCCTCAGGTACCGAGTAGAGTATCAAACACTGTGCAAAATAGAAGCAGACCAAAATGAATTCATCGACCAGTTTATCTTCCAGAAGTAGACCAAGAACTGATGGCAACCAGCAGACCAAGAGAACTTGACCCATTCCTGTTGTTCCAAAGCAGGCAATTCAGACCGGCTGTGAAAGCATCGACTGAGGACACACCTTCCAAGATCTCCTCTCCAATCCGAAGAGTTTTCATTGTCCCCAAGCAACCTGCCCTGGGGTTGGGGATAACGAAAATAACACGATTGGCAGGTTCCCTGGGAAGATGTTTGTGATTGGATGTGCTTCCAAAGGATGAGAAGGAAGGAGCAATTCTTGTATTTAAGTCTTCTCTTTTTTTTTTAGCAGCTGTTTATAATGAGAGTTTACATCACTCAACAGTATTTCTCACTGGGTTTGTGCATCTTCCCCACTTTTTAAGAAAATAAAATGCTTTCGAGGAACAATTAAGTATCTTTTGAAATAGCAACAGCACTTAGACTTATATACCACTTCACCCTAGCCCCCTCTAAGCGGTTTACAGAGCCAGCCTCTTGCCCCCAACAATCTGGGTCCTCATTTGACCCACCTCGGAAGGATGGAAGGCTGAGTCAACCGTGAGCCTGGTGGGATTCAAACTGCTGAACTGCAGCTGGCAGTCAGCTGAAATAGCCTGCAGACCTTGATTGATGATTGGATGGGGAACCACCAGGAGACCTCCATGTGGTAGATAACAGTAATAGTATAACAAGAGTTGGAAGGAACTTTGGGGGTCTTCTAGTCCAACTCCCTGCTCAGGCAGAAGACCCTGACTATACCAGTGATGGCAAACCTTTTTGGCACTGAGTGTCTAAACCTGAAAGCACATACCAGATCGCTGGAAACCCAAAAACCAGCTGGCTGGTGGGCATGTGCTCATTAGCCAGCTGGTTTTCAGGTTTCCAGCGCTCCGGCGCATGCAAAGACCAACTGGCCGGCACATATGCGTGCACTGGAGACCAGAAGAGCAGCTGGCGACAGTATCCATGCCTACAGAGGGCTCTTGTGTGCCACCTCTGGCATATGTGCCATAGGTTCACCATCATGGCCCTATGCCATTCTGGACACACAACAGTCCAATTTCTTAAAAGCCTCCTGTGATAAGAGCACCCAAAACATCTGGAGCTAACCCATTCCACTGATTAATTGTTCTCACGGACAGTTACTGTCCTCCTTAGTTATAGGTTCAGAGGTGGTATTCAGCAGGTTCTGACCAGTTCTGGAGAACCGGTAGCGGAAATATATATTCAGCAGGTTCTGACCAGTTCTGGAGAACCGGTAGCGGAAATATATATAACAAATGTAACAAAGGCAACAGTAAAAATATTGGCTTTCTGTCTGGATGGTCTCTTGTGATGAGCCGATAGAGAAAGGAAGCAGTATGCTTCCTCTATTTAGGCATACCAGGGGTTGTGACACTAAATACATACCTATTTCCCTGGCTCAGCTGATAAAGGAGGAGAACCTTGTGGCTTAGTGGTTAACACAACTGCTTAATATGTAATACAACACAGGTTCAAATCCTAGTAAGGGTATGGTTAGCTGATGAGAGCTAAATAGCTTGAAATAGATCTATACTAGTCTCCCTTTATCAGCTCAAATACAACATTATATATATGGAATATATATATATATGCATTTAAAGTCACAACCCTGGTATGCCCAAATATGGGAGGAAGTTTACTACTTCCATTCTCTCTCTATCGGCTCGTCACAAGAGACAATCCAGACAGAAACCCAATATTTTTATTGTTGCCTTTGTTACATTTATGTTGTATTTGTGCTGATTTATTTATTTATTTACCAGCACAAATTTATTTATCAGCACAAATACAACACGTGTGTGTTGGTGTGTGTGTGTGTGTTGCAAATGGTTTGGTATTGTTTGATAAAAGAATTCCAGCATTCTCCATTAAATTCTCAAGCTACATAATGTTTTTTCAACAAGCTTGGTAATTCAAAGCCAGCAAGCTGGTTACATTATACGTAACATCTTCCCTCTTCTGGACTTCTTTTATCTACTCTTATTCTAATGGATTTGTAAAATGTTTTAATTCCTGCTTTTAGTGTACATCACCCAGAGTCTCTTGGTGGGAGATGGGGAGCCATATGCATTTGATAAAATAAGCAAAAAATAAAAGCACAGAGTCACTTCATGGGGTCACTCCAAGTCAGCAGGTTCTGACCAGTTCTGGAGAACCGGGAGCGGAAATTTTGAGTAGTTCGGAGAAATGGTAAATACCACCTCTGGCTGGCCTCGCCCCCATCTATTCTCTGCTTCCCGAGTCCCAGCTGATTGGGAGGAAATTGGGATTTTGCAGTAACCTTCCCCTGCCACGCCCACCAAGCCGTGCCATGCCCACATAACTGGTAGTAAAAAAAGTTGAATCCCACCACTGTATAGGTTGGATCACCCTTGGATAAGCCGCCTTGTCCTGCCCTCAGGCCAGGGATTCAGATGAATAGCGGTGTTATTTTGCAAAAGCATTCCAACATTGTTCCATCTGGTCTTGTTTCATCCAGGCTTATTTTAATGGGTTTGTGACAGGTTTTAATTCCTGGTTTTATTGTACAGCATCCAGAGTCACTCGGGGTAGGAAGGGCAGTCATATACATTTGTTAAATAAGTAAAAAAAAACAAAAAAACTACAGGAGGTATTTGTGGGGCCCTCACAAGTGGATTAAACTCGTGGGAAGTTTTTTCTCTTCCTATTGGTTTAAACGAGCAATCCTCAGATTTAGAGTCCATGTGGCCAGAGAATAATCCTGATGTGCTCGTGTGTGTGTGTGTGTTTGTGTGTGTGTGTGTGTGTGTCTGTAAAACAGCACCCAGCGAGACCTTTAGCAAAAATGTCTATGGAGATTCTCAGTCATCCAGGTCATGGTTGTCCCAAAGATGCTTTTTCAAGAGGCAGCTGGACTTTCTGGTTTTTTTTTAAGACATTTTGCTTCTCAGCTAAGAAGCTTCTTCAGCTCCGACTGAATGAAGTCAGAGCTGAAGAAGCTTAGTTAGTTAGTTAGCAATTAGACATATACCGCTTCATAGGGCTTTCAGCCCTCTCTAAGCGGTTTACAGAGTCAGCATATTGCCCCCACCAACAATCCGGGTCCTCATTTTACCCACCTTGGAAGGATGGAAGGCTGAGTCAACCCTGAGCCGGTGAGATTTGAACAGCCGAACTGCTGAACTGCAGTCAGCTGAAGTAGCCTGCAGTGCTGCATTTAACCACTGCGCCACCTCGGCTTCTTGAATAAGATGTGAAATGTCTTCAAAGAAATATCAGAAAGTCCAGCTGCCTCTTGAAAGAAAGCACCTTTGGGATTTTAGTGAAGATCCCACGCTCAAGAGGTCTGCTTGAAGAACTGGGCATGGCCGGTGGACAAGAGGCCACACCCTCCATGGGAAAGCCGAAAGGTGAGAAAAGCGAGCCTTTGTTTCCAGCGCCTGCCAGTCCGACGGACACCGATGAGACAATGGTCGCGGCTCGCGTCCTCAAGTGGACCTTCGTCTTATACTTCCCCGCTCACATCCCGTTGATTGTATTCATCGGTCTGCCTTTGCCGTGGCCTGGAGTTTACCCTCCCACGCTGTAAGTAAAAAGGAACCGTCGAGATCTTGTAGCTGTTCCAACCTAAAGCATTGGGGGTCTGCCTCGTGAAGGAATTTGTGACCGAGTTGCTGTATGTGGAACGGCGAACTTGCACTGTGGTCCTTCCTGACTGTTTGGAGGTGGAAAACCTGGGATTCATTGGAGAATGGGGGGAACCTGTATGAGATCACCTAGCTCCGGATGAGTCTCCTATCTAGCTTGTCTGGATTATGTAAAGGTAAAGGTTCCCTGCACATATGTGCTAGTCGTTCCCGACTCCAGGGGGCAGTGCATTTATTCTCCTGTTCGTTTGTCCTATGTATGTTGCAGGGCAGATTTTGCATGGTATTTCGTAGACTCCTTGGTTTTCTAGCTGGATTTTGTCTTTGGGGTTTCTTAAGATGTTGGCTATTTTTTGGTCAGTGTTGAAATGTCGCACGCATCGCAGAACACAAGAACGCAGTAAGAAAAAAAGAAAAAACTTCCTCCCTTTTCCAGCACCTTAAAGCTACAGGACATGAAATTGATTTTGAAGGAACCAGGTTAATCTCCAAAACTGAACACTTCAACAGGAGAATAATTATGGAAGCTATCGAAATAGAGAAACATCCCCACAACATGAATAAACGTGACGATACCTCCTGCCTACCAGACATCTGGAAACCAGCTCTAGTCAACAAACGATCCCCACCCACCATCCAGGCCGTTACAACAACAAAAAACAATGGACACACAGCCAGCACCAATCAGCACCAATCTACCAATCATGATACAGCCACACATCCAATCAATCCACTTGCTGAAACGGGGCCAGCACTCCACACACCCCCACCAAAGTTTGTAGAGGGACGGCAGCTCCAACCACGCTTTAAGCCCAAAACACCAGCCTGAAGATGGTGAGTGAGACCTCGCCGAAATGTTGCCAAGACAATCTCAATCTTACACAGGAAAAGACCCGAATACAACAAGACCAGCATACCTACACCTTTGTAGTGCTATTAAAAATAAAGGCACAGAGTCACTTCGTGGGGTCACTCCAAGTCAGAGGTGGTCTTCAGCAGGTTCTGACCAGATCTGGTAGCAGAAATTTTGATGGGGATTTTGCAGTAATCTTCCCCTGGAGTGGGGAGGGAATGGAGATTTTACAGTATCCACCAAGCCACGCCACGCCCACCAAGCCACATGGCTGGAGAATCAAAAATCACACTCTCAAACCTGACAGGAGGAAAGTTCAAAAGTAGTGTTGGAAATTGTGACTTGACAGAAGGAGCAGGGGAAGCTTGGAACTGACTTCCAGCAGAGATAGGGGATTAGTCTTCAATGACTTGGGGTTAAATATGCTAGGGATAAAAACATATCTATCATCTGACAAAAAGTAAAATAAATCAATGAATAAAAATGAAATAAAATATAATAGTAGTAGTAGTAGAAGTGGTAATGTGATAGCAGGGTTGAAGAGAAGGAATATGAAAAATCGAGAAATATCAGGACTTAAAAAACTTAAAAATTCAACGATTATGGCACAAACCAGCAGTGGTAATAATTTGGAAACAAATGACATCTTGTCAGTAGAGCAAAAAGGCAACAAAAGAAGGAGCAGGGGCACAAAAGATCAGCTCTTAATTGATAAAATGATATTAGAAAATTGTAAGAACAGAAAAACGAACTTGAATATGGTCTGGATTGATTACAAAAAGGCATTTGACTCACTGCCACATGGTTGGATCATAAAATGCTTAGAAACAACTGGCATTAGCAAAAATATTACATCCTTTACTGAAAAGGTGATGAAACAGTGGAGAACTGAGTTGGCAGTAGGGAATGAGAACTACGGAATGGTAAATTACCTCACACACAGCACTGGCATGCATAAGAATATGATGTAAACTTGTTTTTTAAAAGGCATCTTTGGTTTGTGTTAAAACAACTTCAACACACACAATGTTCTGATTGCACCACAAACGCAGTAGTCATCCTTACCTTTCACAGAGGCACTGAGTTTTATAAATATGAGCATGATAGTGTAGAATAATCATATCCAAGGACCAGTGGTGGGTTTCAAAAAAATTTGGAACCTCTTCTGTAGGTGTGGCCTGCTTTCCGGGTCCACTGGTGGAACCTCTTCTAACCGGTTCGGTAGATTTGACGAACCGGTTCTACCGAATAGGTGCGAACTGGTAGGAGCCCACCTCTGCCCAGGACCTAAAGCCCATGTGGCTCTGTTCATCAATAAACCATCTTTCCAATCAGCCTCCATGTTTCCAGTGTCTTTCTCTCCACTTGGAACTGAACCCAGATGGAGATTTCTTCCAACACATCAGTCTGGTAAACTCGCAAGATTCGTTTTTCTCGCGATGTACATGTATACATTTTAATTAGACTGTGTTGCTTCTTTGTGTCATATGTGTATATGCATCATTTTCTATTTATTTATTTATTTAGTCGTGTTTATGTAGCGTATATTGAAGGTATGACTCTTTGAGAGCTGTATGCAATGAAATTTCATTTTAATGTATGCCTATTAGTGTACATTCGAAGTGACAATAAAGTTTGTCTAAGCTTATATGGGGGCAAGCCTGAAGGAGAGAAGAGAATAGAAGAGGCTTCTGTAGGGCAAGCCTGAGGGAGGTAAGGGGATAGGACAGGAGAGGTTCTATGGGGCTAGCCTGAGGGAGAGACCAGGATAGGATAGGAGAGGATTATATGGGGCAACCCTAAGTTAGAGAAGAGAATAGAAGAGGCTTCTGTGGGGCAACCCTGAGGGAGAGAAGGGAATAAGATAGAAGAGGCTTCTGTGGGTCAAGCCTGAGGGAGGTAAGGGCATAGAGCAGGAGAGGATTCTGTGGGGCAAACTTGAGGGAGAGAAAGGAATAAGATAGAAGAGGCTTCATGAGCCGAGGTGGCGCAGTGGTTAGGGTGCAGTACTGCAGGCCACTTCAGCTGACTATGATCTGCAGTTCAGCGGTTCAAATCTCACCGGCTCAAGGTAGACTCAGCCTTCCATCCTTCCAAGGTGGGTGAACCCAGACTGTGGGGGCGATATGCTGACTCAATTTGCTAAAAAAATTGTAAACCGCTTAGAGAGGGCCAAAAGCCCTATTAAGCGGTATAGAAGTCTAATAAATAAATAAAATAAATAAACCCTGAGGGAGAGAAGGGGATAGGAGAGGAGAGGCTTCTGTGGGTCAAGCCTGAGGGAGAGAAAGGAATAAGATAGAAGAGGCTTCTGTGGGGCAACCCTGAGGGAGAAAACAGGATAGATAGGAGAGGCTTCTGTGGGGCAACCCAAGGGAGAGAAAATAATATGATAGGAGAGGCTTCTGTGGGGCAACCCTGAGGGAGAGAAGGGGATAGGAGAGGCTTTTGTGGGTCAAGCCTGAGGGTGGTAAGGGGATAGAGCAGGAGAGGATTCTATGGGGCAAGCTTGAGGGAGAGAAAGGGGTAGAAGAGGCTTCTGTGGGGCAACTCTGAAGGAGAGAAGGGGATAGGACAGGAGAGGCTTCTGTGGGCAGAAGAGCCCAGCAGCCAGAGAGAGGGAGGGAAAGAAGGGCCAACCAGCTACCTAAATACCATGCCATCATGTGACCTGCATGCTGGGAAAAGACTGACCATCACCCCACCATGGGTCTCAAGCACATAGAGGTGTCTGAGGGACCAGTGTGGACCGGCAGCCATACCAAGAGGGCCAGGAGAACCTGGACTCCAGCTACACAAGGAAGGTAGAAGCACCAGCAATTTTTCATCTGGTTTTTCCCCCTGCAATTTAAGAAAAGCTTTATATGATGTTGGGGTAACCCATCTGTCTGGCGTTCTCTTCACCTCAGATTTGTGAAACCACCCCTTTTACGAGAAAAGCAGGTTGCTTTATGGCATAACACTGTTTCAGATGGTTTCCTAAGATCCCTCCGGAGAATATTTTCCATCTGACAGGTACACTGAGGCCTAGTTCCTACAGGTAGTCCTCAACTTAGAACAGTTCATTTAGTGACCATTCTAAGTTACAACGGCACTGAAAAAGGTAACTTATGATCACTTTTCCACACTTGTGACTTTTGCAGCATCCTCAAGATCACGTGATTTACATTTGGATGCTTGACAATTGGTTCATCTTTATAACGGTCATAGTGTCCTGAGGTAATGTGATCCTCTTTTGTGCCCTTTTGACAAGCAAAGTCAATGGGAGAACCAGATTCACTTAACAATCATGTTACTACCATGTTTTCCCCAAAATAAGAGGGTCTTATTTTCTTTTGAACACCCTCCCCCCCTGAAATAAGTATTTGGTCTTATTTTCTGGGAGGTCTTATTATTTTTGAGGTGCAGGAGGTGGTGAGCGTGGTCACCTCATGGCTGCTGCTGTGTTGCAATATTTTTTGGGACGGCTTATTTTAGCGCATGCGCTCAAAAGCCCGATTGGGCTTATTATTCGGCGAGGTCTTATTTTGGGGGAAATAGAATACCGTATTTTTCAGAGTATAAGACCCACCAAGGTTTTGAAAGAGGCAAATAAAAAAAAAGGTTTTGCACTCTGCAAATCTCCCGAAAATGGCCCGTTCTTCATGAAAATGGGACTGTTCCCCCCCCAAAAGGCACAACTAGCCTTTAGGGGGCTTGCAGAGTGCTCCTGGGGGGTGCCCCCCTAAACAAGCAGAAATGGCTCGTTTTTGTCAAAATATTGCATGCCTGTAGGAGGCTTATAAAGTACTCCTGAAGGCTGGGGGGCATAATTGAGCAAAAAACGGCCCGTTTTCCACTCATTTCTGCCATCCCCAGCCCCCAGGAGCACTTTAGGACCTTCCTAAAGGCTCTGCACAGCCATTTTGGTGAAGGGGCAGGGCTTCGGGGGGCAAAAAATGCTGTATTCAGTGTATAAGACACACCCAGATTTTCAGCCTATTTTTGAGGGGAAAAGGTGCGTCTTATACTCCAAAAATATGGTAATTTAACAACTGCAGATTCATTTTAAAAATGTGGCAAGAAAAGTCGTAAAATGGGGCAAAACTCACTTAACATCCTCACTTAGCAACATAAATTCTGAGCTCTGTTGTGGTCATAAGTCGAGGACTACCTGTGCTTTGCTCCCTTAGGGACACAGACACACTGTCCTTGGTCTAATTGGCACGTCTTTCTTCCCAAAGGAGAAAAGCCAAAGGTTTTATTTCTTCTTCTTTTTTTCAACTGGCTTATAAGCAGAGCTGAACAGTACAAAGAGCAGCATCGCGAGAGAAATTGCTAAGAAAGGGGCGTAGAAAGCAGATAGGGTCAAGCGTTCCTGCAGAGTCTGTGGACTCGGGACTTTAGCGTTGGAGAAATCCGTAAACAGGATGTGGGCCAGGCAAGCGACCACCGTTGTCGTTACGTGCGTTGCGTAGATAATCACAGGAGTCCGGATCCACTTGCAGTTCCCTGCATAAAAAAACAAACACTTTTTAAAAATAATTGCAGCCTTAGGTCAAAAAACCTCAAGTGTTTATTTTCTAATTTGCATACAAATGTAAATATTGGTAGACCTCAACTTATAACCACAATTGGGACGAGAACTGCTGTGCAGGTAAGACACCTCTAACAACCCTTGTGGTGTGTGTTCTGTTAAGATACAACCTGTTGTGCCTTAAAATGGCTTCTACTGTACAGCACAGTGGAGATGCCATAGTAACTCCCCTCCATACAGGGGCTACTTCTTGTAAGGGGGAAAATCCAGCATTAGAAATTATGTTTGGTCAGGACATTTTCGCCCTATATATAAATACCTGGACAATGCCGGGTTATCAATTAGTTCAGTGGTGGAATTCAATTATTTTTACTACCGATTTAGTGGGCGTGGTTTTGTGGACGTGGCAGGGGAAGGTTACTGCAAAATCCCCATTCACTCCCGATCAGCTGGGACTCGGGAGGGAAAGAATAGAACACCTTTTGATCTTCAAACCCCATTAGGAAATATTTGCATTCTTCTCTCCAAGGATGATTTATCGTAGTTTTGTGCCCACCCAATATCCTGCTCCCCTACTTCACACAAACTGGCACGCTTACCTTTCCAGAAGGCGTAGGCAGCAACGGGAAAGAAAAACAATTGTAGAAAACCTTCGCAGTAAAGGAAACACTGGAACCAGGGTTCTGGGTTTACCACCAATGGATCCTTGAATTTAGTTGCGTACCAGGTCAACGCATCGGTTAGCTTTAGGAATAGAGAAGATGGTTGGTGAGTTAGGAGGAGGAGAAGGGCACCTAAATCTTCCTTTTAATCTTCTATCTATGGTGGTGGTGGTGTGTAAGAGAAGCTGCGTAATAGAAACACTGCCCCATTTTAATGGTGGTTGGGAAACTGATGCAAAGCATGTAGGTAGAACTCGGCACTGGTTGGTTTGGCTAGTTTTGTTAGCATGAGGGAAGATGTTTACTTCTTTCTCAAACTATGTGATAGGCTTTGATTACAACTTTTACAGGCCAATAGAAGAGACTATCCATCAGTAAGGTTGAACTGAGGAGTTCTTGGTGCTCTCTGAGCTTCAGTGATTGCTTGCAGACATTTTATGATCAAATGAGGTAATAGCATCAGTGCGACTGAGTGTGTTTGCTCCCTGTTTATATACAGTAGTTTGCTCGGCCAATGTTGGCTCTTATTCTTGGTAGTTCTTTGGTTAGGGTATCAAGTAACTGTGTTGAGTGACAAGAAGAGGGCTCTCATACTAAAGACAAGATAACTTGAGGGGCTCCAAACCAGACTCCTCCTTCCATTCCCATTTATGGCCCTCCTGGTCTCTCTCTCTCTCTCCTATTCTTTCTCTAGTTGTGTTGGCAAAGCAGCCTTAAACAGGTCAGTTCTTGCCTTAAGAGCAGAGTTCACACAACAAAGCACCTGAGGGCAAGACAAGAAGCAATGGGTGAAAACTAATCAAGGACAGAAGCAACCTAGAACTAAGGAGAAATTTCCTGATAGATGAACAATTGATCAGTGGATCAATTTGCCTCCAGAAGTTGTGAATGCCCCAACACTGGACGTTTTAAAGAAGATGTTGGATATCCATTTGTCTGAAGTGGTGTAGGGTTTTCTGCCTAAGCAGGGGGTTGGTCTAGATTAGAAGACCTCCAAGGTCCCTTCCAACTCTGTTATTCTATTTTATTACATATGGTTAATTCCACCTTCTTGGACCACATCTCTCTTTTTTTGCCTCTTTCCTTCATCTTTTAAGACTGTACATCCACTTGAAGAATTAAACTGTAATCACAGCCTCCATCTTCATTTTTTCAGAAGGCTGCAACGGATGAGATAAAGAATAGACTTGTA
Source organism: Thamnophis sirtalis (assembly GCF_051295495.1). Classification (NCBI taxonomy): domain Eukaryota; kingdom Metazoa; phylum Chordata; class Lepidosauria; order Squamata; family Natricidae; genus Thamnophis; species Thamnophis sirtalis. The sequence goes on along the minus strand of NW_028261386.1, from coordinate 7,551,885 downwards.
TTGATTTTTTTAAATCTCTCTCTCTGTGTGTATCTATCTATCTATCTATCTATCTATCTATCTATCTATCTATCTATCTATCTATCTATCTACCTACCTACCTACCTACCTACCTACCTACCTATCATCTATCTATCTATCTATCTATCTATCTATCTATCTATCTATCTATCTATCTATCTATCTATCATAGAATAGAGTTGGAAGGGACCTTGGAGGTCTTCTAGTCCAACCTCCCGTATAGGCAGGAAAGCCTACACCACTTCAGACAAACGGTTATCCAACATCTTCTTAAAAACCTCCATTGTTGGAGCATTCACAACTTCTGGAGGCAAATTGTTCCACTGATCAATTGTTCTAACTATCAGGAAATTTCTCCTTAGTTCTAAGTTTGCTTCTCTCCTTCATTAATTCTAGACATACCCTGTTCCTGCAATCGTTCTTCATGTTTTAGTCTCCAGTCCCCTAATCATCTTTGTTGCTCTTCTCTGCATTCTTTCTAGAGTCTCTACATCATTTCTACATCATGGTGACCAAAACTGAATGCAGTATTCCAAGTGTGGCCTTACCAAGGTATTAACACTTCTCATGACTTTGATTCTATCCCTCTGTTTATGCAGCCTAGAACCGTGTTGGCTTTTTTGGCAGCTGCTGCATACTGTTGGCTCTTATTTAAATGGTTGTCATCCATCTATCTATGTATCTATGTATCTATTTATCTACATTCCATCTATCTGTCCATCCATCCATCCTCTATTGCTAGATAATGTATGGATCAAATCCAGCTTTCTTTTAACTTCGATTCAAGAAGGTGCAAAGTTCCTTTCTAAAAGCAGAGTTCAGGGATGAAAGGGTTTAGCATGTAAGGTTCCAGGAAGTGGTCAAATGTAGATTTTATCTTTCTGCATACCAGAATTTATGATCTTTACTTATTTAGGGGTCAAGTTTATATGCCTCCCCCTCCCATCAAAGTGACTCTGGGCGGTATTCAATAAAACCAAGAATTTAACCATTTTGCAAACCTCTGCAAACAAGAAACCTAGTTAAAAGACAGGAAAGAGGTTTGCATACATTTTGATCCGTTTTTTTTTTTAGGTCAGATACACACAAACTGTTGTAAAATTGCTGGAATGAAGCCCAGCTTTTGCCCAGCTGGCATATTTGTACATTCTGACCTTTGCTACATAGAACAACACGTTTCCGAGTCTCAGAGTGTCGAAAGCGCGAATCTTGCTAATCCAGCCATGACATATGGATCTATCCCACACGCTGGATCCCCTCATCCAGAGCTGGATGGTCCGTGCAGCTTCCCCCATTCTTCAGCCTCTTCAGGCAGGAACGCGGAGCAAGTTTCCCGCACTTAGATGCGTAAATCCGATCCCAGATTCTTAAGCAAAGCGGATCCCAAAGCGATCTCTGCGGACCAGCTACAAAGAGGTCGGCGGTTCCCCTCTACTTACGCCGGCAGGGTAAACTCCAGGCAGCAACGGCTGCAGATTGAAGAGTAAAGTGAGCGGGACGTGAATGAGGAAGTAGAACGCGAAGATCCACTCGAGGACGCGCGGCGCAGCCATCGCCTCTTCGGAGGATCAGTCGTGCTGGCAAGAGCGGAAGGAGGGATCGCCTTGCTCTGCACCCATTGGCTCTCCCTGGAGTGGAAGGGGCCTCCTGGCCAGATGGCCACGCCCACTTCACCAGGCTTGTCCTTTTTGGCAGTGGGAGTGGTCTGCACGCCCCAATTTCGCCGCTCGGGCACTTAGTAGATCCATCTGGACCATTTCCCACGTTCCGCCGGATTTTCTTTTGGAGATCAGTCAACATTAGATGGGGAGCCTCGCAGTCTCTCTTAAATCAGCCGTAGTTGCAACAGCCCACTGTAACAACATTCTCAAAAGACAGAGGTCTTCAAACTTGGGCACTTTAAGACTTGTGGACTCTAACTCTCAGAATTCTCCAGCTCTGCTGGTTGGAGAATTCTGCTGGCTGGAGAATTCTGGCAGTTGAAGTCCACAAGTCTTAAAGTTGCCAAGTTTGGGGGCCCCTGCATTAAGAGTTGTTAACCTAATCTTGCCTAGCTTCTTCTCTGGTAATATGGTACTTGCTAACTAGAGCACCCAAAACATTTGCTAGACCAATTCTCAAATACAGTTCATTGGTGTGAAACCCGCACTGCATATGGAATTTTAATACAATTAAGCAAGTCCAGAGATATTTTCACAAGAACAGTGCTTTGCTCCTCTGCTTGCAAGAGAATATCTTATGCTACCAGGCATGAAATGTTGGACTTGCGCAACTTAGAACTACGCCGCCTTTGGTCTGACCTAAGGATAGTACATACAATTATCTGCAGTGTCTTATCTCTCCTACCTGTCAATGACTACTTCAGCTTCAACCTCAATAACACACGGGCAAACAATAGATACACACTCAAGGTAAACCGTTCCAAACTCAACTGCAGAAAATACGACTTCAGCAACAGAGTGGTCAATGCCTGGAATGCACTATGTGACTCTGTGGTTTCATCCCCAATCCCCCAAAACTTAACCTTAGACTGTCTACTGTTGACTCACCGCATTCCTAAGAGGTCTGTAAAGGGGTCTTGCATACCGTCAATGTGCCTACCGTCCCTGTCTTACTGTGCCTACTTATTTGTATCCATTTTCTGTATTCATAATTACGTTTATACTTATATCTGTTATCTTATACATGCTTGACAAAATAAATAAAATTAAAAAATAAGTTAAATTAAGATTGCTGGGTATGTAGGAATGCTTATAGAGCCGAGGTGGCGCAGTGGTTAGGGTGCAGTACTGCAGGCCACTTCAGCTGACTGTTATCTGCAGTTCAGCGGTTCTAATCTCACCGGCTCAAGGTTGACTCAGCCTTCTATCCTTCCGAGGTGGGTGAAATGAGGACCCGGATTGTTGGGGGCGATATGCTGACTCTGTAAACCGCTTAGAGAGGGCTGAAAGCCCTATGAAGCGGTATATAAGTCTAACTGCTATTGCTATTGCTATTGCTATTGCTTGCAATTTAACCATGCCTTGCATACCCTGAATAACCTGCACAAGTTGCATCCATACAATTGTGTACATCAGGGTGTACAATCTTGGCAACTTTTAAGATTTGTGGACTTGAACTCCTAGACTTCTCCAGCCAGCTTATGCTATGGCTTCTGGCAATTGAAGTCCACAAACAAGTTGCTAAGATTAGACACCCCAATCTACATGATCAGAGCATTTTTAATTAAGCAAGGAATGGTTAAACTTTCGGGCAAGCATGTCCACGCAGACCCAGCCAATCTTGCTTGGAGGTCCTTCCATCCCTGAAGGTCATCCAGAGTCTTAAATGTTGCCAAAGTCGTAACATCCCCTCCCCCATGTAGGTTAAAATTTTGGTTGATGACGAGTGTGGGAAGTCTGAAGTTGACTTGCTCTTCAACATTTTTGTGGACTCTGACAGTCTGGGCAGTCAGTAGAATTCTGGGAGTTTAAGTCCTCATCTCTTAAACTTGCCCATGTTGAGAAGATTGGACTTGGATGGTGGAGATCAAGTCTAGCCAACAGATGAATGAACCTTCCTGGTGGAAGAGGATTAACTGGATCTCAATACACAGTTACTTTGTTGCTGTTTTCTAGAGGATACTTTGGAGGAGGCTAGAACATGATGGATTCTGGTGCCCAAATCACGTGGAATATAATTAGCAGAATGAGCTGTGCTGGAGAAGTATCAACATGGCAAGAGTCAGTCTATATGGAAGCATATTCAGAAAAATTGATTCGGACCCACTTTTTAAAATGCACCAAGTCAACAATTAAGCAGCCACAACAGGAAGTTTATGGAAAGAGTTCTGTGCTTCTGTTAAACGCTGATGCGGCATTATTTTAGAATATTGTAGCTTTCTTTAAATTAACTGATTCCGCCAACGATCAAAAACACATCCATAATCAAACCTCTTTTTTGGTTTTTTAAAGGTGTTTGCACATATCTCAGCAGAAGAGGTCTCTTGGATGTCTGAGAAGGAAAGAGAAGCACTAAGAGATGCTCCTTTTAGCTGAAGTAATTTTGTTAAACAAGTAACATTTTATCAAAAGGTCAGAGGGGCCATTTTAGTGAAAGGAACCGGTTTTCAAATGTGGAAGGGCTTGAACACTTTGTATTGCTTTCAACTATTTAAAATACTTTGTATGTATTATACGGCTACTTTATCCAACCTGCAAGAAGTTTGATTACTGCTACATGGCAGTAAAAACCAATAGGAACTGCTAATGTTGCCATCTAATGGTGTTCATTTGGATGTTTTGTCCGAGTTGACAGTTGTCCAAGTTGTACAGTTGTACTGTAATAATTCACATGATTCTCAATTGCCATGGTAGCACAGTGGTTAGAATGCAGTATTGCACGCTAACTCTGCCCACAGCCGGGAGATTGATCCTAACTCAGGGTTGACCCAGCCTTCCATCCCTCCGAGGTTGGTAAAATGAGGACCCAGATTGTTAGTGGCAACCTGCTGACTCTGTCAACTGTTTAGAGTGCTGAAAAACAGTACAAAGTGGTATGCAAGTCTAGGTGTTACTGCTATTACTATTCTCCATGTTGCTACATTAACAGTTTATCAACAGAGAATGGGCTGACGTCGCAATAGCACGACGTGCGATCTTGGTGCTCCCAGATCACAGTTGATATTTCTGCCACTGGATAGTCCATTCGGATCTAAACCATCCCGCAGAGACGGTGATTGAGAAGAGCACCTCCTGCTGATCTCTGGGACACCGCAAAGTCCCTGAAAGATCCAGGAATAGCCTTTTTTCCAGTGACAGAAATGCAGCTAATGAAACTGCTGAAGTTGGGACAGCTCCGGAACGGGAAGAAAGAGAAAAGAGACATTGTGTCAAATTGGTGAGGAAATTTTATTATTAGAAAAAGAGACTACCCCCCAAAAAATTTAGTAAATTAAAATTGAAGATAGAAGACTGTAAGCGACGAAAGTTAATCTACATTAAACTTAGTGTGTTATCCTGTTTCTATTTTTTTTATGGATGGAATTTTGGGAAAGGCTTCCTATTTTTTAAACTGAATGGATTAATTTTTACTTCTTTTTTCACTTTTGCTTACACCTATAGATTAAAATTTTCCTTTTTTTATATAATGCTTGATTGGATTGATTGGATTGTTTTTGATCTCCACTTAAGGGTTTTTCTCTTTCTTAAGCTTGGAATATAAAGAAGATAATAGGATAATAAGAAGGATTATAAAGAGGTTTGTAACAACAGGAGGAAAAGCAGTTACACTGCCACTTAGAGGCTGGAGGCTGGATACATTGTTTTTTCTTCTTTCTCTTTGATCATTTGAGATTCAAAGTTCTTTCGGTTTGTTTACTGTGATAGTAGGAAAAGCACAAGTTGTTTATACAGGTGCCTTTTGGAAGTTCTATCACTAGCTATTGGAGGGAAGACAACATTTGGACTTGAAAGATAATAAATGAACCTGTTTGAAGTTTATTAAAATAGCCTTTAACCCTACAGTGGCAGTGCCTGCAAAATTGAAAGAATGGCGCAGCACGAAAAAGAAATTGTAACATTGTAAATGATTATATTTGAAATTCAAAATCTATTAGTTGTGACAGAGAGAATTGAAAAGAGATTGGAGAATATGGAATACAAAACAGAAAAATTTGATGGAAAAACTGAGGATGTTTATCAAATGAAGAATGTGGAGGACTGAGTTCAAAAAATGGAAGAAAAAAATAAGCAAAGAGATAAGAAATCTGTGGATACTTACAACAAAGTGAGCGTGGTTGGTAGTGGCAAGAGCGGAATATGGAAAGGGGAGAGAGATGGATTGGAACTCTACCCCAGACTTCAAAGCACAGAAGAAGAAAAGAGAGAAAAATTGACAGAGATAAGGAGATAAATCTTGACAGAAGCACCAGTGATAACCAAAGATAAGCTGATGGAAAGAGCAGAATCAGATGCTGGGTTTCGAGCTTTTATGAGATACGAAAGGAACACCATGTTGCGAAGAGAGGTTCACACAAGATTTATTAAGAAAGTAACTAGAATATTAATGCTACAAATGGCAAGAGATATAAGACTGCACTATTACTGGAAAGATACAGGTTGATGCAATGAAAATGTATAATAAAAACTAAGCTAAATTTAGTTTACTAGTAGTATGTATTAAATGAAGTGACAATAGTTATAGTTAAATTATGATTAATTATGATAACAATACATATAGATATATTAGTTTGATAATATGAAATAAAAAGTTTATCAACTGATGAAATATTATTGGGTATACATTTCATACTTGTCCTTGTTATTTACCGTGCTACTTGCCCCCAATGTACCACTGAATTATTACCTCTAATATGGTACTAATATGTCACTGCAGTTTGTCTCCCAAACAGAGTTGACAATGTATTAGCAAAGCAATATCACATACAGCTGAAAAAGTGTGAATATTACCGATCCCTGAGGTTCAGCCAAAATCTCAACAGTGCAGCAACCAGCTGCTGCAATGAAAACATTAAGATATAAGTGAACATAATCTTCCTTTCTCTTCATTTTAGGACTCAATAAGTTTATAGGAAAAATACAATGAGCCATTAATTTTAAAGGAGTTATAAAATATGCAGGTTTTCAGGAACTAGTATTGTTTTGTATGATTATTGCATAAAAATAAACATTACTTTGCTAAATAAAGGAAGATACTATAGTCTATAGTAGCCAAAATCAGAAGGATATGCTTATGTATTTTAATAAAAATTGATTGGAAAATGCATTGCTAAAGTATAGTTTTGAAACCAGTTGGCTACAGTGGTAAGAATTAGGTGCTTCCTCTCTCAGTTAAAATAGGTATATTTATTGGCTAACCTTTTGTCTCTTTACAAATGAGAGATCCCTGAAGAGGATACTCCTCTTTATTCAGGACTAAACACCACAGCTCCTTTATTTTCTCTTTGAATTTAGCTTCTCGTTCCCTCGTTGTCCATGTTTATTTTCATACACGTCTTCTACTTTGTCTGAATCCTTCTCAAAAGTGCGATGTCTAGCCCTTGAGTTGCCCATGAGTGAAGAAAAATCTAGAATTCTCACCTCGGTTAATATGGAAAATGCAACCTTAGTCTCAGTCCTGCAGCTACATTTACTTGCCAACTCTGAAGCGTCAGTCATAATGTAAGTAGTCCAGAGGGGGTATTCAGCCAGTTCTGACAGGTTCTGGAGAACCAGTAGCGGAAATTTTAAGGAGTTTGGAGAACCATCCCCGCTTATCTTCTTCTGTTGCCCTTTACAGGAGAACAGAGCTGGAAAGCAGGTTAGTGGGATGTGGAGGGAATGGGGATTTTGCAGTATCCTTCCCCTGCCACGCCCACAGAACCGGTAGTAAACTTTTTTGAATCCCACCACTGAAGTAGTCAGAGGTTCCAGTTATTCAACCAGCTGTCTGTGACCCGTCAATGGCCTCCTTTACATGCAACTTCATGTAACAAATCTTTGGAAGAGCCCAAATCCATTATTAATGAGTTGCATGCCCCAAATCAGTAGAAGGCTAAAACAATAACAACAACAATATAGTCACAGATGTTTGTTTGCTTGTTTGTTTCAAATGTCACATTTAATGTTTTCACCACTGTACTTCAAAATCTACATTGTACAAAGTGACCCGCAAGTGTGCCACATTTAATAGACCAACCTCTGAGATTTTACCTTTCATACCTGTCAGCCTCCGCTTTGCATCTGCTTCGGCTGCCATTGAAACGGGGAAGGGGGGCATGGTATTTGGGGGGGGGGAATCATTTTTGTGCTGGAGGAAGTTTCTGGACTCTGCACTGACCACCTTACTGCGCATGTGGAGGAGGAGTGTTTCCCGCCAAGGCCAACAGTTCGGCATTCCATCTTGGTGATGGCTTTTGAAGTTATCTCACACCTGACAATTGGGGGAATTATGATTGGACTGTGCACGGGATGCCAAGGGGAGGGGAATGACTTATACAATATATTATTCGCTTTTGCGCCTAATTAGCCAGACTTAGCTTAGCTTCGCATCTATTCATTTATAATTAGTAAAAGTACACTTTATTTCAACAAATGGAGTCCATTTTTCTTTCCTGATTATTGAATGAAGGAAGGCTGACAATAAGCTAAGTCTCATTTCCACCCCACCCGGAGCTACAACCTTCCAAGGCGGGTGTCCTCACCAGAAGAAAAGAAATGTCTTTGCATGTGAGTGACCAAGAAGAAGATGAGGGGGCGACGGCAGGACCATCTTTAACTGAAAGGCTGGCTGGGCTAAGAGTGGAAGAGCCTACTGTTCGTCCCAGATAGACTTTGGGTGTGGGACAAAAAGAGGAGTCGGAGGAGTTGGATGCTGGAGTCACAAGAAGGAGACCAAAGAAAAAATCAGCGGATTGGGGTGACTCTTGGGAAGAGGATTACAAACTGTCCCACGCCATGAGACTCCTCGAGGAAGCTTGGTCTGAACGCAAAAGCCGTAAAAGAGCAGTGGAAAGGGAGCCGGATGAAGATCTTGAGCAAAGGTACTCGATGCATAGGTTAAGGGAGGGTGAAGAAGCCGAGGGGGGTTGGGTACAAGAAAACCCAGAATCAGCCTCCCCCCTCCAGCTAGGGCCGCTCAAAGAGTAGGGGGGCCCCCAGAAGCCGCCGTATTTTAACTGTAAAATACGATGGAGATCCTAAGACTTTAGGACTTTTTATCATTCAGGTCTGGAATTATATGGAAATCTATGGACCTGATTTAGAGACTGATGAAATGAAAATGCGGATGGTGTTAATGTCCTTAGAAAAAAAAGCGGCCGAATGGATGGTGAGCCTACACAAATGCAATTCCCCCCCCTCCTGAGGAATTTTAATGACTTTATGGCAGCCATGAAGAGGAGGTTTGATGACCCGCTGACTGAGACGCGGGCGCCTGAAATTTATGGCCCTGAAGCAGGGAAATAGACTGGTGGCAGATTATGTCCAGGAGTTTCAACTGTTGTCAGCCTATATGAGGGGGTGGTCAGAAGACGCTTTGTTGGATCAGTTCGCTGAGGGATTGAATGAAAAAATATACCAGCAGTGCATAAACAGACACATTGCCCGCCGGGTGACTGCTTGGTATGAACACGTGGCAGATGTTGAGTTGGATTTGGCCAGGCTTCAATGCATGAAAGAGGGAGAAGCGGAGAAATCCCCCCCAGCAGCTCCAAAAGCCCCCCTCCCTCTGCCCCAGAAGTGAGGGAAAAGGGAGTTTCACCAAGCTTTTCACGTGCTTCCGCTGAGGGAAGGAAGGCCATCGCGCCATGAATTGCCGCGTAAAATTGCCTCAGGCCGCTCCACCCCCTCCCCGAAAAGAGGGAAGAGCAAGTAAGGCCCCGGACAGCAAAAGAGAGGCTGCATGAGCCGCTGAGAATATTCCCCAGCTTTTCCAGCCGGAGGAGGAGGGAGGCGTTAGTTCCAGCTCATCTGGCGAATCAGATGAGGAACAATCTCATCGCTGGGTAAGTTCAAAAAAGGGCCCCAATTGAAGTGCCACCTTCTGGCGTGACTGAAAAACTTTTAGCTCTCCTGGATTCGGGCTGTTCTCGCTGTATAAGTCCTGAAATGGTGGAAAAAACTGGTTTAAAATTGAGGACTTTGAAAACCCCTATTGTTTTTTGCCAAATTGATGGTTCTATTGTGGGCGGGGGTCCTGCTCATTTTTCCACTGAGCCCTTAGAAATGAAAATGGGGACCCATCAAGAATTAATCATTTTTATTGTGGCATTTGGAATGGACCGGCCCCTTATTTTGGGACTGCCCTGGCTTCGTAAGTGGAACCCTCGCATTAACTGGAGAAAGGGGTGGTTACGCATTCGCACTAGCACACCCCCTGAACGGGAGGTTGAGACTCCAGATCCTGCTGATTCTAACCCCGCATTAGCCGCCAGGGGGCAGGAGAGGATCGAAGGAGAGGAGAAAATTCCGAAAGAATATTGGGACCTAAGGGGAGTGTTTAGTGAGAAATCTTCTGATAAACTCCCCCCCCCCCCACGACAGACCCACTGATTGCACCATTGATATTTTGCCTGGGGTAAAGCTTCCCAAGCCCCAAATATATTCAATGTCCCCTAAGGAAATGGAGGAAATGAGAAGATTCATTGATAAAAATTTGGAGAGGGGCTTTATAGAACCGGCTAGTGTCTTCATGGGCTCTTTTTAAGTTAAAAAGACGATTCTCATTCAAGTTAATTGAAACGTTGCAGTTGGTTTAGTTTCCTTTAAATTCTCAGGAGCCACACAAAAAAACAAAGGTAATTCAGCATCTTTGTTTGAGAAAGTTTCAAGTCTCTACAGGGTCTTATTTTCTTTTGACCCCCGAAAATAAGCATTTGGCCTTATTTTCTGGGGGGGGGGTCTTATTATTTTTGAGGTGCAGGAGGCGGTGAGCGTGGTCACCTCATGGCTGCTGCTGTGTTGCAATATTTTCAGGGAGCGCTTATTTTCAGGGGAGGCCTTATTTTAGCGCTTGCGCTCAAAAGCCCGATTGGGCTTATTATCCAGAGAGGTCTTATTTTGTGGGGAAACAAGGTAATTTAACAACTGCAGTTTTAAAACGTGGCAAGAAAAGTCGTAAAATGGGGCAAAACTCACTTAACACCCTCACTTAGCAACATAAATTCTGGCTCCGTTGTGGTCGTAAGTCGAGGACTACCTGTGCTTTGCTCCCTTAGGGACACAGACACACTGTCCTCGGTCTAATTGGCAGATCTTCCTTCCCAAAGGAGAAAAGCCAAAGGTTTTATTTCTTCTTCTTTTTTTCAACTGCTTTATAAGCAGAGCTGAACAGTACAAAAAGCAACATCGCGAGGGGAATTGCTAAGAAAGGGGCGTAGAAAGCAGATAGGGTCAAGCGTTCCTGCAGAGTCTGTGGACCCGGGACTTTAGCGTTGGAGAAATCCGCAAACAGGATGTGGGCCAGGCAAGCGACCACCGTTGTCGCTATGTGCGTTGCGTAGATAATCACAGGAGTCCGGATCCACTTGCAGTTCCCTGAATCGAAAAAGAAACACTTTTTTAAAATAATTGCAGCCTTAGGTCCAAAAAACCTCAAGTGTTTATTTTCTAATTTGCATACAAATGTAAAATATTGGTAGTCCTCAACTTATAACCACAATTGGGACGAGAACTGCCCTTGCTAAGAAGGTGGCTGTTAATGGAGTCACGTCAACTTTATTACTTTTTTTTGCCACAGATGTTAAGCAAATAACCGCAGTTCAGAAAATTACATGGTGGTTAAGTGAATTCAACTTTCCCTATTATAATAAGAGATAGAAATAAGAGAAAGGGGGAATATTAGTTTATACACTTTTATATAATAAAATAAGAGCAATAATATGGAATAATTGAATAACGAGGGACTGCAACTTAATATAAATATGTGTTACTATTGGAAATATATCTTGGGGGGAAAGTAATAACTATAACTAATTCTATTAGTTTTATTTGTATTAGAATGTACGATACCCAGGTGTCACACTGTTCACACATTGATATGTTTGTAAAAAAATAAAATAAAATAAAAAACTTTTTTAAAAAAACCCTTTCCCCATTGACTTTGCGGTTCCATCACAAATGCGTGCACAACAAAAGCGCGCCTGACTAAACCGCGGTGACTAAAGAGCGGTGACAAAACCGCGCGCCGAATGAGCGACTAATTAGCCCTAAAGCGCGCCGACAAAAGCGCGCCGACAGAAGCGCGCTGTAACGGAACCCTAAACCTAACCCTAACCCTAACTCTAAACCTAACCCTAAACCTTACCTTAAATTAAATCGCGCTTTTGACATCGCGGTTTTAGCGCCGCGGTGTTGTCGGCGCGCTTATGACGTTCGCGCTTTTGTCAGGTCACGGACTTTGCTCGTTGGACGCCAACTGGGAAGGTGAAAATGGTAATCACATATCCTGCTCCCCTAGTTCATACAAACTGGCACGCTTACCTTTCCAGAAGGCGTAGGCAGCAACGGGAAAGAAAAACAATTGTAGAAAACCTTCGGAGTAAAGGAAAGACTGGAACCAGGGTTCTGGGTTTACCACCAATGGATCCTTGAATGTAGTTGCGTACCAGGTCATCGCATCGGTTAGCTTTAGGAATAGAGAAGATGGTTGGTGAGTAAGGAGGAGGAGAAGGGCACCTAAATCTTCCTTTTAATCTTCTATCTATGGTGGCGGTGTGTGTAATAGAAGCTGCGTAATAGAAACGCTGCCCCATTTTAATGGTGGTTGGGAACCTGATGCAAAGCATGTAGGTAGAACTCGGCAGTGGTTGGTTTGGCTAGTTTTGTTAGCAGGGGGGGAAGATGTTTACTTCTTTCTCAAACTATGTGATAGGTTTTGATTACAACTTTTACAGGCCAATAGAAGAGACTATCCATCAGTCAGGTTGAACTGAGGAGTTCTTGGTGTTCTCTGAGCTTCAGTGATTGCTTGCAGACATTTTATGATCAAATGAGGTAATAGCATCAGTGCAACTGAGTGTGTTTGCTCCCTGTTTATTATACAGTACTTTGCTCTGCCAATGTTGGCTCTTATTTTTGGTAGTTCTTTGATTAGGGTATCAAGTAACTGTGTTGAGTGACAAGAAGAGGGCTCTCATACTAAAGACAAGATAAGTTGACTCCGCCTCTTCAGACTCCCCCCCTCCCTCCCATTTATGGCCCTCCTGGTCTCTCTCTCTCGCCTATTCTTTCAGTTCTTGCTTTAAGAGTAGAGTTCATATAACAAAGCACCTGAGGACAGGACAAGAATGGGTGGAAAATAATCAAGGAGAGAAGCAACCTAGAACTTAGAAGAAATTTCCTGATAGTTAGAACAATTGATCAGTGGATCAATTTGCCTCCAGAGGTTGTGGGTGCTCCAACACTGGAAGTTTTTAAGAAGATGTTGGATATCCATTTGTCTGAAGTGGTGTAGGGTTTCCTGCCTAGGCAGGGGGTTGGACTAGAAGACCTCCAAGGTCCCTTCCAACTTGGTTATTCTAATCTATTACATATGGTTAATTCCACCTTCTAGCCTGCTAGTGGCTTTAGTGAATTGTGTGAAGCTTGAAAATGGGTTAATTCAACAGCAAAGTTCAGTATGTTGGGAGAACAAGATACTTGTAATCTCTTCCTGTTGCATAGTCCCCTTCTTGGACCACATCTCTCTTTTTTTGCCTCTTTCCTTCATCTATTAAGACTGTACATCCACTTGAAGAATTAAACTGTAGTCACAGCCTCCATATTCATTTTTTCAGAAGGCTGCAACAGATGAGATAAAGAATAGACCTGTATTGGTTTTTAAAAATCAATCAATCTATCTATCATCTATCTATCTATCTATCTATCTACCTACCTACCTACCTACCTACCTACCTACCTACCTACCTTATCTATCTATCTATCTATCTATCTATCTATCTATCTATCTATCTATCTATCTAATCCATCCATCCATCCATCTATATATCATCTATCTATCTATCTATCTATCTATCTATCTATCTATCTATCTATCTATCTATCTATCTATCTATCCATCCATCCATCCATCCATCCATCCATCCATCTATATATCATCTATCTATCTATCTATCTATCTATCTATCTATCTATCTATCTATCTATCTATCTATCTATCTATCTATCATAGAATAGAGTTGGAAGGGACCTTGGAGGTCTTCTAGTCCAACCTCCTGCCTAGGCAGGAAACCCTACACCACTTCAGACAAACGGTTATCCAACATCTTCTTAAAAACTTCCAGTGTTGGAGCACCCACAACAGAGGTGGGTTCCTATCAGTTCGCACCAGTTCGGTAGAACCGATTCATCAAATCTACCGATCCGGTTAGAAGAGGTTCCACCAGTGGACCCGGAAAGCAGGCCACACCTACAGAAGAGGTTCCAAAAAATTTTGAAACCCACCACTGACACACACACTCACAGAGACTCACATAGAGAGAGAAAGACAGGAAGGAAGAAAGAAAAAAAGAAAAAGTGAGAGAGAGATGAAAGAAAAAAAGGAAAAAGGGACAGAGAGACAAAAGGAAGGGGAGAGAGAGAGAGAGAAAGAGAGAGAGAGAGAGAGAGAGAACACATGGCCGGCAAGCCACTCCCACCAGGTCACATGGCCGGCAAGCCACTACCACAAAGGAGGCCACACCCACAGAGTAGGTTCGAAATTTTTTTGAAACCCACCACTGACCCACAACGTCTGGAGGCAAATTGTTCCACTGATTTAATTGTTCTGACTGTCAGGAAATTTCTCCTTAGTTCTAAGTTGTTTCTCTCCTTGATTAGTTTCCACCCATTGCTTCTTGTTCTGCCCTGTGGTGCTTTGGAAAATAGGTTAACCCCCTCTTGTTTGTGGCAGCCCCTCAGATATAGGGACACTGCTATCAGGTCTCCTCTGGTCCTTCTTTTCATTAAACTGGACATGGCCAGTTCCTGTAACCGTTCTTCATATGTTTTCGTCTCCAGTCCCCTAATCATCTTTGTTGCTCTTCTCTGAACCCTTTCTAGGGTCTCAGCATCTTTTTTACATTGTGGCGACCAAAATTGAATGCTGTATTCCAAGTGTGGCCTTACCATGGCATTATAAAGTGGTATTAACACTTCATGTGATCTTATTATATTCTCCTGTTTATGCAGCCTAGAACTGTGTTGGCTTTTTTGGCAGCTGTTGCATACTGCTGGCTCCTATTTAAATGGTTATCTCTTTCTTTCTTTCTTCCTTCCTTCCTTCCTTCCTTCCTTCCTTCCTTCCTTCCTTCCTTCCTTCCTTCCTTCCTTCCATCTATCTGTCCATCCATCCACCCTCTATTGCTAGATAATGTATGGATCAAATCCAGCTTCTTTTAACTTCCATTCAAGAAGTGCAAAGTCTCTTTCTAAAAGCAGAGTTCATGGATGAAAGGGTTTAGCATATAAGGTTCCAGGAAGAGTTGAAATGTAGATTTTATCTTTCTGCATACCAGAATTTATGATCTTTACTTATTTAGGGATCAAATTTATATGCCAACAATGCCCTCCCCATCAAAGTGACTCTGGGCAGTATTCAATAAAACCAAGAATTTAACCATTTTGCAAATCTCTCCAAACAAGAAATGTAGATAAAACACAGGAAAGAGGTTTGCATACATTTTGATCCAGGTTTTTTTTAGGTCAGATACACGCAAACTGTTGTAAAATTGCTGGAATGAAGCCCAGCTTTTCCCCCAACAGGCTTTTTGTACATCCTGACCTTTGTTACATAGCACAACCCGTTTCCTAAACCCAGAGTGTCGAAAGCGCTGTCTCTTCCCAAAAGAACCTTGGTAATCCAGTCAAGACACATGGATCTACCCCACACGCTGGATCCCCCCATCCCCTCATACAGAGCTGGATGGTCATGCAGCTTCCCCCATTCCCCACAGAATCCTGGTTCTTCAGCCTCTTCAGGCAGGAACGCGGAGCAAGTTTCCCGCACTTAGATGCGTAAATCCGATCCCAGATTCTTAAGCAAAGCGGATCCCAAAGCGATCTCTGCGGACCAGCCACAAAGAGCTCGGCGGTTCCCCTCTACTTACGGCGACAGGATAAACTCCAGGCAGCAACGGCTGCAGATCGATGAATAAAGTGATCGGGATGTGAATGAGGCAGTAGAACGCGAAGATCCACTCGAGGACGCGCGTCGCAGCCATCGCCTTTTCGGAGGATCGGTCGAGCTGGCAAGAGCCGGGAACGAACGATCGCCTTATTCTGCGCCCATTGGCTCTCCGTGGAGGGGGAGGGGCCTCCTGGCCAGATGGCCACGCCCCCTTCCCCAAGCTTGTCCTTTTTGGCAGTGGGAAAGATCTGCGCGCCCCAATTTCGCTGCTCAGGCACTTCGTGGACACACATTGAGACCATTTCCTACGTTCCGCCGGGTTTTGCTTGGGGAGATCATCCAAGATTAGATGAGGCGTCTGGGAGGGCGGAGCCACGCAGTCTCTCTTAAATCAACCGTAGTTGCCAAAGCCCATTGTAACAACATTGTCAAAAGAAGAGGTCTTCAAACTTGGCCACTTTAAGACTTGTGGACTTCAATTCCCAGAATTCCTCAGCCAGCAGAGCTGGCTGGAGAATTCTCTATGTTGAAGTCCACAAGTCTTAAAGTGGCCAGTTTAGGGATTCCTGCAATCTCAATAATACGGGCAAACAATAGATACAAACTCAAGGTAAACTGCTCCAAAATACGACTTCAGCAACAGAGTGGTCAATGCCTCTGGAATGCACTACCTGACTGTTGTTACATCCTTAAATCCCCAAAACTTTAACCTTAGACTGTCCACTGTTGACTCACCCCCTTCCTAAGAGGTCTGTAAAGGGGTCGTGCGTGGGCTCATCAACATGCCTACTGTCCCTGTCTTACTGTGCCTACTTATTCGTATCCATTTCCTGTATTCATAATTATGTTTACACTTATATCTGTTATCTTATATATGCTTGACAAAATAAATAAAATTAAAAAATGCCCAAAATTTAACCATGCCTTGCATACCCTGAATAACCTGCATAAGTTGCATCCATACAATTGTGTAGATCAGGGAGTACAATCTTGGCAGCTTTTAAGATTTGTGGACTTCAACTCCCAGAATTCCCCAGCCAGCTATGCTATGCCTTCTGGCAATTGAAGTCCACAAACAAGTTGCTAAGATTAGACACCCCAATCTACATGATCAGAGTATTTTTAATTAAGCAAGGAATGGTTAAAATTTCGGGCAAGCATGTCCACGCAGACCCAGCTAATCTTGCTTAGAGGTCCTTCCATCCCTGAAGGTCATCCAGAGTCTTAAATGTTGCCAAAGTCGTAACATCCCCTCCCCCATGAAGGTTAAAAATATGGTTGATGACAAGTTTGGGAAGTCCGAAGTTGACTTGCTCTTCAACATTTTTGTGGACTCTGACAGGCTGGGCAGTCAGTAGAATTCTGGGAGTTTAAGTCCGCATCTCTTAAACTTGCCCATGTTGAGAAGATTGGACTTGGATGGTGGAGATCAAGTCTAGCCAACAGATGAATGAACCTTCCTGGTGGAAGAGGATTAACTGGATCTCAATACACAGTTACTTTGTTGCTGTTTTCTAGAGGATACTTTGGAGGAGGCTAGAACATGATGGATTCTGGTGCCCAAATAATGTGGAATACAGTTAGCGGAATGAGCTGTGCTGGAGAAGTATCAACATGGCAAGAGTCAGTCTATATGGAAGCATATTCAGAAAAATTGATTGACCCACTTTTTAAAATGCACCAAGTCGACAATTAAGCAGCCACAACAGGAAGTTTATGGAAAGAGTTCTGTGCTTCTGTTAAACGCTGAGGCGGCATTATTTTAGAATATTGTAGCTTTCTTTAAATTAACTGATTCCGCCAATGATCAAAAACACATCCATAATCAAACCTCTTTTTTGGTTTTTTAAAGGTGTTTGCACATATCTCAGCAGAAGAGGTCTCTTGGATGTCTGAGAAGGAAAGAGAAGCACTAAGAGATGATCCTTTTAGCTGAAGTAATTTTATTAAACAAGTAACATTTTATCAAAAGGTCAGAGACGCCATTTTAGTGAAAGGAACCGGTTTTCAAATGTGGAAGGGCTTGAACACTTTGTATTGTTTTCAACTATTTAAAATACTTTGTATGTATTATACAGCTACTATATCCAACCTGCAAGAAGTTTGATTACTGCTACATGGCAGTAAAAACCAGTAGGAGCTGCTAATGTTGCCATCTAATGGTGTTCATTTGGATGTTTTGTCCGAGATGACAGTTGTGCTGTAATAATTCACATGATTCTCAATTGCCATTATTAGCGTTATAAGCCAATATTATCTTATAATGTGGTGGCACAGTGGTTAGAATGAAGTATTGCACGCTAACTCTGCCCACAGCCAGGAGATTGATCCTAACTCAAGGTTGACCCAGCCTTTCATCCCTCCGAAGTTGGTAAAATGAGGACCCAGATTGTTAGTGGCAACCTGCTGACTCTGTCAACTGCTTAGAGTGCTGTAAAGCAGTACAAAGTGTCATATAAGTCTAGGTGTTACTGCTATTACTATTCTCCATGTTGCTACATTAACAGTTTATCAACTGATGAAAGATTATTGGATATACATTTCATGCTTGTCCTCTTTATTTACCATGCCACTTGCCTCCAATATACCACTGAATTATTACCGCTAATAGGGTACTAATATATCTCTGTAGTTATTCAGGGCTAAACACCACAGCTCCTTTATTTTCCCTTTGAATTTAGCTTCTTGTTCCCTCATTGTACATACTTATTTTTAAACATGTCTCCTACTTTGTCTGAAGCCTTCTCAAAAGTGCGATGTCTAGCCCTTGAGTTGCCCCTGAGTGAAGAAAGATCTAGAATTCTCACCTCGGTTAATATGGAAAATGCAACCTTAGTCTCAGTCCTGCAGCTACATTTAGTTGCCAACCCTGGAGCGTCAATCATAATGTCAGTAGTCCAGAGGGGGTATTCAGCCAGTTCTGACAGGTTCTGGAGAACCAGTAGCGGAAATTTTAAGGAGTTTGGAGAACCGTCCCCATCCCCGCTTATCTTCTTTTGTTGCCCTTTACAGGAGAACAGAGCTGGAAAGCAGGTTAATGGGGTGTGGAGGGAATGGGGATTTTGCAGTATCCTTCCCCTGCCACGCTCATAGAACCAGTAGTAAACTTTTTTGAATCCCATCACTGAAGTAGTCAGAGGTTCCAGTTATTCAACCAGCTCTCTGTGACCCCTCAATGGCCTCCTTTACATGCAACTTCGTGTAACAAATCTTTGGAAGAGCCCAAATCCATTATTAATGAGTTGCATGCCCCAAATCAGTAGAAGGATAAAACAACAATAACAACAACATAGTCACGGAAGTTTGTTTGCTTGTTTGTTTCAAATGTCACATTTAATGTTTTCACCACTTTACTTCAAAATCTACATTGTACAAAGTGACCCGCAAGTGTGCCACATTTAACAGACCAACCTCTGAGATTTTACCTTTCATACCAGTGTCTTCATGGGCTCTTTTTAAGTTAAAAAGACGATTCTCATTCAAGTTAATTGAAACGTTGCAGTTGGTTTTGTTTGTTTTAAATTCTCAGGAGCCACACAAAAAAACAAAGATATTTCAGCATCTTTGTTTGAGAAATTCAAAATTTGTCTCCCCCCCCCAGCTAAATGACTACTTCATTGAAGTTAAAACTTCCAAAAACGTAAATTAATAGAATCCAGTTCCAACTCAGATCACCCTTTCTGAAAATACTCTGCTAAATACAGATAACTTACAAATAACTTTAACAGTTAATTGTCCATGACAAACACCAAGGTTTCTCTTATTTATTTTTTTTAATATCCCAGACCAACATTCAAAAATTCGAGACCATCCATTCGTTATTTCTTTGTACAGTTGAAAAACAGTCTTCAGTTTTTCTTGCCTTTTTTAAATATAAAAGTTGGAAGGGACATTCAAGTTTCAAGTCTCCACGCTGGACTAAAAAAAAAAAAAAATCAGGTGGAGGTAAACAAGCCGTGTTGTATACTTCCAGGAGGTAGAGGCCTTCAATTTGTGTTCATATATATATATACATATGCACAGAATAATTCAGTGTTTGAACAGAACACACACAAAAAGGAATTAGCCAAAAAGTAATAAAAGTTATTTACTACTGTGACATTTCAAGACTTCCACAGCTTTGCCTAATGACACAAATACAATTAACATAATTCCCTATGTGCTTTCCCCCACTATTTTTTCATTTCTTTTTCATCCAACTGTCCAGTGCAGGATTTTAAAAAAAAAGAAATCACAAAGTTTTACAGATCTAAAAATGTGTAAACTACTTTCTCATGCGCACATCTCTCTCTCTCTCTCTTTCTCTCTCTCTTTCTCTCCATGGCAATGGATATCAAGATTATTTTTTTTAAATATTAGCCCCCGAATGGAATGCGTGCTGGGGCAGAGGGAAGGGAAGGGGAAGGGATGGTTCATGTAAGAAAAAGAGCAGAAAAAGCTTCTAATAAAAATAGATTAAATATATATATTTATATATATTTATTTATAACTTGGGAAGGGTTCAAAGGAAAAGACACTTTTCTCTCCTAGTCAAAACTCATTCTCTCTACTCACAAAATCAGACTGGAAAACAGCACGCAGGCATCACCACTTCGCTACTGAGAAGCTATGGAGATGGATGTGACCACCAGGTGACGTTGCCCTCTCACTCTTGGGGCACTGCGCCCTCTGATGAGGCTTTATGATTGGTCATGATTAAGTTTTGTATTCCCTGTTTTGTTTTTTCAAGCAAAAGTCCCAATTCTTCAGGAATGGCTCAATATCAAAATAGCTTACACAATTTCTTTTATACAATTTCACTTTTAAAACTGAAGAAAAAAAATTGGTTCAATCTTTTTGTTTGTTTGTTCCGAGCCAAGCAAGATTCACAGCTGCACTACAATTCATAAATTTAAGGGGAAAAAAGTGCAACCCTGGATAAAATATATATATTTTTTCCTAAAAGCACAACCCCACCTTTGACAGGATTTAAAAGCCTAGTTAACATTTTTCTAACTCTTATTTGTATAACATACAAGGATAGTGGTTGTTAATTTAAAACTTCATTAGTAAAATTACAGTACAAGCATGATTAAATCTCCAGAATTGCAAATCCCAGAATCCAGTGGAAAGCTACATTATGTCTTCAGTAGTATACTATATCTTCCACTTTCATTCCCAGACCAGTGGAGATGGTGGCATCTCAGACGGCTGAGCAACAGTGGAACTGGAAAGCAATAAACAGAGAAGATCAACTTTCCCTCTCAAGAGGTTGGCGGGGCACAGAGAATGCTAAGAACACACACATTTAATAATAAATTCATTTTTTTAAAAATCACCATGCAACCGGAAGCCCTTCCAACTCAGGAGGATTAGAATCTGGAGCTATGTATCTGGTATTATGTATATTAACTGCAGCTAGAATTGTATTTGTGCAACATTGGAAAAAATGATGAAATACCGTCCGATGAGAGTGTCATTAAGAAAATACTAGACTGTGCAGAAATGGACTCTTGAACACTCAATGGACTCTTTACTCTTGAACACCACTTGTCGGCTGTGACCAGGGGGGCATTTGCCCAGGTTCGCCTGGTGCACCAGTTACGTCCCTACCTGAACCGGGAGGCCCTCACAACAGTCACTCGTGCCCTTGTGACCTCTAGACTGGACTACTGCAACGTGCTCTACATGGGGCAGCCCTTGAAGAGTATTCGGAGACTTCAGCTTGTCCAGAATGCAGCCGCGCGAGCGATCGTGGGTGTACCTCGGTTCACCCACGTAACACCTATCCTCCGCGAGCTGCACTGGCTGCCTATTGGTCTCCGGATACGCTTCAAGGCGCTAGTCGTTACTTATAAAGCCCTTCATGGTATTGGACCTGGGTACTTGAGAGACTGCCTGCTGCCAATTACCTCCACTAGACCGATTAGATCCCACAGATTAGGCCTCCTCCAAATCCCATCCACCGGCCAGTGTCGACTGGCGACTACCCGGAGGAGAGCCTTCTCTGTGGCTGCTCCGACCCTCTGGAATGAACTCCCCGTGGAGATTCGAACCCTCACCACCCTCCAGGCCTTCCGCAAAGCCCTCAAAACCTGGTTGTTCCGACAGGCCTGGGGCTAAAGAGCTGTTGCCCCCGCCTCGGATGGTATGACTGTTGTGAGTTTTAAATTATATATTGTTATGTTGTTGTTTTTAAATCTTTTGTCTGTATCCCCCTCCCCAGTTCGAGTTGTGAGCCGCCCTGAGTCCCCTTCGGGGAAAAAGGGCGGCATATAAATTTAATAAACTGAACTGAACTGAAACTGGATAGACTAACCTTTATTATTAAAGATAAAGAAGTAACTGAGTATTTCTCGACATGCAATATATTTTACGAATGGTTAGATAATAGAAATAGAAGTTAGAAAAGAGGAGATATAAAAAAGAGGGAATGATATTGTGGAGGGAATTTAATGAAGATATTATGTATTACTGTAACTGTGGATATAGTTATATTATTAATAGTGTTGTGATGAATATTATAACAAATATGTGCATTTTGATTGTTTAAAACCCTGAAACCACACTGTTCGATGGAAATGGAAAGTAATATAAATAAAACAAATAATAAAAAGGAATCTGGAGCTTGAGAAAGAAATATACTTTTCGGTTTTCACCATAGTGAAAGCAGAAGTTTAAGAGAAAATAAGACATCCTGGGGCAAAGTAAGGCTCCTTCCTCTTTTCTTCCTAAAATTATTGCAATGTCCAGCAATGCTTTAGATTACTGCAATGCTCTCTACATGGGGCTGCCCTTGAAGAGCATTCAGAAATTTCAATTGGTGCAGAATGTAACTGTGCAGCAGTGATGGGTTCCGGATTCCGCCCCGGAGTCACCCACATGCATGTGTGCGTAAGCTGCAAAAGCTTAAGCACAGGTAAGAAGCGCGGGCAGGCAGGCCCTCCGGAGCACCGTACTGGAACAGTACCCGGTGCAGGATCTGGTATGTCCATACCAGGGCGTACCGCCTGCAACCCACCATTGCTGTGCGGGCAGTAAATGATGCTGGATACATGGCACAAGTAACACCACTACTATGTGAGCTGCACTGGCTACTGCTGTGCTTCTGGGTGAAATTCAAAGTCCTGGTTTTCACCTTTAAAGCCTTAACTTTAAGGTTACCTGAGGGGGGGTCTTTTTCCAAATTGGGACTGTGCATGCTGCTGAATGCTGAACCCATTAGGCAAAGAAGCCTGACTGGCAAACACTATGAGGCAAGCCTTCTCTGCTGTACCCTGCTTTGTAGAATACTCTCCACTCTGAGATTAGAATGCCCCCCCCAACCCTGTTGGTTTTTGGGTAAAGCTTTAAAAACTTGGCTATGTGCTTGGAGTTTGGAATGTGTTAAGCCCTCTGTTTGTTAGTAGGTTAACTATCCTGCCTGCTGCATGTACTTATTTTGCTTAATGTTTTATTCTTTTACTGTTTTTTATTGCTTTAATGGTTTTACACTTTTAGGATTGTAAGTTGCCCAGAGCCACTTGACTGAGATGGGCAACTATAGAAATTGAGTAAATAAATAGTAAATAAAGGAGATACAGAATAACTATGCTATGCGGAATAGATTATATCAATGGTTGGAAACACGAGGTGGAAGTTGGAATATGAAAGAATCAGGTTAGGGGGACATGGAGAGAGATACTATGTATGTATTAGAATGTAGGTATTAGAATGATAGGATACATTATTCTAGAATATGATGGTTAAAAATAACTGTGCAACACTAGCATTGTTTAAAATAGTACATATGTTATTTGTTTTTATCTTTGTTTTATAGCAAGTGGAATGCCAGGACAATTATACTGTATTCAATATATTCATATGTAATCAATAAAAATATATTTTTAAAAAAACACTAAACTCTTCGCTACCTCCTGCCAAGATCATGACTAACTTCTCCTGAGTCTTTTTTAATCACAGTTCAGTCCTCTTGTCTCTGATCAAAACACAGTTTGTCCCTTTAATATTTTGGGGTTTAGGGCAACATCCTTTTTAATGTTCTTTCTTTCAGTATCTTCATTCTGTCCATATATTCTCTCTTAGGGAAACTCCCTCTTGTCTCTGCCTACATTCTTTTTGCTTCCCCCTTAGGAGGGAACTCTAATGTAAAGATTCTAAATGGAGCCACTTTGGTTCCCGGTTCTCCTCCCACTTGTTTTGTGAAGCTTTGCACTTAGACGTCAAAAACAATTAATATTGAATTTTATCATTGGGATTATACCCAGTGTCCTCCACCTATTGTGAAAGGACCAACCACTGATGAGATAAGAGTACTTTGGAGTACACTTCTTTTATGTGTAATTTATTATCAGCTGTCTTGAGGTTTATCCAATTAAAAGTGAGATATAATTATTTAAACAGAGATAAACAAGTCAAAGATCATATTCCTGAGTGTTGCTGGGTAGGACTGAAATAACTGGAGCTCCCTCTTTCCTCTCATGCACAAGGATTGTGAAATGAGGCTGAAGGATGCCTGAAATTATCCATGGAATGTAGATGCCCCCCCCCATCTAAATTAAACAAACTGCATTGTTACCTCACTCCCCTATCTTTATTTTTGCCTAAGGTTAAATTTAGACTCTAAAGCTTTAAGGGAATGAGTGCTTTTCCTTTGCTTACATCAAATTACCATATATATTGCATCATTCACCACCAATGATGCACAAGCTTGAATGCTCTTCCTTCTACAACTAGACAGGAGGATAACAGCTTGAATACCAGGCTGTGTTCTGCCAAGCTAAGGGATTGCTGATTCCATGGGATGAAATAACCGCAATGGAAAATTCTTACTTCTTTATTCATCCAAAGGACGTTATAGACAGGTGAAAAATTCCAAGGCAGCAACCTACTGTTTTATTCTTTTTGTCTGCATTTTGCTTGCTTTTGGTTAACATAAAAAATAGCAGAAGAAAAACATTTGCAGCTCAGGATTGAACTGTGGGTCCTTGATGCTCTCAGTGCTTGATGGGTAATGAAATGTCTTCAAGAAAACAAAACATCATCAGATCTTGTAGTCTAGCATTGATGATGCTATCTAATTTGGTAGTGAAATGTCTGTGAGAAAATAACCAAACTCGGAGAGCACCAAGGATCCCACAAAAATCTATCATTCAAAATGTTAAAGCATTCTTAACAAATCAGGCATGCAGGTAGTATAACTGGAAGGTTCCTTAGTTCAAAGAGGATTAAAACAAATGTTTCACCATTAAGGAAATAAATGAATATCAGAAGTGATTACATACAGTTACCTAATAAAGCTCTTAAAAGCAGCAGATTGGGGATTGATGCACAAAGGTACTCTATTTCCTTTCTGCTGTTCCAAAATGAACTGATGGATTATTTCTGGAAAAAAAAGTAGGAGAAAAAAAAAACAAAATCCAAATTCATGCTTTCCAATGCAAATTGTACAAAACAGGATATTGTTGACTAGTAAACATTGGATTTGTGGCAAGGACACACTTTTATAGATTTTAAATTTAGCTGTTTGTTAAGTCACTGGGGATCCTTGTGGAATGTGGTATAGAAAATGCTGTAAGTAAATTAATACCAACATTAATTGTGCATTTGGATGGAGTCACTCACGCCTACTGCTTTGGTGACTCCATCCAGCCACTTCATTCTCTGTCGTCTGCCTCTTCTTTTGCCCTCAATCGTTCCCAGCATTAGGCTCTTCTCCAGGGAATCCTTCCTTCTCATTAGGTGGTCAAAGTATTTGATTTGCATATTTATGTATTAATTTTATAACCTGCTTTATTTTGCATAATTCATGGTGACATACTTAATGCTGTGTCCTATTTTCTCCACAGCAACAACCTAGTATGGTTGGTTGGGCTGAGAGAAAGAGACTAACCTAAAATATAAAATATAAACTTTCAGCAATCTTCTGTGATTTCTTTTCATTTATTTTATAAATATTTCAAATTTCCCATCTAATATATTTTTTCCATGCAAATACTGACGAATTGATGTATTGCCCTTTTCCTGGCTTAATGAGATGCAAGTTATTAAGCAAACAAATATGTATAAATATATAAATGATAGAAATGTATATTTATCCCAAGTGTACATTATTGCTAAATAATGTAAAGGATGTGATCTCCTAATTTATAATACTGACCTTTAACCTGCCGGACAGAACTGAGGTTCTTTTCAAAAGTATCATCGAATTTAGGATTTGTGATGGGTTCAAAATCACTGGTGTAAACTCTTCCAGTAGAAGTGGAAAAACAACATTTGCACATACAGGTGTGATATCGTAATCGCCCTTCGTCAAGATATGGATGAGCTAAGGCATCCTTAGCGGATATTCTTTTGGACTGAATACAGAAAAATACAAATTACTGTTGCATATAGATTTTAGTTTATCATACACACACAAACACACACACACACACACACATGCCGAGAGATAACAAACTCCATGATAAACTTTTTCTAACTTTAATGTTTGATAAGTGAAACCATTAGGAGGCAGTGTTCACTTAAAAGTCAGTGTTGCTGTAACTGAAATATTTTTTTACACGGAAAGAGTGTATTTATTTATTTACATACTGGCAAAAAGCACTAACCCTATTTACGGGGTACATGGCATGTTAAGTAGGCACTGACATGCTTTATCTGCTGCCCCTCTCACCGGTACATGATTCTGGGTGTTGCTTCCATTCCCTTCCACCAAAGTCAGTAAGAATGCTGGCAAGACATCCACCAACCTCTCTCCTTAACAAGACAGTTGGGCATAGCTATCTGTCAAAATTTGCTCTGCTTCGCTACCCATGCTACAGTCCTTCTTGCTTGCTTCACCCCAAACCACCCCTTGCTGCCAGTTGTGGTCAACTGCTGTTCAGGCAGACCCAGATCAGCTGAGGTACCTGGCAGATACAGAGGGAAAACCAGGTGTGGTAGAAATGGACTTTCCTGTTGCCATACCAAAAATGAACTGAATAGTGAGAGAAGAAAGCAAGCAACCTTTTTTTCTACCTGCAGGTGCTATGCAATTGATATGGAAATGCGATTTGGTGAGGCTGCTAGAATTTTTATAGTGATTTTCTAAGAGGGGGAGAGAAAGCTTCAAAGGAAGACATGCATTTTAGGAAGCATGTGAACTGACTTTCGCAGTCCCCCTCTCCCTCAATTTAAATCTGATAAACCCATCAAAGAATAGCAGCTGTATTTCAGGGCAGAACAAAATTTAATATTTTGCCATAGACTAATGTATTTCAATAAGAAGCTATCCTTGTCTGCCCTGAACCTGTTTTAGATGGAACCAACTATTAAAAAGCCAATACTTTTGTTGCCATTTCAGAAATGAAGTTGAAAACAGTATTCCTTTGGCCCCTGGAGCACAAATCACCCCTACTTCCAAGCAAGTAATTAAAGGAACCTGCCTTTTCACAGGTTTCCATGCAAGCCATGAAAAAAATGGATCTGTTTCAAGAGTAACTGCATGAATTGACATTAATGATTAGCAGAGAACTGCTGTGCTCCTGGGAAGGCCAAAGTGCTCTACTGAAATTATTTTTCAGGCATACATAAGCCTAGAAAACCTTTTAATATTTAAATACTGTTAACTTAGAGGGTGCGATGGCTCAGCGTTTAAAGAGGCTGAACTTATCAACTGGAAAGCTGACAGCCTTGGGTTCAAAACCCAAAAGCTGTGGGGTGGGGTGAGCTCCTGTTACTTGCCCCAGCCCTTGCCAACCTAGCCGTTCAAAAGCATCCAAATGCAAGTAGGTAAATAGGTTCAACTTTGGTGGGAAGATAACAGCGCTCCGTGTACCTCAGTGTATAGTCATGCTGGCCACCTGGCAACAACAATGTCTTTGGACCTCCCTTGGCTAAGAAACAAGAGATGAACACCCCCCTCTAGAGTCAGTCACAACTAGAGAGGGGAAACCTTTACCTTTAACTTAGTAGCAGTTGGAGGGGAGTGGCCTTGATGGTTCTTGAGGATGCTAAGAGTAGAAGAAACTAAAACAAAGCAGGGGCTGAGCTCTATCCCCTGGGCTGGTGGCAGGGTGGTTGAGTTATATGAGTGGACGGAGGGGGTCCCTAGCCAGGGGAGTCAGGAGACTGGAGTTGGTGGGAGGAAAGGAAGGCATTGGAGGGCTTATGGCAAGTCAGTACATTCAGGAGGTGACAGACGGGATGTTTTGATGGGAGATAGAGGGAGGGCCTTTTGGGGGAAGATGCCCCTGTGTCTGGTACCAGTGTCATGTTCTGTCCCTCTGTTCAGGCCTAGGCTCTGGTCAGCACAGCTGAGAACTACCTGTATATCAGGATCACCAATCTCTTGGACCTCAGGGACCTCTAAATGCATAATTTTAAATCCCACTAATATGAATTTTTAAAAAAGATAAATAGTGTTTAGTGCAATATAAAAATGCAAATAATTTTTCTGTGAACCACCAACATTTTCTCATGGACCACCAGTGGTCCACCTCTTAGCTATGATACTTCCTGCTCATCCTTGTACCACATTTTCCTTCAACCACGCATCAATGCTTTATCTGAGAAATTCTATCATGATTATCACTTGGGACACCATGTGGAATGCAGGGAGAACTGGCTGTAAGAGAAAATTATAATCGCCTGGCAGATCATCTGCCATCGAGAACATGATAAGTTGCTGAACTGTAAGCAGCCACAGCTCGAGAGACTCATGGAAAGATCATGTTTTAGGATCTGGCCTTTGCGGTCTGCAAAAATTGCTACAAAAGACTAAAGCTCTATAAAGGGATGTTTGTGCAAGACGGCTACCAATATGTAACACTTTGTGCAAAGCCTAAGGCTGATGTGAATGTAGAAATATAGTATAGTGTGCTGCACAAATAAAGGCATGGAATTATTCATTATGCCGAATACTGAGAAAATAGATAAGAAAGTAGAATTTGGCTTTATAATCGGCCTTTTCTGCCCCAAAGGTACAGTTCAGTTCCTCACAGCTTTAAAGCAGCCTTTATTCTGAAAAGATAAACTGACTGCCTAAGAGGGGTAGGAGAGATAAAGAAGATTCCCATTCTCTTTAAAGAGTTCACACATCTCTTCCTTCCAGGGCTGTTCACAGGGGAACAGACATTACATTTTTCCTTTCTAGGTCTGCAGATGAAACAAGAGTTTTCAGAGAAGAACAATAATTCCCCTTCTGTGAATTGCTCCTCCACGAGTATGGCAAAAGCTAAAGGATTTCTCTCATGAGGGAAGTTGGATTATGTAGGTGAATGTTGATGCTTTTCAGCATAGCTGTGCAGAGCAGAAGTCCAAGACATCTGAAGGGCAGCAGGCTGGAGAAAGCTTCACCGAAAGAGAAAAAGAGAAGTCCGGTGCAAAGGTTTCAACACCAATAAGGAAGGCATGCCATTCCCGTAAGAATAACAGGAGGGAAAGTGAACTTGCTGCAATTTGGCAGGTGGCCACACAGGTGAACAAATAAAGTGACATGGGATTTATGAGATGGACTCTTCAAACTTCTTCAGAAAAAAAAAATCCTTCTTCCCCTTTGAGGCCAGTTCGTTGGAAAACATGGGCTGCCTGTCTTAAAGAGAGTCAGATATGCTTAATCTTTGTGAATATCTTAAAAATGCACTCACTGGAGAAGTGCAGATAAAATTTGGGAGCTCATGAACAAGATAGTAAGAGGAAATGGCAAATACAACTCCAATAATGTAAAAGAACTGAATTAAAATCTTCCTTTTGCTACTAAATTAATAGTTCATGTATGACAGACACAAAAAGGGGACTACCTTTCTTTACTGTAGTCTCCTTTATTGCCAAAGTAAGAGGAGGCAAAATATTATGAGCCCAATTATATATTGTTACCTATAACCTCTTCCTTGTTCCACAGGTAAGAATCTGGACCTATGT
This sequence comes from Thamnophis sirtalis, assembly GCF_051295495.1. Taxonomy (NCBI): domain Eukaryota; kingdom Metazoa; phylum Chordata; class Lepidosauria; order Squamata; family Natricidae; genus Thamnophis; species Thamnophis sirtalis. Next base: position 7,522,398 of record NW_028261386.1, on the reverse strand, counting down.
ATCATCTTCTAGTGTCTACGCTAGTACACAATTGTAATTTTATCTTTCCAGTTTTCATTCAGTAGAGCTATATCTTAAATATTGCTTCAGGGAGACTTCTAGTGAGGTCAGGATGAGCTAGATTCCCTGAAGAGGTGGGGATGATATTTATGGCGGAGACTGATGGTCAGATGGATTGTGGCTGGCAAAATCTCTTCAGGGAAAGGAGAGATAATGAGTTTGCCCATATGTACTCTGGATAGCTGATCTCTGGGAGTAGGCTGCAGAAACCAAAGTTTTTTTCAGTCAGTTTATGAGTCTTGCAGCTGGAGTCAAGAGATTCCATCTAAGCCCCCATTTCTAAGGTAGCCTATCAGGATACAAAGCTTGACCAAGCCTCATTTCTTCATTTGGAATTGCCTTTTTTTAAAAAAAAAAACTGCTTTTCAAATACCAAGAACCTTCACTGGGTGAGTCTCCTTCTAGTAAAGGAAGTTTCAAGTATAAGTTCAATAACTCAGAATTTTTTTAAACTTTTTGGAATAGACAGCAAAAGACTGTTTATAATGTTGATTTTGGAAAGTTAAAAATGGGCTAAGGATTTGAAATAAGACTCTGAAATTAATTATAAAAAATATAATTAACATATAACTATAAGAATCTTTCCTGTGCGAAATTGCTGTTGTTTGGATTCCTTAGGAAAAATAATGATAAGATAGGACTTTGAAGGTTGGACACTAGAGCGAACTAGAAAAAATGAAAGATCACAATTAAAGGGGAAGAATACTTAATGAGAATGTAGAATGGAGCAATACTAACACTGGATGTTTTGAAGGGTATTTATGAACAATGAACTCAGAAGTTGATTTTAAGAACGACTGTCATCATAGATAATGTGTAAATGGCGTTATAGAAAAGAGACAATACAGTACTGAAATTGATTTCAATGTGGATTTAAACATGACAAGAATGATATGGGAAAAGCTCAAACAGCACCAAAGACTCCACTAGTATTTGTCCTATATCCTCAGCATTGAGGACAGAATCAAGAATTCATTATATCATTCTGCTATTTTTCTATCTTCCTCTGACACATCTTTGGATATTTTTTCCTGTTGTTTGCCATGTGCTTCTCAAGTCTTTTATGCATACTTTATGGACTATGATATATATATATTGCTATAATTACCACCACCCCACTCCCTTTTCTATTTTAAGTCTAGAACTTACTGGATCGAAGACCAACATCCTACAAAGGAGATGAACGGCTTCATGTGTAGCTTGGCTGGATAATGTATACAGGACAGGAAGGGATGGCTGTGAAGAGAAAGAGAAAAGGCACTGAGCGTCATCGGAATAATTGAGATGCCAAAATGCAACACTGTCTTTTCTGAATCATGGCTAAAATTACTGAATACATTCAGGTTTTTTTAAAAAAATGATTTAAAAAAAACCTGTTATGGAAATGAATGAAGAGGGCAAGTTAGTCTAGCAAGCTCTTCCAGCAAAACAGGTTAGGTTAAGACCAGCAAGCTCTTCCAGGGGAGCAGATTTTAAAATAAAATGTAATTGTTCTATTTTTAGTAATTTTAATTCATTTTATGTTTATACCTGTTATATGTTGTTTTATCTTGATGTAAACCAGTCAGAGTCATCTGAACCATAAAATGGTCAGCAAATAAATTTCATAAATAAAAATTTAAAAAATTAAAAAACACATTCCTAGAATTCCTAACATGGACCTGAGAGGAAGATAGTGGAGGGGGAAGCATTATGGACAGGGGCCCTCTCTCCTCTTCTAGTTGTTTGACCCTATGACACTCAGTTGTTCCTAAGTAAGTGCATAGAGAGGTTAAGCCTTAAAGGGCTTAATGAATTTTACATTAGAATGAAGAGAGAAAAAAATGACCTCTAAAATTCAAAATGAATGTTCATAATTAAAAATAGACCTAACCTCTTCATGCAAATGTAAAAGCTGTCTTGTTTTTTTTTTTAAAAGAATATTAAAATATATTGAGTTTAGAATCTGCTTGTTCTCCATCACTTCCTACACTATTATTTTTTTAGTGTGGTGCTTCTAAAAAACCCTGTGCAAATTCTAAAAAAGGAAAAGCATTATAGATTTAACACGTGCACCAGTTGGGAAAAACCATTAGAAGCAACGAAGAAATGATTATATAATTTTTCTCCTATTATTGGCAGATGATTAATTTTATTGATATGTGGGAGGAATATCTTATACCTAACCAAGAACCAACACATTCAGTTTGAAATAAAACTAAACAATCAAGCTTTTTTGCCTTATCTATTTATGTAACAATATTAACAGAAAAGGTTAAATGCTAGTTAGCATTACAGAACAGAGCAAAGATTTATAAAAGGTTTCACAGGATGCTTTCCATATAAATAAGGACACCATTAGAATGAATATTCTGGAAGGATGACAGTAGAATCCCACCGGGTTTCACAAATACTACAGTTTTTCTATACCAGTTCTATGTCATATGAAGTTGTGTTAGGCCAGGACTGTTGATTGTGACTAAGAATACAGTCAATCTTTATTAGTAGTACTTTTTAAATTGGAAAATCCATCAGCTGATCTTGGGACACACTCCGCATGGAGTGATTTAAGGCTATGTTTCCAGGAATTGCAAATCTGACCAGCTTATACAAGGTGATTATAACAAGACCTTAGAACAACTCTGAAATACCATGGAATTTTGGGGAAAAAAAGACTTTCTTTCTGTCTCTCATTTCTTGCCCCTCCACTGCATTTCCATGTACAAAGTACTCCCTTTTGTTAAGCGTAGCTGAGAAAACTGAGTATAATTCCACATCCCTTTTACCTGTGGCCCTGCTGCACACATACAACTCTAAATAAATATATTGCAAAGTTGCAGCAGAAGTTCCCTCTTCCAACACCTTAAAAATATATCACTCTGTTCCTCGTGATTTTTAAAGTTTGGTATGTACAGTTTTCATCATATTGTGAAATGACGTTTATATAATGAGTATTTTTGCATTGCAAATATTTTCAATTATTACACATCAGAACTTCCTGTTGAGAAAAAGTTCCAGCAGAACAATAGTTACTCAAACAAAATGGGCGACATCCTAAAATAGATGTTATACATCTATTTTATGATCTCCAGCCATTATATTTGATTTCATACTTTTGGCTGAAATACCCAAAACAAGAGATGGTAAAAAAAAAAATGACGTTATGGCTAACATTAGGTCCCTGGTAGCAGCTTTCCAAACTAAGGTAAGTGGGTCATTTAAGTCTCACTGTAATTGGTTCATAGGCTGTACTTAATGCCCAGGAATGCAAAAGATCTCTTTTCCTTAGCTTGTCTTTGTAGAATTAAGTATAGCAGCTCCACTCTCCTCAGGCCAGTCGTTCACTCCTACTCTCTGCAACAAAATTTTAACTTCCACAAAAAACAGAGAGCATGACGTATTAAGTATCAGTTCTGCATAGCTGAGATAAATTGCTTTACGATTGTCCCAGTATAAATCCCCAATCTGGTATTACTCTTAGACCCGTCACCTGTTGCTCTTCCAGGTTCTGATGCCCACATGTGTCGGTCAGCTGGTCTTTGCGCATGCAAGAGCACCAGGCACTAAAAGAGCAACTCCCTGGTGCGCATGCCGGGAAGCTGAGCTTCTGGTTTCTGGCGCATGCATGTGCGCTGGCCAGCTGGTCTTCATGCATGCCTGTGTGCCAGAAACAGAAAGACCAGGTGACCGGTGCGCATGTGCACGCCGGAAACTGGAGGTTTAGCTTCCTGGCGTTCACATGCGCACTTGGGAACTGCTCTTCCGGTTTCTGGTGCTCCCGCGCATGCATGCACACACTCCCGTTTCAGCACTCAGTGCCGAAAAGATTCACCAACACTGTCTTAGACTGAAAATTAAAAGTTGTCATCACACAACTAAAAGGCTTTGCATTACCAAATTAGAACATAATCACTCTACCTGTTTATGAGGACCCCTGAGTATGTGAGCCTTGGCGCCTTCACAAGCTGTCCTCATTGCTTCCAGTGACGGTGTTCCCAAAAGATCTGTGATCAAATCCAACTGTAGAAAGGGGAAAAAGAAACCAGCACTCCAGTTTTATTTTATACTGAGATAACCTCTGCCAACACAATAGTTATGACTACTCTGTCTGTTTCCTCACTACGTGTAGGTGTTTTTTGAAACTGTGCAAGTGTACACATGTGGGTCCATGCATGTGTTCCGTTTATATACAGGTAGTCATCCACTTACAACCATAATAGAGCCCAACATTTCTGTTGCTAAGCAAGATAGTTATTAAGTAAGTTTTGCCCCATTTTACATAACACAGTTTGCTAAGTGAACCACTGCAGTTGTTCAACGAATCTGGCTTCCCCACTGACTTTGCTTGTCAGAAAGTCTCAACAGGTATGACACCTGGCATACCGCAAACCATCATAAATATGAGCCGGTTGCCAAGCATCCGAATTTTGATCTTGTATCCAGGGGGATGCGGCAATGGTCATAAATATGAAAAAGGGTCGTAAGTCACTTTTTTCAGTGCTGTTGTAACTTCAGTCACTGAACAAATAGTTGTACATCAAAGACTGCCTGTAACAGCTTCTGACCTAAGTAATACATCTCTTTATACAGAAGCAACAAATGCAATGAAACCACAAAGCTAACAGTAAAAGCAGTAGACAAACAAATAATTTTAAATATTATTAAAAACTCAGAAGATCACAACGAACTTCACCTTTAATGTTGCCCTTAAGACAATTCTAGTCCAGAATGCAGAAGCAAGACTAGCATACAATGATTACCCTGATGCCCTAGTGACTTCCAAGTGCAATTTAAGAGGCTAAGTGTCACCTTCAAAGCCTTTCATGGCTCCGTTCCAAATTATTTGTAGGCCCATTTCTCCTTATCCTTATGATTGGCATGCATCAGATCCCAAGCAGTGTCATCCGATGGAACCTAGGAGATTTGTCTTCAGTGTCATGGTGACTGTCCTATGCAACAGCATCTCCTCAAAAAGACACTGAAGGTCCATCTCCCCCCAGGCTCTGAGTCAGGACAGCACATCAACCTTTACAAGTGAGCTGTCTCTGGTGTGCGGTGTGTTTTTATGGATTTCTATTTACCTTTTAGGTTTTCAACCTTCTGTTAGCCGCTTAAAATTGCATCCCGAGTGGGCAGCTATATAAACCCTATATAAATAATAAATAAATAAAGGTATACAAATGTGTCTGCTGAGAAAACTCTGTAGTTTGGGCCTTAGCATAGAATAATGTTTATTTCATTTTATTTCATTTGTTTATTTCATTTCATCAAGGACAATACAGGTTGTCCTTGACTTACAAGTGTAACCGGGCCCAAATGATGGTCAAAAGTCATGGCGGTTGTTAAGCAGGTCATAATGTGACTGATCCAATTTTATGACATTATTTTGTGGTAGTAATAAAGCGAATGCGGCCATTAAATGAATGCTGCAGTCATGAAGCAAAGCCATCGTCTTTTTGCCCAAACCTAAAGATAAACACTGGTTTCTAGCAAAAAAAAAAACCCATCATCAATCGTGGTCATGTGACCTTGGGATGCTGCCAAAGGCTGTAAATGTAGGCTAGTTGCCAAATGCCCCAAATGAGACGGGGTGAGGGTGGACATCTGGACTTCAAATCCAGGTCAAAAGTACTTTTTTGGGGGAACTGTTGTGACTTCAAATGGTCACTAAGTGAGGGCTACATGTATCTTTTCTCTAATAACCACATGCCTCTCACTTAGAAGACAGGATTTCAGCCTCTAAAAACTACAGGCAGTCCTTGACTTATGACCACAACTGAGCCCTAAGATTTTGTTGTTAAGGGAGACATTTGTGAAGCGAGTTCTACCCCATTTTACCACCTTCTTTGTTACAGTTGTTAAGTAAACAATAGCAGTACATAAGTTAGTAATATAGTTGTTAAGTGAGTCTGGCTTCCCCATTGCTTATCAGAAGGTCGCAAAAGGTGATCACATGAGCCCAGGACACTGCAACCATCATAAATATGAGTCAGTTGCCAAGCATCTGAATTTTGATCACATGAACATGGAGTTGCTACAAAGGTCATTAAGTGTGAGAAATGCTCTGAAGTCACTTTTTTCCAGTGCTTTTGTAATTTTGAATGGTCACTAAATAAACTGTTGTAAGTTGAGGACTACCCCTACTAAATTGGCGGGCAACCTTGTTTACTTATTCTAAATGCCTGGAGAATCCTGATAATTGTAAATTCAAATCCCTGGTCCTTTCAATGAACTGTATTTCCAAGAAATTTAATGTGGACAGGCCGGAACATACGTAGATCAATTTAAGATCATTAGGATAAATAAAGCTGACATGGACATGCCATTCCTAGCAAAATATAACAAAAAACTGGAGACAAAAGATCAGTTGTCAGGCACTGAGCTTTGATTCAGTTGCTATATGTTGTTAATTGGTTGGAATAGTCTTTACAAAATCTCTTGGCCTCAAATTTCATACATAAAACAGAAATCATCTGCCTCACAATGGGCTTTTTTGGATGTGTGTGTAAAGATGAAACATAGACTATGAAACGACAATCATGTTAAGAGAAGCACACATGAGAAATAGTCAAGAAGCATGCAACTAAACCCAGGAATCTTCCTCAAAACATAAAAAGCAAATACTGTAACTGAAATCTGTTTATACAGAGCCCTGGTATGCTGCTGTCTGATTGTCAGCATCCCCAGACAGAATAGTTGGAGAACCTGACAAATCTGAAAAGGGCTGCGCTGAGGAAGATTTTTTTACAGCAACTTAATCAACTGACACATAATCACAAACCCTTTACATCCATGCCCAGCTATAACAATTTTCCACTCTCAATCTTACAAGACAAGACAAAACAAAAGCAGTCTCATTCTCAATTAGACTAATTACAATTTATTTTGTAACAATGAAAAATGGTTTGCAACTTCACCCTCAATGTAAAGATTACTGATTACTGTAGGTGTGTTGCCTATGTGTGAGCTGAGTGGCTATATAAATTTGTTTAATAAGTAATAATAAATAAATACTTTGGGTGAAAAAAACTAATGTAAAGAATAGCAACTAAAGGTCTTGCAACTTTGCTATTTAGCCACCCAACTTAAATATTTTGCAAAAGATTTCAGAATAGCACCTCACTTTTCTAGCTAATCCATATTTGTAAAGAAGCATTTTCAACATGCTAAAGATAAACCACCCACATTTGTCCTCGCAATTCCTGGACGAGATGGGCGGTCTTGAGTGGGCTTTTAACTCAACCTCCACTCCCCATCTGTCACCCCAGAACAATGACAGTCTACCTCACAGGTTTGCACTGGAATTAATCAGATAAGCAAATGCAACTTTGTTATTCCTGGACAAGAAGTGGGGTCCCCCAAAAAATCTAATAGAAAAAAAGTAAGGGAAACATCTTATGGTCATATGGCTAAAATAGTAATTAAACGAACTCATTTAAATCATCAGGTCGCTAATGGCTAACCACAATTTCTTAGTATAAAAGGTAAAGATTGTGTGCGCGCATATGTGCGCCCATACACATATCAAATAGCAAGCAGCCACCCTTAAAATAATCAAACATGGAAGTATTTTTTCTTATTCTAATGTCCCCCCCAGTCCTCATTCATATGTTGAATGAGGACTGGGCATGTTGGCAGTTGCAATCCAACCCTTTAGGAGGGAGTACGTGGCCAGATCTATTGCATTAAAAGCAAAGCACCTTTATACCTGCTGAATGGGGCTTTGAGCTTGAAACAATATTCTTCGCCCCAACAGTTCGGCAAATATACAGCCTATAGACCACACGTCAATAGCATGGCTGTAGTGACGGCTTCCCATCAGGATTTCCGGAGCCCGATAATACTGAGTAACAACTTCCTGAGTCATATGACGAGATTCATCTAATTCTTCCACCCTGGCTAGGCCAAAATCACAGATCTGAAAAAGTAAAGATTTGATAATGTTATAAACAGTGAAGGTGGGGAGAAGAATTCTGATATATCATCCTAGTCGTTTTTCTCTCTTTTTGGGGTACCCACAAATCAGTGTTGACTCTGACACCAGAGACAGCCTGAACAAGTCCCTGAAATTTTCTTGGCGAGATTTCAGATGTGGTTTTCCACTACCTGCCTCCTGGGGCTGAAAGAGAGTGGTCCATGGTCACCCAGTTGGCTTTGTACTAAGACTAGAATTCCCAGTCTCCCAGTTTGTAGCCTGATGCCTTAACCACTACACCAAATTGATTCTTCATCTTAATAATAGCTTGTAAGAAGCAGGGTTTGGACACATTAGGGGACTGGAGGCTAAAATATATGAAGAACGGTTGCAGGAACTGGATACGTCTAGTTCAATGAAAAGTAGGATTAGGGGTGATATGGTAGCAGTGTTCCAATATCTCAGGGGCTGCCACAAAGAAGAGGGAGTCAAAGCACTTGAGGGCAGGACAAGAAGCAATGGGTGGAAACTAACCAAGGAGAGAAGCAACTTAGAACTGAGGAGAAATTTCCTGACAGTTAGAACTATTAATCAGTGGAACAGAATTGCCTTCAGAAATTGTGAATGCTCCAACACTGGAAGTCTTTAAGAAGATGTTGGATAGCCATTTGTCTGAAGTGGTGTAGGGTTTCCTGCCTAGGCAGGGGGTTGGACTAGAAGAGCTCCAAGGTCCCTTCCAACTCTATTATCCTATCCTATCCTTTCGTATCCTATCCTATCCTATCCTATCCTATTCTATCCTATCCTACATATGTGAACCAGGCATGTGCAAATACAGACGTTTTGTGTAGCTTGTAGCAACTGTAACTATAATCCTCTCACCATTATGGGAATAGAAACAATGCAGTGGAAGGCACACTCACACACAAGTCCAGATCATTTATGAATACCGATGCATGCTAACATGGTAAGTGTACCATTCACTTGATCTCGCCACTACTTTTTGTACATGGCTATGTTTAGGGTGGATGGCGGGAAGGTGAGTTAATATCAGGAAATGCTCTACCTAGGATTTTCTCAGTGCTGATCTTTCAAGCTTAGTTATCGCAAGCAGATAAAGTCTACCTGTATCTGGGCTGTACACACTTAGAAGAGCAGGTGGGGCTTAGGTGAGATTATGTTCCTCTATACAAAAGAGCTGTAAATCCCTCCAGAGAGAAAATTAGTTCTGTGCATCGTGAAAATGAATTCTAATCTAGCTCCCATTGTTTTTAAGATGCGGATTTATTTTCTATCTAATGGGATTCAATCATAAGTGCTCCTAAAGTACAATCCAGTTTGCTGTTTTTAACAGTGAGTCCTTAGCCACATGTAGCAGCAAACTATTGTATATAGTCAGTGTTCTCAGAAGTAGCAATACGAAGGGATTAAAATAATCGTATCATGCTTTAAGCTGGAGTAAACACTCATTTTTTTCCTAGAGTAGCAAAGAGACCAAACTCTGCCCACACCACAATTCTAAGCTACTCAGTTAACAGGAAAGAAAAGACATTGACTTCAGTTGGAGAGTATTTATTTACAACGAGGGAACATCTCTGGCATTTAAGCACAGTGTGTTTTGTTTACATTTATTATGGGGAGGAGATGAGGAGAAATATAATTCTCCCTCTGCTATTTACTCAGCCCAAGTACAATTATTTATGCCAACAGAACACAATCATAGCTGACAAAAATGGCAAGTGAGTGGTTAATAACACTTCTCAGTGTTGTAATCAGACTGCCAATAATGCATTCAATGAAATCCTATTTTTAAAATAGGGACAGTTCTTCACCAGTACAAACTCATTAATATTTATGGTTGTTTCATGATTTATGGTTTTAATGATTAGAATAGTTTATAGAAAGAAGAGAGCTAGGTTATAACCATAGAATAAGAGGTCAATTTATAATTATATTTATAGCTGCTGTGAAGAAAATCAGAAACTACTTTCTTGTATCTTTTTTCTTTCTGTTCTATTTTTCTTTTACTTCTTTTCCATCTAGCTTTCCCTCTGATTTCTTCCCCCCCTCACTCTATATTAGTTTGTATATGTTTTTAATCTTTTTAAAAACTAATAAAATTATAAAAAAATATTTATTTAAGAGAAATGCAAAGTAAACAGTTTTTTACTACCCCGTTTCCCCGAAAATAAGACCTCCCTGGATAATAAGCCCAATCGGGTGCATGTGTTAAAATAAACCCTCCCCCCAAAATAAGCCCTCCCTGAAAATATTGCAACACAGCAGCAGCCATAAGGGGACCACACTCGCTGCCTCCTGCACCTCAAAAATAATAAGACCTCCCCAAAAATAAGGCCAAGTGCTTATTTCGGGAGTCAAAAGAAAATAAGACCCTGTCTTATTTTTGGGGAAACGCAGTAAATATATCAGGGTTATACAAATTGCAAGAGCAAGTCTTCACCCAAATGATTTTCAGCATAGACTCAGAAAGGCTATCTATTTTATACAGGCAAGAATACCTTAAGAACACAGTTGCTGTTCACAAGAAGATTCCCTGGTTTAATGTCTCGATGCAAAATACCAGCTGAATGTAAGTATTTCAGGCCTAGAAAAAAACAAAGCAGAACAAAAGTTCAAAATCAGAACAAGTTGTGGCATCAAGTCTGTGACCGCAAAAACTGACATAATGGAAGCTAAAGTATTGGGTTTTTTATACCCGCTCTAGGGTCCTAGAGGTATTTTACCTCTTGGGTTGCAAAGAGTCAACACTGACTTGATGGCACATAATCAATCAGACCCAGAAGGCAGCCAACATTATTTAGTAGTTAAGGCTTTATCAATCTTGGCAACATCAAGACATGTATACTTCAATTCCCAGAATTCTCCAGGCACCATGCTGGCTGGGGAATTCTGCGAGAAGAAGTCCACATGTCTTAAAATTGCCATGATTAAGACACTGAGTTAAGGTATTGTAGCAGGAGTGGGGAGACTAAGGTTTTAGTCCTTCTTTAGGCACAAAAGCCAGCCAGGGTGACTTTTGGCCAGTCCCTCCCACTCAGCCCAAATCAGCGTCAGGCTTTGCAAGAAGCTGGCCAATGAACAAAGAAAAAATAATCTTTTTTTGCTTTATCTGCTGATAAGCTTCATTGTAAAAACTTCGCAAATGGAATCCATACAGAGCAACACTGGGAAGAGGCATGGTTATAGGTCACTTAATGAACTTCAGCAGATGAAGGTGGACTTAAGGCCCAATACCCTAGCTATTTCATCATATCACACTGTTCAAGAAGTATAGTGAATATGCTAAGATTAAGATGAGGGAGACTCAGGTTAATGTTCAACTTTTTTAGAAAAAAATATTTGGATTAAAAAAAACCTTTCCAGGCTAAAGAGCATATATATTATTGGTAATCAAGAGAGAAGCAACCTAGAACTAAGGAGAAATTTCCTGAAAGTGAGAACAATAAACCCCAGTTAGAACGGCTTGCCTTCAGGACAAGAAACAATGGTTGGGAACTAATCAAGGAGAGAAGCATCCTGGAATTAAGGAGAAACTTCCTAACAGTGAGGACAATTAACCAGCGGAATGGCTTGCCTCCAGAAGTTGTGGGTGCTCCATCACTGGACGCTTTTAAAAAGTGACTGGACAGCCATTTGTCTAAAATGGTACAGGATCTTCTGCTTCAGCAGGGGTTGGACTAGAAGACCTCCAAGGTCTTTTCCAACTCTATTATTCTGTTATGTATACATTTTTTTTTCCAATTTGAAATTGAATTCATATTATTCATAGGGGCTGTATTAACGTTAGAAAAGCAATACAGTATGACTAAACAAATTACTTTGCAGGTGTAAATGTTTTTTAAAAAGTACTTACTTGCAGGGAAAGCTTTACTTATTTTAATTTATAGGGCTCCCCTCTTCCTGCTGTTTCAAAGCAGGTGGTCCTCAACTTACAATAACTCCTTTAGTGAATTATTTGTTCAAAGTTACAATGGCACTGAAAGAAATGACTCACGACTGGTTCTTGCATTTATGAGTTTTACAGCATCTCCTCCCTCGTGTGATCAAAATCCAGGCACTTAGTAATTGGCCCATATTTACAATAGCTGCAGCATCCTGGGGTCATGTGATCACCATTTTCAACCCTCCCAGTTGACTTCTGACAAGCAAAGACAACGAGGAAGTTGGATTTGCTTAAAGACCATATGATTCTCCTCCTATAACGATGCCAAAAAAACCCCCCTATTTTATTGGAAGTCCCACAAATTGGCTTCTAGTAGAATGTTTATATTACATGAACAGCAGTGGGGAAATACATTTTACATATTGCAGTAGGGTTCCAATATATTTGCTCCACATTAGAAAAATTAAAATAAATTACCTCTTAAAATCTGGTAAAGAAAAACTTTGACGTGATCTGAGCTGAGTGGCTGAGGAGAGACGATAATCTTATGGAGATCACTCTGCATCAGTTCTGTAACAACATATCTTTAATAGTATTCATTAAGGAAAATACAAGACAGAAAGTGGATCAGATCATTTCAGTTCCTGCAAGATGCAAGAGACTTCGCACAGCAGCTCTTTCTCATATCCTTTAATCCACAGCTATTTGTATGTTACAGAATCAGAAATGATTTGGACAGTTTGCTAAGAATTATTTTAACCCTAAGGCTCTGCTGTTTACCTCTAAGCCATTTTTAAAAAAATTAGAGGACCATTAAAAATACCTTTGTGCTTGAGGCAGTAAATCTCTTTCTTTTCAGTTACACATCACTCATTTTTTTCAGGTTGGTAATTTTACACGAGAAACAAGACAAAAAGTGCCAGTGATAGACCTGGACTGACAGGAAATCGAAATCATACCAGGGAACCTGCCCACTGCTCACATGCAACATTAAGACAGGAATGCAAGGTAAAGAGGCGCCTTGGGAAAGAGCAATTGCTCCTATCTGTTCACTTGAGTTATAACTGCTTAGATGATTACACAATTTTCTACCTTCTCCAATAAAATCTTTCAATATAACTGAACAGGAGAGCAAGATGTTGAACTGGGCTCCACCTCCTGCATCCAGGCAATTGCCACGCAAGATTCTCTGATGTTTGATCTTGGTTGTTGACAACTGTCTGGGAAGACACACAGCCTGAAGCAAAACCAGTGTATCTTGGTTTTCACATATCAAGCTGTGCTTTCAGCACTGGGAGATTTTAGGAAGAAGCGGCAGTGAAGAAAATAATTTTAAGCTTAAAGAAAAAAAAATTACAGAATTAGAGTTGCAAACACAACATAAATGGAGTTGGATAGGGAGACGGGACCAGACATACAAAGATGACACAGATGATGATAGCATCTTTACATTAGTTCTGGAATAGAATGCAGGGGAGAAGAGGCTAAAAAAAATCCAATTTTCCCATCTTTTAGGAATTATAATTTTACCTTTTTAAAACATACAACGTACAACAAAACTGATTTTATTTAGGAAACAGAAAATATGGGTTCGAACAATAAATTCTCTCTCACACACAATCTGTGACCTGTTGGATCTTCATTTCAAAGCTATTTCCTTACCTAAATAGAGAAACAGAATAACCACAGGTAGGCAAAAATAATTCAGTGGGAGCAGGAATGATTTCTGACTTCTTGTTGGCTTCCCCACTGAGTTTTCTTGTGGGAAGTGGGCAGTAAGCATCAGAAAGCTTCCTTCCTCCCTTTTTATTCCTTTCCCGTCACTATCACTCGTTGCTCCTTCTATCCTCCCCCATTCCTCCTTTTTTTTCCCTGCCTTTTCTTTCTTCCTACTTCTTTCCCCACCCACCCTCCTTCCTCAGGTAAGTGGCTGCTGCCAGGTGAGAGAGGGAGGGAGGGAGAGAGAGAGAGGGAGTGTGGTGCGAGCACAGAGGGACTGGAAATCCCGTGGACATGCAAGAAGCTGTCAGGGAACATTGAAAATGATAACCATAGCTGACTGTGGCAGCACTGAAGCAGTCACAACTTCCCCACATTTCATTCCCTTGGGAGCAATGGGTCCTGGGATTCTTTAAGTTAGCCCAGTTGATGCATGTAGTTGAAAAAGTATTGCCCTATAATGTACTGTTTCACCCAGTTAAAGATAGAAGAATTTGTGTCTGTGTCTGTTTGAAAAACCATTAGCCTTTTTTTCTCTTTAAATCTACTTATATAACCAGCCACACATCTCAAAACTGTGATTCTGGGAAGCTAACAATTTGTTATATTCTCTGTATATTTTATTTAGTCCTTTCTGCTTCTCAAATCTCTTTATAGGTGGCTTGTACAGATATATTTACAGTGAGGGGTAAACCGACATGTATATTCCAGTGTTTTAATTCTATTTGTTCTAGAAATAGCAGAGAGAAACAACAATCACAACTGAGATTTAAGGCAGGAGGAGTAACATAAGGTCTTCTACATAATTGGACACATCAATCCTTCATTGGTTTCAGAAGTATACGCACATATGAGCCTAATGGCTCCATAGCTTTGACACAAATGGTACACTGGTGGCAAAACAGGTTTCATTTGTGGTTGTTAAGTCGAGGACTATCTGTAAATAGATACATTTTCCATTTCAAACTACAACTTGGGTTACTTTTTCAATCCTCCCCACCCACCCAGGAGCAGAATGTTATCCTCTTTCTACATTCAACTGGATGGAAAACTCTTGAGGCATTGTTATTTGTGGATTTTTCTCATTATGGTCCAAAGAGCTGCACTCGACAGATTATTGTACAAAACTAGCAATGTCCTACTAATGGTGGGGGCCAAGTTGTGATAGCAAGGTGCGCCCCCCAGGATTACAGGCAAAATCTCTTAATGATATTAGCAATAGCGCTTAGATTTATATACCACTTCACAGTGCTTTACAGCCCTCTCTCAGCAGTTTACAGAGTCAGCATCTTGCCCCCAACAATCTGAGTCATCATTTTACCAACCTTGGAAGGATGGGAGGCTGATTCAACCTTGAGCCTGGTGAGAATTGATCTGCCAAATTGCAGGCAGCTGGCAGTCAGCAGAAGTAGCCTGCAGTACTGCACTCTAACCAGTGCACCACCGAGGCTCTTATTGTCCCAAAGGTACCTTTTCAAGAGGCAACTGGACTTTCTGGTTTATTTGTTTTTTGAAGACATTTTGCTTCTCATCCAAGAAGCTTCTTCAGCTCCGAAGAAGCCAAAGAAGCTTCTTGGATGAGAAGTGAAACATCTTCAAAGAAAACCCACAAAGTTGCCCCTTGAAAAAGCATCCTCGGGACAACCATGACCTGGATGACTGAGAATCTCCATAGACAGTCTTAACAATGTTGTTGGAAACAAGAGTTGAGGACATATCCTTCTTATGAGTTTGGTAGAGACCTTCATTATGTTTTTGTAAGATCTCTTTATTTTCTTGAATTTGTAGCAAAAAATTTTTTAAACCATAACCAGATAATTAGAACTGCAGAAAAAACAAGTTACTACCAACCTGCTTTCCATTGAGGACCTGTACACTGCACGAATCAAAAAGAAGGCTGCGAAAATATTTACAGACCCCTCCCATCCTGGACATAAATTGTTTCAACTTCTGCCCTCAAAACGATGCTATAGGGCACTGCACACCAGAATTAGACACAAGAACAGTTTTTCCCGAATGCCATCACTCTGATAAACAAATAATTCCCTCACCACTGTCAAACTATTCACTAAGGCTGCGTTACTATTAATCTTCTCATTGTTCCTATCACCCATTTCCTTCCACTTGTGACTGCAGGACTGTAACTTTGTTGCATGTATCCTTAAGATTTATATTGATAGTTTCCTGATTGCTTATTTGTACCCTATGATTATCATTGTGTTGTACCTTATGATTCTTGACGAATGTATGTTTTTTATGTACATTTAGAGCATATGCACCAAAGACAAATTCCTTGTGTGTCCAATCACACTTGGCGAATAAAGAATTCTAATTCTATTCTGTTTTATTTTATTTTATTCTATTCTATATTTCACATTTAGAATCACAGCTTAAAGCAGCAGTCCAGGCCCAGGTTCAATTCCCCTTTTAGTGCAGGAATCCAAATCAACCAGTCCCCAAAATAGTTGTCTAATCTCTGCTTTCAGTGATAGAAAATTTGTCACCTGCTTACTAATTGTTTCCACTGGTGAACTGTTCTCACTCATTAGCAAGCTTTTCCTAACAACTCAAACTGACCCATATTCTAGAACACTAGAGCAGTGTTTCTCAACCTTGGCTACTTGAAGATGTCTGGACTTCAACTCCCAGAATTCCCCAGCCAGCAAATGCTGGCTGGGGAATTCTGGGAGTTGAAGTCCAGACATCTTCAAGTTGCCAAGGTTGAGAAACACTGCACTAGAGAATAGGTTCTTACTTTTTCCTATCTAATATTTCTTCAGATACTTGAAGTGTTTAACCATCATATCTCTTTTTTCAAGGTTCTTGTGTCTTTCCTAGTTTTCTCTTATGAACCTCCCCTCTTGGAACAAGGATACTAGCTTCTCCCAATTGTCTGTTTTTATACTTGCAATATCAGTGTTTGATGGTTGCTAGTTTGTTTCTTCTTTTTTATTTTGTATTTTAACTAAATTAAAAATTGTGCAAAAAGAATAATCTTCTTAATTGTATTGCCAATCAGTACAGATTTTTCATCCAACGTAAACAAAATGAGGAATGCGTGAAGAGAAATAGTATATTTTCAACCACTTTACCAATGGCCATAGGACAGGTATATAGCATCTTTAGCAAAGTTAATCTCTGTATATATGTCTGTGTCAACAGTCCAGAAGATAGGCATAAGATCCAGATGGATCTTGACAGCCTTGAACACTGGACCCTATCTAACAAAATGAATTTCAATAGAGACAAAAGTAAGGTTTTACACTTAGGCAAGGAAAACCAAATGTATAGGTACAGATTACGTGAAACTTGGCCCAATATAACAGTAACTGTGAGAGGGATCTTGGAGTCCTAGTAGACAATCACATGAACATGAACCAGCAATGTGAGGCAGCAGTTAAAAAAGCCAATGCTATCCTAGGCTGCATTAACAGAGGGGTAGAATCAAGACCATGTGGAGTATTAGTACGGCTTTATAAAGCCTTGGTAAGACTACCGAACCCGGTTTTGGTCACCGTATTATAAAAAAAGATGTTGAGAGTCTGGAAAGAGTGCAGAAAAGAACAGCAAAGACAATTAAAACACATGAAGAATGGTTGCAGGAAATTGGGTATGTTTACTCTAGTGAAAAGAAGGACTGGGGGGGACAAGACAGCAGTGTTCCAATATTTGAGAGGCTATCACTAACAAGAGGGGTGTCAACTTATTCTCCAAAGTACCTGAAGGCAGAAGAAAAAGCAATGGATGAAAACTAATCAAGGAGAAAAGCAACCTAGAACTAAGGAGAAATTTCCTGACAGAACAATGAATCAGTGGAATAGCTTGCCTTCAAAAGTTGTAGGTGCTTCATCACTGGAAGCTTTTAAGAAGAGACTGGGCAGCCACTTGTCTGTAATGGTATAGGGCAGTGACGGCTAACCTTTTTGGCACCGAATACCAAAACTGGAGTGCATGCACATGTGTGCGTGCATGCTGGAACACGGAAGAGAGCAGTTGGTTGGTGCACATGTGCACGACAGAACCCGGAAGACCAGCTTAGTGACGGTGGCCGTGCCCACAGAGAGGGCTCTGCGTGCCACCCTTGCCATGTGTGCCATAGATTCGCGGTTATGGTTATAGGGTCTCCTGCTTGAGCAGCTGGGTCCAACTTATTTTTAAAACTTGATCTTTCTTTTATTAACCTTTCCCCAATGCCAATTTTGGCCTGATCATATTCTTTTTCCATAGAGTTACACTGCTGCCTGCCTAACAGACAGAATCCCAAGCCTCTTTATTCCATTTCGCTTAGAACATAGGATAACAGAGTTGGAAGGGACCTTGGAGGTCTTCTAGTCCAACCCCCTGCACAAGCAGACCCAATACCATTTCTGACAGATGGGTGTCCAGTCTCTTTTTGAAATCCTCCAGTGATGGAGCACCCACAACTTCTGAAGGCAAGCTGTTCCACTGGCTGATTGCTCTCACCGTTAGTTTTAGGTTGCTTCTCTCCTTGTTAGAAGTTATATAACCTTACTATATAAAGTTCGTAACAAGGTTAGAAGGTTATAACTTGCATCGAAAGAATGAAAGTGTCTGTGTCACCCACATTTACTTCTGGGACAGGGATTGCAGTACAGTGGTCTGTACCTTCACTATGGCACGTGAAACTTACTTGTTTAGCTCTCCCACCAAAATCCTCCCCAGCTTCAGTCCCAAACAAGATAACTCCCAAATGTCTCAACCAGTTGCCATGCCAACTAAAGCAGCTTAAATGAAATAAAGGTCCTAGAATGGCCTCTGCACTGCTCTGGGTCTGCTGTGCTTTACAAAAAAAGTGTTTCAGAAGGACTCAGAGGTGCTATTAGCTTGAATAGCAAATATCTTTTTATTGTCTCCGGACAATTTAACAAAGACCTAGAAACAAGAGCAAAAGAAGACTTTCCTTGGAGCTCCACAGCTCTAACAGAATTTTAAATCAGCTGGCAAGTCAAAGATGGCGATGAGGTCTCTCCTCATCTTATCCACAATAAAGGTATAATTATACAATGTAATAAAAAGCAGGTTTCAGTAGATGCCCTGCCTTTCGACACTTAACTCCATATCATGGCAAGAGAGCACATGAGGTTGCTCTGGTTACAATTCCTTCAAACCAAACAGCACCTCCTGGGCAGAAAATACTGACAGTAATAATTAGCAAATCGCTGCATAAAATTAGAACTACGAAATAGCAATTTACTTCAGAACAACCGTAGCAGGGGACAATAGCAGACCTTCAATTTGTGCTGAGTCAGAGGCCATAGAAGTCAAAGGGCTGTGCAACACTGACAAAGCAAACCAAAAAGTGCAAGTGTAAGTATTGTTTCACAATTACCTTTGCAGCAAGGGAAGAGTTCGGAAATATTTGCTACGGTTTCTCCGGAGGGGGGGGGGAAGCATTTTTGTTTACAAATAAGTAGCTGGATTTTCAAAATTGTGTTTTGCCCACTGCACATGTATTTATTTATGCAGATTCACAGCAACACAAACTCCAAAATATTCAATTGGGTTAGGTCTAGCTATTCTCCAAAGCCCCTGAGGGCAGGACAAGAAGCAATGGGTGGAAACTAATCAAGGACAGAAGCAACCTAGAACTAAGGAGAAATTTCCTGATAGATAGAACAATTGATCAGTGGATCAATTTGCCTCCAGAAGTTGTGAATGCTCCAACACTGGAGGTTTTAAATACGATGTTGGATAACCATTTGCCTGAAGTAGTATCGGGTTTCCTGCCTAAGCAGGGGGTTGGACTAGAAGACCTTCAAGGTCCCTTACAAATCTGTCATTCTATTCTATTTGGGTTTCAGTTCAGTTGTAATATGGTTAAACATTTTTCCTTATTGATTAAATTTTGGTACGTAAGGAACATATATCAGAAAAACAGAGGCAAAATTAAAGAATGGTCAAAGAGATAAAAGATTCCTCTGTATATTTTTTAGCCAACCTTGGCATTATGAAGTCCATCAGCTGTGCACTTGTTGCACTTTTGTTCAAATTTGTACAGGTGGCCCTTGCTTAACTACTACTTGTTCAGCAATTATTTGAACATATACTGAGTGAAAATGACTGTAGGACGGGACGTTAAAGACGGGCCGTCGCAATGTTTCTACAATCATGTGGTCACTGTTTGCAACATTTGCTTCTGGCTTTTAACAAGCAGTCAATGGGGAAGCTGGAACAAGAGCCCAAATAGCAACCAAGTGATGTAATGCATAATGACTGTGTGGAATTCGCTTAATAACGGCAACTGGAAGTGCTGTTGCTAAACAGGGTGGCCACAAGACATCACACTTTACAACTGCATCACTTAACAACTGTCTTGCTTAACAATGGAATTTCTGGTCATAAGTTGAGGACCACCTGTATGTTGTTTTATTGCTGGTGCTGTTTTCAGTTGTGTTGTATTTTATTCCTTTGCATGTTCTGCCCTTAGAAGTAAGTACACACTACATAATAATTTCTACTAAGAATACTACTACTATTTGGGCTTGGACTTTTGGTTACTCACTTCAGGATGAGCTTGTGCTGCCCAGCTCAATTCCTTAACATTCTAATCTTTAAAAAACACAAATAATTCCAGAAAAGCCATATGAGCATAAACAACTAGCATAAACATCTGAGTGTAAATGCACTGCTCACTAGGCAAAAAGCTCAGGATTATGGTATTATCCTGGCGATTGGGCTATTACTGGACTTAACTATATCAGTGCTGAAAATGTGTGCTATTTATGTGGAACTCAGACATGATACGATTGAGGCAATTTTAAGAATATCGATGTGGCTTGACTGAGGAATCAGGCAAGCTACATGGAATCCTCAGTGGGAGAATATCTCTGCCCATCATTAGAACATGTGTTATCCAATTGATTTCCTTTTATAAAACAGAACTATCAAAGCACAAAGTATCACTTCATATCATGCATTTTCCCAAAGAACAGCTCAGATCTTTAAATGAATTCTGTAACAGGTGCAAAACTTTTGCTAGGCCAAGGATTGTACCAATTTTTCAACAGTAGCTCGGAGGCTGTACTGAAAGATCACATAAATAGTCTTAAGACTTCATGGGAGTATGTGAAAGTATGATTAATACTGCTACTTTTAATTAACACACTTTCCCACAGATGCACACACAATTACAATGACACCCAGCCCTCCCTTCTGAGTTGATACTATATTAACTCAGAAGTATATGAGCAAAGTTTATCCCCAACTTTCTTTTCCCAAGTGTATGCATAGAGCCAATAAAAATAGTATTCTGTATAAACTGACTCCAAATTAAGAGGTTAACAATCTCCAACTTAATCAAAATAATTTAAACTAGTCTGAAGCCACAGCAATATTCAAGCCCCTAAAAGCCTTGGTAGTGGCCCTTAGAGATTCCTAAAAGTTGCTATCAAATTGTTATTTCTAAATGACAACAGGAGAACATAATAGAACTAAAGATCTGTAGAGATTCTTAGGCATTCCAGGTCATGTTTGTCCCAAATATGCTTTTTCAGGAGGCAACTGGACTTTCTTTTTTTTTCCCTCTGAAGACATTTCTCTCTTGGATGAGAAGCGAAACGTCTTCAAAGAAAAAACAAGAAAGTTCAATTGCCTCCTGAAAAAGCACCTTTGGGACATACAACTAAAGAGTAATCATATCAAATGTATTTAAGTTTAGTTTGATGAATATGTAAACAAAACAAAATAAAATTTAGGTTTTATTGGCACCTCAATTAGCTACTTGGGAACCTTGTACAGACCTTGCCAGGTCCTGTTAAATGTAAAAGAAGAAAATGGCTGAATTCCACTTTTGGGGATTGAGAGCCAATGTGGTGCAGAGTTAAAGGTTTGGGATTAAGATCAGGTTGAAGGCCCAGCCTTCAGTACTTTCAGTCACAAATATTCACTGGTTAACTTTGGATGGTTATTTTCTCTACCTTGATCTATTTGGCAGGGTTAAGGGGGGGGGGCAGTTTTACATCAATGGCAGTGGTTTTTTCTGTCTGTCAGTTTAGTTCAATGATATGAATAGCAACAAGTCATAAAAATGTCAGTGTGTCTCTGAAATTATTTTCAGCTGGCTGCCTCTTTCCTTCCATTAAAAAAAATCCTTATACAATACAATACTCTGCAGGCAAACATTTGTGACAGCATCGGCTTTATTTGTTTGCCTTAGGAAGAAATTTAAGTGGGGATAGCCATTTTGTGCAGCTTGTACACAATTTTATAAACCTCCTGAGAAGCAAACCTACAATTATGAGAAGAGCATCAACATAAAAAAGCAATTGAATCCAACAAACAAGACATTTCATACTCCTTTTAATAGGAAATTCTGGCATCTGCCTCTCTTTGTTGTTGTTGTTTCTTTCATTGTGACATCCATGTTTCCCTGAAAAAAAGACAGGGTCTTATTTTCTTTTGACCCCTAAAATAAGCACTTGGCCTTATTTTCAGGGAGATCTTATTATTTTTGAGGTGCAGGAGGCGGTGAGCGTGGTCACCTCATGGCTGCTGTTGTGTTGCAATGGTTTTAGAAAGGGCTTATTTTCAGGGGAGGGTTTATTTTAGCATATGTGCTCAA
Source organism: Thamnophis sirtalis (assembly GCF_051295495.1). Lineage (NCBI taxonomy): Eukaryota > Metazoa > Chordata > Lepidosauria > Squamata > Natricidae > Thamnophis > Thamnophis sirtalis. The sequence continues at coordinate 7,500,240 of NW_028261386.1, read as the reverse complement.
AAGTCAAATTGGGCTTATTATCCTGGGAGGTCTTATTCTCGAGGAAACAGGGTACCATTCTTTGGACAAGATAGGATCACAGGAAGCTACATTACAGTGATCAAAATAGCTCAGCAATTATACGTACTAGAAGTTTTCAGGCTGGGGTGTGTGTGTTATATTGTACTTAAACTATACATATGGACATCATGTTTAGAAATGGCAATACAGAAGGAAAGGAAAGTGGATTTTATTCCCATAGTTGTTGCCAACTATGGGGGGGCGGGGCTTATCTCTGTTTCAACACATTTTCACGATCAGGTGCCGGCCATGACATTGTGCTGCTGCCTCCCCATTGAAGTGGTACCTATTTATCTATTCACATTTGCATGCTTTTGAACTGCTAGGTGGGCAGGAGCTGGGAGAAGAGCGGTTCACCCCTACACGATGCTCAAGTCACAAATTCGGGCTGTCAGCTTTCTAGCTGACAAGCTCAGTGTTTTAACAGCTGAGTTATCACACCACCCACTTGTACGACTTACTTCAGGAGGAAGAAGGCTCTCTTTTCCTGATCTATTTTTGCATACATTTCAGCGCAGATATGTATTACATAATTGAGAGAAGTGAAATTGCAGAGTTCATACTGCTTCAAAAGTAAATAAAGTTCAGATTAAAATGAGAATAAATCTCCCCCCCCTTTCTTTTTAAATTTCTCTCCAGAATCTAGAAAGACAGGGAGCACAAATCTAGCCAGGAGGTATTTTGTCACTGAGTGTTCAAATTTTTAGAAACGTTTTTCAAAACTTTTATTTTGCTCTAAAATGAATTTTAGCAAAGCGTTTCTGAAAAAAAAGGACAACAGGTTAAAAATTCTTTTGTCTACTCTTAGTTTTTCCTCAAATAAGACACATAGACTTTCTAAACATTTTTTTCAGCAATCATCTATGTTAACATTTTAAATTAGCTCTAAATATAGCAGCAGATTAACTAGATGAAAATAAGCTGGCTGTTGTCACTTAGATTTTTAAGCTGATAAACTTCCTAAGAGGAACAAAACAAATCTTATTTAAATGACTGTCCTTGGTTGGATGGTCTACCCCAAGATCTGAAAAATGCATAAAAAGAAATAATAGCAAGTTCAGATTAACTAAGATGCTAGGGTTTTTAAAAGGGAAGAAAAGCCAAAGAACTAGTATTGCTCATTTCTACATTAAAACATTTTGAATGAACACCAACAAATAAAAAGTTATTTAAGTATAATGACTACACCTGATAAATCATTAATTGCATCCCTGTTACATAGCTATATTCTTAGACACACTTTAACTAGAGGAAGTGAAGACTGAATCAAAGTGCAGAGTCTTCAAAACTAGATATCCGTAAGTCATTTATGTTATATAATATTTATATAATGCCAACAGCTCTTCAAAACTTCAGTTTTAAGACTTAAGAATCAATCAGTTAGTTGCAATTTAGCAATCTATGGCTGGTTGTGAATTGCTTGTGGCCAGGTTAAAAAGAATTAATATTATTTCACTTGTCTCATTGACTTACATATTTTCTTCCAGAAGCACAAGACAATATACATAACATTTTGTCCTCCATTTTTTTCTATCATCCTTGAGATAACGAAGGACTAAAACAGAATGGGTGTTCCAAAATCTCTCAGGGGGCTTCCGTGACTGAGGATGGACATGGATCTCCATGGTCCAAGTCCAGTTACTCAATTATTAAATTTGAGAATATTTATGGAATCAGATTAATATTTTGACATTAATGTTGCAGTGGAGCCTTTATTTTTTACTCAATCCTTTCAACTCAAAAGCGGAAAGGAGTATAAATTGGGGAAAACCACAAAAGAGGAAACCCTTTCTTGAAAGTTTAGACCCCAACTGAATTCATATAATCCCATCCATAATCCAAAACAGGAGCATTTTGAAGAACTGAAATCCTTAAAGCTAATCGGTGTACCCACATTTCTAGATCAAAGATAGTTATTTCTTACAAGGTGTACACTGAATGAAAGGAGGAGAGATATAACATTACTGGAAATGTAGAAGCTATGGGCATGAGGAAACAATTTCATATTGTTTATACAATATGAACAATATATAGGTAGTCCTCGACTTAAAATCACAATTGATCCCAAAATTTTTGTAGCTAAGCAAGACTGTTAAGTGAATTTTAGTCCATTTTACAGTCTTTCTTGCCACAATTCTTAAGTGAAGCCCTGCAGCTGACAAATTAGTAACACGGTTGTTAAGTGAACAAGGATGCCCCACTGTCTGTGCTTATCAGAAGGTCGCATGACCCCAGGACACTGCAACTGTCATAAATATGATCCAGATGCCAAGCATTCGAATCAAAATAAATATTTTGATTATGTGACCATGGGGATGTTGCAATACGAGTGTGAAATACAGTCATAAGTCACTTTATTGTAACTTTGAACATTCACTAAATCATCATCTTCTTTTAATGACTCCATAATCCCTTGTGGGGTGGAGTCTGGGCAACTGAATGGAGCTGAGTGTTTACTGGCAGGATGCCCTTCCTGTCACCAATGTGGAATTATATTCAGCAGATATATTCTCAAAATGCCTAGAGAGAGAAATATCTACCTCTATCTAGCATCGAACTCACAGCCCCCCTGATTGTGAGGCGAGAGCTCTACCTCTAGGCCACTGCACCACTTTTTGAACATTCATTAAATGAACTGTTGTAAATTGAGGACTACCTGTATAAAATTGTTATATATAGAAATATATATAAGAATACATTTCCTACGCTTTAACAACGTAAAATGTTGCACTGAACTAAAAGGACATTCAAACTGTTCTATCTGGCACATTTATGACTTTTGAGGGACAATCCGCACAGCCCTCATAATTGTCCCTGCCCTACTGCAGAATGTTTTCCTATATTCGAGTGCAGTGAGATTTAAACTATAGAACAGCTGTTTTTGTTTTATATAAGCAAAGGGCAGGTACAGAATGTTTGTTTCTCATACCTCTAATCTACATCAAAGGTTATCCTAAGAAAGAAAGGAGCAATTTACAAGGAAGCAAGGGCACAGGGTTTTTCTGCAATGAGGATGGGAATACATAAGAATACATGGAAATATATTTCATAAATTTAGTATTATATAAATGAAAATTTATACAATATGAACAATATATAGGTAGTCCTTGACTTAAAACCACAATTGATCCCAAAATTTTTGTAGCAAAGCGAAACTGTTAAGTGAATCCTAATCTTACAAACATTCCAGGTTTTTTTTATATTTTACAGGATTTTTTTTTTTTAGGATCCTTCAAAATTTTCATTGGACAAAAGTCCAGAGCTAGGGCTGTAGCAGCTTCATGCTGTGTGTTATTTAATACAAAAATAAATACTACATTCTGGCATTGAAAGACATTTACTTTTGTAGGGCAGCCTTCCTTACTTGGAAGACAACAGGATCACTAAGCGTAACAAATAACACAAATGTACATTTCAAGATATTCCTGTAACAGTCCTCTTCACCATTAATACATATACATCAAATTACTAAATGAGCATTTGCACATTGTAAGGCATTAATTTGCAGTCAAATTAATCCAAATACTTTTCTCTACATGATTAAAAGATAAATCTGGGAGAAAACCCCGAAGCCTGCCCATGAAGCAGGTTGATATTCAATTCTTGTAACAATAATCATAAATTTCTACACAATCCCTCCACTTCCTTCTTTTAGCAGCCTATTCTTATAACAATGTTTTTCTAGATGATCTATTACAACTGGCCTCTATATCACCTTTACAGATGCTAAAACTCAAGATGAAAATCTGTAAGCAGTTTTATAAGCTAGAATTCATTACACCTACCTCAATGAAATTATTTATTTAACATTTAGGATACATTTCTTCAAAGTAGTCGATGTGTGGTGGCTGGAGTATGTCGAGAGCGGAGAGTACCTAGGAAATAAGATGGAAGCTGATTTATTACCAAAGCCTCATTTTACAGAAAGAAATGAATGAACAAAGGAAAAACATTTTCAGTTTGCAACTGTATCTTTGATGGTGGGAAGGGCGATGTAAACTTTGGAAACCTGAGACAGAAACTCACCAATGGAAAGAGCAATGCTGATGTTTTATCATAGCAGATTCAAGGATTTAATATTATAAGGTCGATGTTTAGATTCCAACACGCACGCACACACACACACACACACACACACACACACACACACACACACACAATCATACAACACACTATGTTTGTTTAGTTGTGTATTATATTATCTAATCTAATGTATTATTTTTATAACACATTAGATGTGTTATCATGCATTATCAAATGTATTATCTAATATAATAAATAATTAAACAAACTTTTTCAAATGAAATGCTCAGTTGAATACACAAGATCCAAACTGCTGAAGCAAAGAAAAACATAGCTAACTTTCAAAGAAGGTTTCAGATAAACCCTCAGAACAATTCAGATAAAATTCATTCATTCATTGCCATAATTAATTTATTCATTTAACTACCCATGACAACACATTAGACATTTCTATGTTGAAAAAGTATAGGTGACAAGGAATAATGGTTCTTAAAGTTAATTTGAAATAACATGATTTAAGAATTTTAAAATTAGAATCACCCCTTAGAATTGGTCTCAGAGGCACACTGGGAAACATAGCTGGCATTAATATCTGTATCTCATGAGTCAACAAAATCACCTCCAGAATTGACAGTCTGATCAATGAGTAGGCAATCTGATGTTTTGCATCCCTTTTGATTTATTTTCACTACTGTAATGCTATAATATAAAAAGAACATGAGGCAGCATGGATACTGTATTGGGACAATACTGGTATGATACGAGAGTGGCACATCAAACATTAGGTACATCCACTTTTGAATTTCTTTAATTTCAACTGCCTCACATTCTTTTTATATTACAGCACTAGTGAAAATTAATCAAAATCTGTCATTAGGAAGATATGTATATGAGAGATGAGACATTTTGCCCGATTGGTCAAAACGGAACAGCGAGCTTTCAGTTATCCTCTTTATTTGGTAAAGGTAGGATAGTGCTCAAAAAGAGGACCTACCTAGTCATGTCATTCCAACTGTCCCTCTTGCAATCATCTCTGAATATTGCTGAAATCCTGTATTATATTGAAGTAGGTAATAAGTAACTAATTGTACTGATTATATTTGGAATTCTGGATTCATTGGTGTTTTCCCTTGTTTTTCAGGCATTCCTGCTTCCCAATAACAACTTGCTGATATTTAGAGAGCTGACATAATTGCTTTAAAAAAACCTTGTGTTTCGGCATTGGCACAGCTTTTTAAAAATTATTTCTAGATTTGGGGGAGAAATATCCAAAATCTTTTTCTTTTTTATGGCTGGGTTTGATAGAAGGAATAAGAAGTTTCCTAATCAGGAGATTCAGATTGACTGGTTGTAATCTATTATAATGATTTTTCCCCCCTAGGGAATTCACCAAAGGAGTTTTTTGGTGAGTTACAAGCTGGAAGAATAGTTAAGGAAACAGTAGTCTAAAACACATGGAAAATACCAGGTTGCTTTTCGGCACTCATGCCAAAATGTACATTAAAATATCCTACTTATTACTAAATAATAAGTGATAAATAAGAAGAACAGATGTTCTTGCTTAATCTTTCTCTGCAAAGTGGAGGAAATCTTACTAGGAAAATGTATGCAACAAAGAAAACCTTTCTTTTATTTGGAAGAAATAAGTATGTTTTGATACCAGTGTCTGCAGTATATATGTTTAATTTCTCAAGACATTGTCTCTTATTTAATTAATCACTGCAGCTTTTATATTTCAATTTGTATATGATTGATCTGTTTTATTGGATCACTTCACCTATACCTACCTGGTTGTCCACCAGCTGGAGTTTATAGTTGGTTTTGATAATGTTGCTATCTCTACAAACTATATGTATTTATGGTAGGCTTTCTTATTGATAGTTGTAAGATCTGCTTTTACCTGTTAGCATCTGCCAGAACAGAACATAGATTCCATATTTGCAGTGGCTGTCTTAAGTGATGGCTGTCATGAAAGTAGTGATCATCACATGACTGATTAGTTTTAAAAAGAAATGAAATTCCCAAAGAAAGGAGAGAAAATGAGAGAAAGTATAACAATAAAGTAGGAGTAATGAATTCTGGGGTGTGTTTTCTCTCTCTCTCTCTCACACACACACACACACTAAAATTGGGCCCAATGATCTGTCACGACTTACAATTGTAATTGCCAATCAATTACCGTATTAACTCAAAGTTATCTATATTACTATTTTATTTGGGGAAGGAGCATGTTGGGCTTACTATTCTGTGGTGTCACAATGGTTAGAATACAGCATGGCAGGCTAACTCTGCCTACAACCTAGAGTTCAATCCTGACCTGCTCAAAGTTGATTCAGCTTTCCATCATGTTTAATGAGAACCCAGATTATTGTGGGCAATATGCTGATTCTGTAAACCCCTCAGAAAGGGCTGTAAAGCACTATGGAGCGATATGTAAGTCTAACTGCTACTGCTCTTGCTATTTAGGGTTAGCTACTTGACAACTATTCACAAATAATACTTGCTCATTATAAGTATTTTCCCAATATCTGTTCTGATTCTAAAGCGGAACTCTAAGTCTTGCACGTAAATATTCATTAACCTTGTCAAAGTCCAATCAAGTAAAATCACTAGCTTTATTTTAGTTCTATTTTACAAAGAAAGATTTCTCCTTATTTAGAAAATATCATAGTTGGTTTCTTAAAACTATATTAGGATACATTTGTGATTCTTACCACAAAATAGCCATATATTATTGAATTACCTTGGCATTTCTTACAAAAAAACCAAATCTTCCTCGTTCAGAAGAACATGGTAATTTTTTATTTGTTAAAAACGCACATGATCCAAGCATCATGATCCAATCATGTTTCTCAGTCTGCTTGATTTTTAAATTTCTATGTCAACTGATAGAGAGGCAAGAATCCTATTCTTCAAAAATCAACAGACAAGTATAGAGATTAAAAGATTGCTTTTAATCTTTAAAAGAGTACTGAACAGAACTTGACCAGAAGGAATTGCATTTGTTTCTTTTAAGAAACCAACGTTTTTAGAACTAATGCAGAATGCATTTATTTAACAAAATATAAAACACATATTCATCGCCAAATTAAAACCACAAAAGTCACATTGTATAAACCTGTACAGGTAATAAACCAAGACTGGAATAAATGCCTTCTTCTAGTCACCATGCTATTCACTGGTGCATTCACCCTCTTCTTACTAGGATTGTTATTTATGACTTTTATATTCTCTTTCCTTTAATGTGTTAAAGGAATATTATATTAATATAATTAATATTAATTAATTGATATTAATTATTCATTATTCATTATTTACAATTAATTATATTATTATGTAATTGATGTTTAAGTATTTAATATTATTAAATTATGCAATATTAATAACTAATTAATATTTAAGGAATATAACATTAATATAATTAATATGTTCCTAAAACATGAATTATTACAGGAATTGGGTATGTCTAGTATAAGAAAAAGGACTGGGATGTTCCAATATTTGAGGAGCTAAGAATTAAGCGTTCAAAGGGTGATGCAGAGGGAGTGGGAAGAACAGCTTTGCCTTCCAGGTCAGGTAAAGGTCAGGTCAGAAGGCAAAGCAGCTCCCTCTGCATCTCCCTGTTAACACTTAACCCTTTATTGTCTGTTCTTTATCTTACTGCTCTTGTTTCTGCCCCTTCCTTTTAAAACTTTTTTTACCAGGAAATATAGAAACTGCCAAACACAAACTGTGGCTCATCATCTTGTTTTGAATTAAAGAGGCCATGCAGAAGGCAGGGGAAATGCTGCTTTGCCTAGGTCAGTTTGGAAATAGCTGCTCCACATGGCCCAGTTTAAAAACAGCCTATAATACTGAATTCTGCAGTTCTCTGGAAGGTAAGCAAGGCATTTTGAGGGGTGGAACAGTGGGGCAAAGCTGGCCCAGGCTCCCAGGGACCCAGCAGGGCAAGGAAGGAGGGGGAGAAGAGATAGGTGGGCGTGCTTTAGCATCTCTACAAAGTTATGAAGCCACCTGGTCATTTGTAAGTGCAAGTAACCGGATTAACTATTGTAAAAATTTTATCTTCGAATCATGATCGTACATGGCTTTTAGGAGGTCAGTTGTAACTTTGAATGATCACTAAATGATCTGTTGTACCTCGAGGATTACGTATATAGTCCTGGTTGTCACAAAGAGAAAAAACTATTTTGATGCAAACAAGTTCTACATACAAGAGAAAAGAAGTGTAATTCATGCATATCCTCATTTTTTTCTAAATTAAAGAAAAACTTTTCTGCTGCTAACAGAGTTCATTTAATATACTAGGATTTTGCATCCTAGTAAGCCAAAGCTTACAGTAATAACTTTAGAACCATAATTTTAAAAAATGTATCTCTGTTAAATGTAAAGGCCAGATAACTTCTAGCATCCTGTTTTCTTTTCACGGTTTTATTCTGAGACCAACTTCAAAGAATGATCCTCGGGCAAAGAAAACATCAGAACTGACCTACATCTGCAATGTTTAGAATCTGATTGTTTCAAAGCATTACTAATCAGAGACAAAGATGGAAGGTTGTGAATACAAATACACATTTAAGCTGCCCCTTTCATTCTTCACAATGCTTGCATAGTTACTATTAAACGGTTATTTTCATCAGCTGTTTATACATTCCCCAGAGCCATAAACATACCAGCACATCAGGTTTCTGGAGCCAAAATATGACTATAAATTAACAGCATTAAAGTAACATGAGTTACTTTAAAATTGTACATCACATGACACAACTGTCTTAATTCTGCTCCAAATTTCACTGAATAAACAATCTGAATCGGCTTTAAAGAAACAAAGTACAACACATTATACTTGGAATTATTTTTTTTCTTGGATTTGTTGCAGAAAATGTTGCCATTAATAAGAATTAAAAATTCACATACATTCTTAGTCCTTATAAAATTAAGGGAGCAGGAATTAGTCAGTCTGTGATGCTAAAGCTGCAGGATAAAGCTTCCCTTAGGCCTCTTTTGAGTTTATAGCTTAAGTCAGACCTGAACTATCCTTCCTGTCCCATTGCTCACAATCTGAAAAGCTACACTAGAGGTATATCAACTCTCTACTGTTCACCTCAAAGAGACTTAATCTTAGCTTTCAAACGAAATACTTGTACAGGATCATACTTTTAGATTCTTGCAAATATTTTGCCAAAAGGGAAAAAAGGGAAAGGGATTAGATTATAAAATGTCACTATTTTATGCTGGGGGATTCTGGAATGCATAACTTGAATTTCATCTTTGAGTCCTGGGAAATATTCATATAGGACTACTTGAAGTACTGGCTCTGCTTGATTCTTAACCTGCTCCAATTTAGATGCTTAAATGATGTCTGCATTACATCACACCCCCACCCCTTTAGCTTTTCTCAGTTACATTGTTATTGTTTGCTTCCCTTAAAACTATATATGTTTTGTCATTAAGCTAAACTATACTCTGGCATTATGAATAGCCTCATTACTGCTCTACCTGGCAGGAGATGCATTAGGAGAAAAAGGCTGATGTCTTGTTTGATTAATTGACCCTGCCAAAGCCTCCAGATCCAGAAATGTAGTCTTTACTATAATTACTTTAAGCAAAAACAAATTCAGTATTTTTATGTATTTATTTAATCAACTTGTATAGCTGCTTATCTCAAACCAGTGACTGGGTGACGAACAATCATAAAGACAATTAAAACAGTTAAAACACAATGCAAAATAGAAATGAAACACAAATAGATGTCAAGTGATATTATAATCCAACAGTATCAATGTAACCAAGAAAAGGAGTCCTTCACATAATCGGGACCCTAGGCCCAAGCACACAGCCAGGTCTTCAATGCCTTCTAAAAGATTAGCAGGATTGGGTCCATCCTAATCTCTGGAGGGAGAATGTGCCAGAGGGCAGGCTTTATGGCAGAGAAGGCACACCTCTGGGTCCCCACCAGCCAACATTCTTTGGCTGATGGGACTTCCAGCATTCCCTTCCTGCTAGTAAGGGCCTTGGATATGTAGAAGCAACTTGAAGAAGATGGACCTTCAAACAACCCAGTCCTAAACCATGAAGGGCTTTAAAGCTGACAATCAACAGTTTGAATTGCACCTGAAAACACACTGGCAACCAATGAAACCCCCAGGCAGTTGTATTAGATGTGATGAATAGCCAACACCATTTATAATTCATCCATCTGAATCTTCCTCAAGACCAGCCCCATGTAGACCACATTGCAGTAGTCCAAATGGGAGGCTATGAAGGTATGAATGACAGTGAGAAGAAAGTCTCAGTCCAGAAATGGGTGCAAACAGGCACACAACCTGACGATGTGCAAAGGAAGGGCCTCTTAGCTACGGCTACCACCTGCTTTCCTGAATCCAAGGGGACGCCTGGATTTTGCATCAGGTCTATCTGAGGCAGTGTCTCCCCCAATCCAGTATCAGAAGTAGAAGAACCTTGGTACTGGAAGGCCCAAGTACTCAAAGCCATTGGTCTTGCTTGGGTTGAGCCTAAGCTCATTGTGCCCCATTCACACCCCTGGTTTACAGGGCTGGTCACAAGGACATCCACACTATCATTCAGGCAGCCCGGGGTGGAAATGTAAAGCTGTTTTTCAAAATGTAAAAAGTTTTTCAACAGCATATTGACGATTGCCTCACCCCAAATTGTCAGATCATCTCACTCAGTGGCTATAGGTAGATGTTAAATTAAAAGGAAGAGAGAAATGAACCTTGCAGTAGCCCACAAAGCAGGGGCCATGGGCTGGATCTCCATCCTCTTTATCAGCACTGGCTGGGACAGACTCCAGAGGAAGGAGGAAAAACAGCATAACATTGTGCTTCCTATCCCCATCCCATCCCAACAGAGGTCATCCAAGAATGTGAACAATGCTGTTTCAGTCCCAAACTTTGGCCTGAACCCAGATTGAAAAGATCCAGATAATTCAGTTCATCCAAGGTCATTTGAAGCTGCCATGTGACCATTTTCTCTACAACCTTCCCTAAAAAGATGAAACTTGTTGAGATTAGTGGAGTTGAGTGATGGCCCCCTTGAGGAGGGGACACATCGCCACCTTCTCTCTTCCTCTTTGGAAGAGCTTTATAGCTCCCGTTGCCTTAAGAAAGTTAAAAACATTCTTAAAGATCCATCTCATCCTGGGCATCCTTTTTTTGAACTATTACCATCCGGCTGACAGTACAGGACAATAAAAACAAGGACAAAACAAGGCTGAAAATAAGCTTGTATCCCAGTGCAGTAACTATATTGAATTCTACTGTATAGTGCAATATTAATGTAATATTGGGTTTTCAATTCAACTGTTTAGAATGTGAGGGATGTGTGTTTGTGTTTTATTTTTATAGTTATAATGTACACTGAAGATGGCATTTAATTTCATTGTATAAGGTGCAATGTCAATAAAGTAAACTAAAGACTTAAGAGCCAGCAGGACCACCCTCTCTTAAAAGAGGAATTAAATGAATCACACATACATCTATAATCAATCTATGGTCTCAGCTTGCCACTTGTTTGAAACCAACCTCACTTACTATTTATTACAGTCTCTCCAGACACATTACAAATTGTGATTAATTTGAAGCAGAATTGAAAGCTTTCCAAATTCTCTGGGATGTTTGGGAAGAGGAAGGGAAGAGGAGCACATGAGGTTCACTACAGTTCATTTCTTTCATGCACTAGCTATGGCTTAGGCCTTAGGGCAACATGCAAGCACACTATTGATTCTTTACTGTCCTAGAAAGTAAAGAAATCAGCTCAGATATAATGTGTCATTTCTATACATTTCCTTGGGCATTGACTGTTTATTTTAAGTGAACAGGTGTATTGCAACATAGAAAGCGGATTCAACTGGATTTAGATTTTAGATGTCTCCATAGTTCTAAAAAAGCTTTGTTTCCACTGATAACAGATGTAATTTACTCAGAAATTGTTGTCTGCATTTCTAATGCCTATGAATATTTGTAACATTTTATAGTATGGCATTCTCTGGTTAGAATGCCAAAAAATATAATGAAAATATATGAACCACTCACATTGTCATGCTTAAAAAAACACAACATCTTCAATTCACGGAAGACCCTTTTGCAAGAGACCAGATTTTGGAAGACGTTGGGCATCTTTTTGAGTGCAACTCTCTTTCCATCTCGTGGATCGGTTACTGACCTACAGGAAAACAAGAATAAACATACATTTTATTTTAAGCAACTTACGTCCTTACAAAGAGAAAAGATAGATGAAAGCATTTCTTAAATAAATCCACCTATTAAGAGCCAGACAAAACTCCTGATTGAGTCTCGCTTCTTTTTATTGTTTCCATTCAATGAATTCCAACTGTGCTTCGGATCTATCACTACTCTGCATGTTATTCGGCTGCAGAATTTCTGTACACTCAAGTCCTTCAGTCCTGTGTTAGTAAAACTCTTGGCCTCCAGTGTGCAGTGTTCTTTATTCTCCAAATGTGGGTCATAGGTAGCCCTTGGGAGGTCTGTGGTAGTGGTCGTTAAGCAATTTTTTGTAAATCGAGGACTACCTGTACATAGCTTTGGATTATTGGGGAACAGGATAGGAAGACACGTATCTCATGTATCATGGTATTTCCTGAGTGAAATTACTGCAGCCACCTCTGTAGTAAAAATTGTTAGATTTTATGATCTAAGAATGTCAACATAGGAAAATGACAATAGATGCTGCTGCTTAATCTGATGACATAGACAGATCTCTCCTGTTATCCAAAAAAGATATAAAATAATCATGGAACATTGAAACCGACTATCTTTACTAGAAAATAAGAAGCTATCTCATACTGAAGCTAATTTGTTGGTCTATCAGGTCTCAATTCTTTTAAAAATATTATTTATTTTAAAATGAACAAGTAATTAAAAATTATAAAAATATAAAAGTGTCTGTATTAAATAATGTCTATAGAGTGAAGAAAAAAATCAATTATATACATAAATTAGCTGAGCATTAAAAAAAACCAACAGAAAATCTATACAATAAAACCACAGATTGTAGCCATATGAAAGACCCTATATAAAATTAAGTTTATGGATTGTAAAGCTTAGCAATAAATCTCGATCAGGGGTGTCAAACTGGCGGCCCGTGGGCCAGATGCATCACATGCAGGCCATACCCACCCCAGCTCCGCGAATGTGAAAAACGTCAAGAAACTTCATGTGACGGCAACGAGACGTGGCAAGTTTGACACCCGTGATCTAGATCATATAGTGATCTAGCTATGCCACATTCTCAATTCATCCAGAAAATGGAGATTGGGAGCCCGTTTCGCTAGCAGAGCACTCAGGCCACCACAGACGCCCCTGACATGGGTGATGTCAATCTACCCCCCCGTCCCCGCCCCCCGAGGTCAAACACAACCCTGATGCAGCCCTCAATGAAATTGAGTATGACACCCATTCTAGATCCATTTCTTTAAATCACAAGAATGATCTTCTTTGCATTATGTAAAATTATCCTCTTTGCCAAGCCTTTGTAAAGGTCCTTCATGTGATGACAAAAGATATCAGGTTTCAGTGCCATTTAATGCTGCCAGTAATTAGCTATTCCAACTTTCAAACAGAGGTTGTTCTTAACCCTATCTCACCTGAATCCTTCCTGAGATTGAACCTGGACCTAATGTATAATGCGTGTTCTAGCGGGAACCAAGAAGGGGAAAAAAACCCAAGTACTACCTCTTCAAAAATATCATTTCCAAAACAAGGATAAGGTTAAGCTCTTATCAGCAAGCATACTGCTTTCCATATAGACTCTCTAACTAAAATTCTTCATGTGCAGGCTGTACTCAGGATTACTTCAAAAATACAGGTAGCCCTCGACTTACCACCATTCATTTAGTGACCATTCAGTTACAATGGCACTGAAAAGGTAACTTACGACCATTGTTCACACTTATCACAGTTGCAGTAGCTCAGGGTCATGTGATCACCTTTTGCGCCCTTCTGACAAGCAAAGTCAGTGGGGAAGCCAGATTCACTTCTTGTGTTAGTAACTTAACAACTGCAGTGATTCACTTAACAACTGTGGCAAAAAAAATCGTAAAATGGAGGCAAAACTCATTTCACAACTGTTTGCTTAGCAATGGAAATTTTGGTCTCAATTGTAGTCGTAAGTCAAGGACTATCCGTGTGACTGCAAACACTACTGTAGCACATAAACATTTGAATATTTTATTCTAAAAACTGAGCAAAAGCCTCCCCAAAATTATTAGAAATATTTCTTCATTAATTTAAAGTGTTGTACAGAATGTAATAGTGCCATGTAATAGTTTCTGAAAACTTCAAAAATTCCACCATAAATAATCTGATATCTCAGTCATCGAAGAATGAACATAAGTAGTTTCTAGAATAATTTTTCCTTGTGTACATAAATTTACCATTATCTGTAAAGTCTGTTAGAACAACTCAGTATGTGCCAATCACTGAGCATTGCTTAACATAAAACATTTTTTTTAAAGTTACTCTTTTCAGTTCCATCTTGTCTTTTTACAGCTTGGAAAAGCATAAAAGCAAAAAATAAAAACGTTTCAACCTGTGGTTGAAATACATCAAAATATTGGCCTGAAATTTGTCGATTAAAGACCACTCGGAAAGCAAAATTTCACTTAATTATTCATACAATGGCTAGCCTTGCTAGCTCCTAGCAATCCTACCCTAATGAAAGTGAATGGCAGTGTGGTAATTTCACAGCATGTTGAGTTTGTTCTCTCTTAACTGGGGGTAACAGCTGCTTTAGTTCAGCACAAATAGTACCAGAAATCAGAGATAAGTGCTGAAGATTGTTACACAGGAATGCTTTCCTTTTCTTTGCTGATGAAAAGGCTGGCTGTGCTCTTCAGCTTGTTGTCTGCCCCCCCTCCCCCATCTGTATGAGCTAATGAGTTACAGCTGGTAAAGATAACAGCTACTTTTGACTGTACGTTCCAATGCCTCGTTTTTAAGAGAGATAATTCTAACATATTTAAACAAAACCAGGGTTTAAAAAAAGAAAGAATTAAAATCTACTCTATGAAGCAAACCATATCGAACTGAGATCCTTGTTACAGTCTTTTTGGGGGATGTGGATTAATAGGACAATTATTTTTGACTTTGCTTAGTACATATGTGCATGAAAAATTAATTTGTGCAGAGCCCAAGGGACAAAAAAGCAACATGATACTTGAAATGCTAATTGGTTTACTCTGGTACGAGTTTTTGTAGGCAACTGTGGCTGCATCATCGGATGTTTCATAAGTCTGACAGACCACACAATGTCCTGTGGAAGTTCAGGTTACATGACTATTTATATATCTTCAATTAGCATTTTATAGATTAAGATCAAAGAGCCTAAGCCCATTCCTAGCAGAGTTTGTACCTTAAATACTGACAGTGAAAGCAATAAAAGGAAAAATATAAGTGGCACGTTTATTTACATTCAGAAGCCAACCCCATAGGTGAAAAAGTGTTTGTCAAAATGGAATCTTGATTTATTTACTAAATTTGAATAAAGGATCAGCTCAAATTCAAAGATTATGAGGGGAAAAAATTCATTGTATAATTATACAATGCCATACATGCACGCTTTTATACCCCTCTTTCATGTCTTCACTTAATCATCTTCAGACCCAACTGTCATAACCTTTTTTTTATCAGACGTACAGGTCCTTTAACATTTTGGTTGCCCTGTTTTGCATCTTTTCTAGCACTATAACATAGTACTTGAAAATGTGGCCAGAATTAGACACAATGGTAGAATTGTGTCATAGATTTGTATAATGTTATTATTATTGTCACTGTTGTTAGTGTGTTATATCAGCAGTTCTATTTTCAAATCCCTCCATAAAGATTTTCCATTTTTTACAGCAGCTGCACAATGCACCAGGATTTCAAAGACCCCTTTCCTAGTCAATCACTGCCAAATCCAGAT
The DNA here is from genome assembly GCF_051295495.1 of Thamnophis sirtalis. Taxonomy (NCBI): domain Eukaryota; kingdom Metazoa; phylum Chordata; class Lepidosauria; order Squamata; family Natricidae; genus Thamnophis; species Thamnophis sirtalis. Next base: position 7,484,214 of record NW_028261386.1, on the reverse strand, counting down.
CCTGTACACAGCTTTGGTAGGGAAAACAGATGGGGAGTGGAGGGAGGGCACCCACCTACCAGGCAGTTTAACAGAATCATCCCTGGCTATCAGTGACACCGTAGATGTCGCATTAGATTGCCTTCACATCCAATTCAGATCCTATTAAACATGCAGCCTGCATTTATAGTGAATAAGATTCAGTTTACTCTTATATGCACTGTCACAGGTTCATTTTTGGATAGTATATACAGAAACAGGAGAAAAAGCATATTTGTTTTACCTACGTAAGAAAAGACTTTATAGAATAGTTACAAAAATCAAGCTCTTAAAAAGTAAACTTTTTGTCCTAATGTAATCATCCCCAGATCCATCTTATTCCCACTTCTTAATATCGAGACTTTTTTTTCTATTATCCTATTTATTCACAGAGTGCTTAAATATATTTATTTAAGTATACAGTAATTTCCCTCCCTGTCTCAACTATAGTCAGTCTCTTTTCCTTCCCACATATTTCTTTTGTATTTGTGTTTGGCGAATTATTCCCCCCCCCCTTCTGTCAAATTCATCATTTTCTACTCTTTGCTATTGCAACTGCAGTTTTTCTTTTAATCAGAATGTTTGTAATTATTTTTTTTCTACCTCATAATTCCCAGATATTCCAGCAACTCTTACCTGTAGTTCACTGTCTTGTTCCCTGGGCTTTCTACTCATCACAAAAATTGGAGTGTCCAAACACAATGCTATCACCCCCCAAGCAGTTCTCACAATAAGCTTCTGTCCGAGCTCTGTTTATCAGATCAGAGATTCAAGTAGACTGGTTGCTTTATCCAAAAGAAAGATCAAGATCATTTTGCATAATTTATTCTTGATAAATCCATGTAGATTCCTGCCATGTAAATGTAGTATTTCCTCCCAATCAGCTGGGACTCGGGAGGCAGAGAATAGATGGGGGTGGGGCCAGGTGGTATTTACCAGTTCTCTGAACTACTCAAAATTACCCGCTACTGGTTCTCGTTCTCCAGAACTGGTCACAATGGCCATTGGCTTACCTGAAGGGTCATTTTCTGGGCGCTGTGAAGAAGAGTCCAAGCATGGGTTAAATACAGCCAATCTGCCCAGGACTGAATTGAAACTTTTAGCCACGCCTCTGGTGCTGACCAGTCTCTAGTTTTTTTCAATGAAGGCGTGGAACTGTTGCACGCTGAGAAGTCAAAGAACAAAGTCCATACAATAAATCCAAAACAAGTCTGCAACTATGTCCATATGGCCAGTCTAAAAAGTCTGCAACGAATGGAGGAGATAGACTCCAGGGTGGGGTTGGACTCTCCTTCACAGCACCCAGAAAACGACCCTTCAGGTAAGCCAATGGTCATTTTCCTGGGCGCTGCCCAGGAGAGTCCAAGCATGGGACATAACCAGGTTAAGGCAGGAAGCTGATGAGCCCAGGGTCTCTCTGGTCGTATGAATGTCCTGAAAGACTCGCCTCCCAAATGCTCCCTCCTCAGAAGCAAATCTGTCCAATTTGTAGTTTTGAACAAATGGAGACAAGGAAGTCCAAGTTGCCGCCCTGCAAATCTCCTCTATCGGTGTCTGGGTTACCCAGGTTGCTGTTGTGCTGGTGCTTCTGATAGAATGTGCGGTGATATGGCGTGGCACCGGTTTGGAGTACGTGGGCTAAGGTAATGCATACTCGCAGCCAATGCCTGATGGTAGGAGAGGAAACTTTGTGGCCCTGGGATGCAGGTTGAAAAGACATGAAGAGCAATTCAGAACGCCTGAACGCAGCTGTGCATTTGATGTACCTACGTAGCATTCTACGAACATCGAGCATGTACCATCTTTTTTCTTTAGGATGTTTGGGGTGCGGACAAAAATCCGGTTGAATGACCTCCTGGGCCCACTGAAATCAGGAGTTGATCTTGGGAATAAATGCTGGGTCCAGTCCGAGGATCACCCTGTTAGGTTGTATCAGACATAAGTCCTCCTGAATCAACAGGGCTGCCAACTCCGAAATTCGCCGCACAGAAGTGATGGCAATCAAGAAGGCAGTCTTAAATGTCAGATGTTTGAGACTGGCGGATCGTAGTGGTTCATATGGCGGGCCAATCAGGGCCCATAACACAACATTGAGTTACCAGGACGGGTACCTGTGGACAATCAGGGGTCTCAGGTTGGTTGCGCCCCACAGGGAACTACAGATGATGGGGTGATGTCCAAGAGATGAGTGCTCGTCAGGTGCTAGGATCATGGACAAGGCAGCTACCTGATGCCTGAGTCTGTTAGGTGCCAGGCCCTGGTCTAGTCCATCCTGCAAATAGTCCAATATTTGTGGAACCGTAGCCAAGGTTGCCTCCACGCCGTGTGTTGTGCACCAGTTGTCGAAGGAGCTCCAGGTGGTGTTGTATATCCTGGTCGTGGAAGGTTGTCTGGATGCCTGAATGGTGTGAATGACCTTGGTGGCCCCTACTCAGGAGGTCCTTCTCAAGTGCCAAATGGCCAGTTGTAGCCACTGGGGCTCCGGATGTTGAAGCGCCCCATGGCTGAGAGAGACCTCATTTTGAGGAATCCGCCAAGGAGGGATGACGAAGAGACTCACCAGATCGGCGAGCCAGGTCTTTCTAGGCCAGAAAGGAGCCACTAGTAGGACCTCCGCTTCCTTCAACAGGATCTTCCAAATCACCTTGGGAAGAAGAGGCAATGGCGGAAACGCATACAGCAGTCCCGATGGCCATGGTAGAGCCACAAACCTCCTTTGCCACCACCCATGACTATCTCACTAGGCATTGGAGCAAACTTGTGGAAAACCAGGCAGGAAGGCTCCGCACGGCAACCTGCAAGAGCCAGGCGATCAGGCAACTGCGGCAGTTTGTGCGGGAAAGGCAAATAAAATGGTGGCCATGACCAAAATGGCCACCGCAACTTCCAAGCTTCCCAAAATGGCCACCGGACTCCAATCTAAATGCCGAGGCTCCACGCCATCCGCTGGCTCCTTTAGGCGAGCACGGTTGGAGGCAACTGAGTTCTCAGCGGGGAGCTAGACTGCAGCGAGATTGCTGCGACCGTGCAGGCATCTACACTCCGACCCACGCGCCTCCTCCAACAACTGCCTGCAGCCTCGCGGTGCCCAGACACCTGAGAGACTGAAGATAGTGAGAACTCCCGAAAAAAAAACAAAGGGAGGGAAAAAACTCACCAAGCCTACTCACAAATGAAGGAACAAGGAAACAAGGAAAAAGAAATCAGGTAATGAAAATAAAAGAGAGTCCAAGCAATCTGGAAGGAATGAAGAGAAACTCGAAGTGCGTCCACTGGGCTGACTGAATTGAAAAAAACTGTAGACTGGTCAGCACTAGAGGCGTGGCTAAAAGTTTCAATTCAGTCCTGGGCAGATTGGCTGTATTTAACCCATGCTTGGACTCTCCAAGCAGCACTCAGGAAAACCTGCTGAATACCATCTCTGGCCTGGACCCCTTCTTTCTCCCATTTTTGAAGATACTGTAGTTGTTATTCAACCTTATGTACCATGTTCATTCTCCTCAAAGTTCACAAAAAGAGACTCCAAAGATGCTTTTTCAAAAGGCAACTGGACTTTCTATATTTTTCCTTGAAGATGTTTCACTTCTCATCCAAGAAGCTTCTTCAGTTCTCTCAAGCAAAGTCAAGGGGAGCCAGATTTGCTTAATGACTGCATAATTCACTCAACAACTGTAATAATTCACTTAACTGTAGTCAAAAGTCATAAAACAAGGGCACAAGTTATTTAACTGCTTTACTTAGCAACAGAAATTTTGGGTTCAGTTGCAGTTGTAAGTCAAGGACTACCTGCAGTCTTCAGACAACACAATGGCCAAATTCTTGATCTGTTTTGGTTTTGTGTGTCTACTACTAGTTCTGACCATGTGCAACTCAGACAATCTTAACAGTCTGCCATTCATGGTATATGATTCTTAACAAGTTTCCACATCTGTTTTACTAGACTGAATAGAAACCATCTGACCTTGGCTGAACTTGTAATTAATAATCCAATGACTTGACTTTGTGACTCCAGAGATCGTAGAATTGCAGGATTGAAAGAGGCCATATAGGACACAATGTACAGGATTCAAATTAAAGCATCCATGACAGATGGCTGTTTAATCCTTGCTTGAATACATACAGTAAATTGGAGCCCATTGCGTCTGTTGGATTGGTTCCACTGTCAAAATTATTTTTTTCCAACATTCAATTAGAATTTTTTTTGTAACTTAAATCCTGCCTTTTGTGTGTCCTCCTTCACTGACCCCCCATGGAACAATAGAGAAAAGGTCCTGACCTTTTTCAGTGTAACATTCTTTCAAGTATTTGAAGGACACTATCATAGACTTCCATGTCTCTCCCCACCCCAAGAGTTAAACATACCCAGTTCCTTCAGTTTTTCAGCATCAAGTCCTCAGATCATATGCACTGCTATTTCAAAAGTTCTTCCAGTTTGATCTTTTCTAAAATGAGATGCCCCAAACTGAACACAGAGGATCTGAACAAAATAGAATGGAGCTATTATGAAAATATAACATATTTTCATTTGAATACCTAAGTAAGCCATCCAAGATTAATCTCCATTGTGCAAAAGCACCACACATGAATATTCATCTGGCCATTTTTAAATTTCCACTGTAACATTTGACTTTTTAAGCAAAATGCAGAGTTGAAATTAAGGACACATATTATCTGTTGTCTGTTTGGTGAATATGCTATTATACAAGTGACTACCTGTATAATGATGTGTTTCAAGCAAGCAAGCATTAGAAAACAAGGAAATATTCATGCTGTTACCTCTAACAAACTTGACTGCCAAATTTTTAAAAAGAGAAAGATTAATCAGCTGAGGTTAAAAACCGTGTTAAGCAACATTGACTCAAAACTGGCAATTTAGTATAATTCATCAGACATTGCTAACTCTAATCTAACCATTAGCCAGAAACTATTAATATATTTCAATACAAATGAAATAGCAATTTCCCTTTTTGTTGATAGTTTAACTGCCAAAGATTCAAAATAAGCAGTGCCCTCACAAGTGGCTAGTAGGAGAATTTTTATTGCTATATTTCACTCTATTATAAGGCTGGAAAAGAAACTCTATTCATATCTGTCCATTTGTAATAACGGATGCTGTAACCAAATAAAACTAAGCAAAGCTACTACAATAGCTACACAAAGGAGACCTTGGTTTTGTGGAATATCTGACAGTTCTCGACCTAGGACCAGTTTACTTAGCGACCTTTCAAAGTTACAATGGATCTCCCCAGGCTACAACTAGATTCACAGTTCTGATAGCAGTTCCTTCCAAACTCACATGACTGCATTTTGAGCTCTCAACAACCATTTATAGCCTTTTGCAGCATCTGCAATCTCATGACCGTGATTAACGATGTTTTATGCTGGAAACCAGCAACTAGTTCTGGGATCATGCGATCTCAATTTGCGATCTACCCAGAGGGTTCCTGAAGGCAATGGCAGAAGCAGGATTCACTCAGTGACTACAGTGACTCACTTGTCTCCTGCTTGAGCAGGTGGTTGGACTAGAAGACCTCCAAGATCCCTTTCAGCTCTATTCTGATTGACTGATTTGCTTTTCATCTGCTTCAGCTACTCTGTGAATTGTGGGGGGGCGGGGGGGACAGGATCCACAGAGGCAGAGAGGGCAGCCAGAATCCTCTTGTGGATCCTGCCGCCCTTCTAGTCCAAGCAGCATTTAAGGCTTCAGTTGGACTATGTAGCCAACTAACAGGAACAATCCCCAGCTCCCTTTGAAACCCCAGGTGGACCCATCTAGTGAGTCCAGCCTCCCTCCAGTGGCAGAATTTCATGGTAATCAGGATTTCATCTGACCATGACAGGAGAGTCACTGAGAGCCCCTTCAGTTTCAGATCACATAGCCACTGCTTGGAGAGGAACCCAAGTCAAGCTCTGGACAATCTTGGATAGGTTCATGGTTGTCATGGTGGCCATGAATGTCTGAGCCAATTCAAACCCCACTTCCAGAGAAAGCAAACTGAAATCCCCCCCAGACCATAAGAACTCAACTGTTAGCCCAGAAACAAAATGAAGCTCAGGCAGGGAGGCTGCCATGCAGCAGAGAGGCTGGTACAACACCAACAATCCCGTCTGATCTCTAGGACCCAATTTAATGAAGAGGGTCTCACATCTGCTGACTTGTGAAACTACATCTCTGAAAGTGTAAGGATTCCCAGCTATCACTATACCTCCATTTCTATCCCAGAGTCTTGGTTGGGGGAGGGGGACATGGGGGGAGGGACATACAGGAGAGGTCATACGCACATTGCATTATGGGTGTGGGCACTCGTGCGCTTTTGGCATGGGATGACAAAAAGATTAGCCATCAATGCCATACCTAGAACCCAACTAGCCATATCCATTCTGCAAAGTCTTCATTCCCTCCCCACTCCTGGGGGAAGGTTACTGCAAAATCCCCATTCCCTTCCCACTAACCTGCTTTCCAGCTCCGATCTCCTGTGCAGGGCAACAAAAGAAGACCCAGCCGATCAGCTGGGACTCGGGAGGCAGCGAATAGATGAGGACGGGGCCAGCCAGTGGTGGTATTTGCCGGTTCTCCAAACTACTCAAAATTTCCGCTACCGGTTCATCAGAACGGGTCAGAACTGGCTGAATATAACCTCTGCATACCTCCAAAAGGTCATCCATCCCCCTTTCCAAACCCAAATACATGCCAGGTCGGCCCACTCATCAATTATTAAATTGCAGTTGAAGTGGTCTCATTACAGGCCGACCTTGCATTTCAAATGCGATAGCCAGAAACTGGGGTTTTGGATGGTAAGCTTTGCTACTACTGATGGTTAGTCAAGAGTCATGATGGTGGTTAGAATGCAGTCTAATTCAGCTCATTGCCAGGAGTTCAATCCTATCTGTCTCAAAGCTAACTCAGTTTTCCATCTTTCTGAGGTCAGTAAAATGAGGACCCAGATTGTCGGTGGCAATATGCTGACTCTGTAAACTGCTTAGAGAGTGTTGTGAGACATTATGAAGTGATTTATAAGATTAAGTGCTATTGCTATTGTTACTGCTAATAGTTAGCAATTTATCCTTGGGCAGCAGTAGGGTTATGTTTGGGGGGCTGTTTGTTTTAATCTCGTTGTAAGTTGCCGATTGTATAAAATGGGTACATATAGAAATGATATAAATACATAGGGGAAAAGGCATATCGTATTACTATGCTGCTTACAGACAAATACTAAGCTAGATTATGCATGCAGTGTGATCTGGATGAGCTTTGGCAGTTTCCTTGCTGTATATCTATAATATAAATTTGGGGTGGGGGAGATCTGAGGAGGATCCAAAATGCACACAGATAAAACAATTGGCAGACGGAAAGAGATTGGTATTTGAGTCCTTGTGCATAGAGTTGTTATATCTGAAAACTGAACTGGGATCTTTAAAATGCCTTAAGATTTAGAGTATTTTTCAAATGTTTAAAATAAAATTCTTAATATTTAGATATGGAAACATTTTAAGAATTACAAATGTCATAGACAACTATCACACCTAAAATGAAAGCAAATTTTAATTCCTTTTTCAGTACAAAGTATGCTCACAAGGAGAAACATAGTATTTGCAAGAAAAAAAGATCCGTTTTTCCACTGCGGTGGCCAGTTAGGTTCTATGTTAGCAACAGTTAATCTGCCTGTTTTAAACAAATGCTTTGAAATTCCATAAAGTTTGGTATATATTTAATTTCAAACAGCAAAGTAACAAAAAGGCTAAATATCACTAGCCCGCTGCCAAAAAGCACTCTTATGTATACAAGGAAACTGTTATCCTTATATATAGCTGAACTACTCTTTTGCTTCTTGATCATAAATTTATGGGGACTTTGAAAACTATCTCTGAGCTGTTAAATACATATGAGGAGTTACTTAGTATTAGTCACAAATAGATGAAAGTCACCATCCTCCAAGGAAAAATGGAAAAAACAAAAAAACCAAACCCCAGCTGGGAACTTACAGGGCAACCCAGAATAAGGTACCTATCTTGTCAGATCAACTGTATTACACTTGCCTTTCTGACACATGAAATGAACTGTGCTGAAAATATGGAAACTGTTACCCTCATATGAACACTAATAACCAGCTTGTCTACCAGATGGTACTTTTCATGACAGAATAATGGAGGAGGGAAGGAGTCTAACACTTGATATCATTTGGTGTTCTTATTCCCCTATCGAGACCTTTGCAACTTCCTTATGCTTCTGTGATATCCTATAGCAGTGAGGGCTAACCTTTTCCGGACTGAGTGTCCAAAGTGTGTGCATGGCCAAACCCACAAAATGCAATGCACGTGTGCCCACCCCTGCATACACCCCACCCCCTGCAAATGCGCATACAGCCCCTGCATGTGCCCCACCCCTGGGAATGCACACGAGGCCCCCCTGCATGCCCCAGGCCCCCTGTGCATGCACGCGAGGCCCCCCTGCATGCCCCAGGCCCCCCTGCATGCCCCAGGCCCCCTGTGCATGCACACGAGGCCCCCCCTGCAGGCCCCAGGCCCCCTGTGCATGCACATGAGGCCCCCCTGCATGCCCCCTGTGTATGCACGTGAGGCTCCCTCGCGCACACACACACACACACACACACACACGTGCATGCGTGGCAGAGACCCAATGACCAGCTGGCCAATGGGATACGCATACGCATGCATTCCGGAGCTGAACTGGGGCAACGGCTCATGTGCCCACAGAGAGGGCGCTGTGTGCGACCTGCGGCACGTATGCCATAGGTTTGCCATCACGGTCCTACAGCATATACAACATTAAATCACGTGTGGAGAATTAAAAAAAAGGTAGGTGAACCAAAAGTGCTTTTTCCAATGGCAACTAAGTGGACTTTTATTTTTTTTCTTGAAGATGTTTTGCTTTTCACCCAAGAAACCTCTTTAGTTTTAGCCTGGATGACTGAGAATATCTATAAGGTAGCTGAAGCATTGGAGATAAAACCAGTTCATATGCAGCTTACATACATCTTTGTGTAATCAAAAACCTGACAAATTGGGTCCAACATTAGATGTTACTCAGTTCACAGTGATTCCATGACATACTGTATACTATTAAATTTAAAGTAAGACCCATGGTCTGCTGAACCTATTTAGAAACATATTTAGCACCACTTGCACAATGACTGAATGGGGGGGGGAATCAATATTGGTTCTATATTAGGCAGCAGATGTAAGAAACAAAATGGTCCTATTGACTTTCCTATTGAAGGTTAAATTTCAAAATGGTCAAAATGTTAGCTTCTCCTGGAGGGTTTTAATCTGCCTTCTAGGTAAGGATTCTGAGTTGGTTCAGGAGTGTTTGGCCATCATGGGCTAGATCCAACTTCTTTTGGGAACATCTCACATCTGTGTCACATTTTCTTCTCCAGCAATATGATCTGGAGTTGTGGGATATTTATTTATATCCTGCATTTATTATTTTTATAAATAACTCAAGATGACAAACATACTAATCCTTCTTCCTCCTCCTATTTTTGTCACAACAATAACCTTGTGAGCTGAGTTGGGCTGACATAGAATGACTGTCCCATCTAGATAGCTTTCATACCTAAGATAACACTACAACTCAGTTTCCTGGTTTCTAGCTTGGCCCTTAATCACTGAACCAAACTGGCTCTCAACATTATTACAAATCCCCTGCCATAGTCAGATCACTGTTAACCCTTGTATTCCCCCAGCTTTATTCATTTAAGGGTAAAATAACTAGTCAGGTTTTGTTCAGTTTTCAACCTTCCCTTTCTGATTTGATTGATAGTTCCAGAGAACCCTAAAGGAAGCAGATTGACTGGATCACTTCTAATTGGATTTTAGACCAGGCTATAGGAGTGAGATAACATCAATAGCATTTGTAAATGACCTCTGGCAAGACTGAGATGAGGGCAGTGCATCACTCTTATCCCTTCTTGATATCTCACCAGCTTTCAGTAGTTATAATGAACGGAAACCCAAATAGTCCACCATTTTAAAAAAAGCAGCCCTTGCCCTTTATGCTCTTTGATTATGAGAAAAAAGTAATTTGCCTTTAAAATCCAGCATATGTTTGTATTATCCAAAAACTAACATAAAAGAGTAAGCTATCCAGCCACCAATATCCCAAATAAATTTATGGAAGTATAAAAGGGTCCTAAATGAAAGAGAATAAGTGATTTTACTTAGATGCCTGCTATTCTCTGAAGAGCACTTTCTATTCCCTATTCAGCTTTGTTAGGATGCTGCATCCTGGGTGACTATGGCAGCAAAATGAGCTGCAGGATGAGAATCTATCTATCACCCAGCTCAGAATCAACAGGGGTGCTTTTTGAAGCCACTGCAGAAACCTGAAAAATATTTTCATTTATTATGCATCAATTGTGGCTGTGGATAAGAGATAAGAGACTAAGAGGATTTGACCTAAAAATAACTTTTAAAAATAGATGTAGATATGAGATAAAAACTAAACATATATCTGTAAACATAAAAGAACGAATTGGAAACTCTATAAACCACAAGTGTTGCAATCCACTGAAATGACAAATTCATATGAGCCACAGCATACATATAATGTGGTTTTTCCCCCCAGGAGTTCTCATGCCAGACTAGATTTTAAAAATAGCCACTGTATTGTTCTCTAGGGCCTTTTTTTCTTTTTCTTTTGGAAATATCCAATGGTTTTGTGGATTACATGACCTTTGTCTAGTATATAATCCCATTGCATTTTTGTCTATCCTTTCCATTACAAAATAGTGCTCTAAGGGGTTAACAGTAAAACACTAGGTGAAATTAAAAATTATAATTAAAACGATAAGAACAATTTACTGAAATACATCAATATGGTTATAAACTATAATATAATCTGTAATGTAGGATCTCTTTCAGCAATTATCTCATTAGCACATAGAACATTGGAGCAATGTAGTGTCATACTATTATAATACAATTAAGAGAGTGCAAAATACTGAACTATACACAACAAATGATCATAGACTTTCTCCAGAGCTCCTTCTACAACCTGCAAGGAGAAAGAAAAGAACATCTGCAGGATTATAAAATGATTTCACTTTGGCAGTGAGGTGAGACATAATCAGCTTGCCATGTAAATAACAATTTGCTGAGTGTTTTGTGGTAAGCAAGAATTTCACCCAGGAAATCACTTGTGTTGTTATTTCAGGAATACAGTTACTTCAAGTTTTGGGAACAGTATTTGGGAAGGTATAAAGTCATGAGAAGAAAATAAATTGCATAAATGTGGAGCAGCTGGTCAATTGCATATTTTAACTTTCCATTTTGTTTTTCCTTCACTGTACCGTATCTAGTAGTTTACTCTTTAACCATAAATAAATAAAAAGTCTCCAAAATCAGTGCTTCCACAGATTCTTCCAATAACTTTTAGACTTCACACCAGGCACAAACAACACATCTTGAATCTCCAAACACGCAACCCTACATTCAGAAACTTGCTTTAAAGGCATAACATGACTACAGGTGGTCCTTGAATTGTGACCACTGGTTCAATGAGAGCCAATATTGCCTTTTCAGCTTGACAGCCTAGCCGGGGTGGTGGTGATGGTACACAGGGAATGGTTCTGTGTGAGTGGCAGGTGTGCACCAGTGGTTGGTTGCAGGTGGTGCACCCCGATACGGGAGTACCAGTGCCTGTCTGGAGCACCGGGTACCGTTCTGGTGCTTCGGAGGGCTCACCCGCCCGCCTGAGCTCCTTACCTGTTTTTGAGCTCTTTGGTGCTTCTGTGCACGCACACGGAGCGCACAGCGCCTGCACGCCGCCAAACAGCTGGAGCATCACAGAGGCTCGTGTAGGCATCGCAAGAGGTAGGACACATGTGCACGCTGCATGCATTCATGTGTGCGTGTTCATGTGGTGGACGCCAGGCCCCGTTGAGATCAAAACAGATACAACTCCTCCAATATATGTATTATAGAATAATAGCCCCCCGTTCCCTTTATCAGGATGATAGCTACATTTTGCACTAGCTGAAATTTCTGTATGGTCTCTAAAGACAGCTGCATGTAAAACAAATTAGAGTAACGGACATCTGAGGTGACAAGTGTACGAGTGACCATTGTTACATTTGGTATTGTCCTGGAAATCAGCTGGTTTCTGAATAATCTGTTTTGCCTGGGCTGACAATAAGCTTGCTGTCCTCTAGGCAGATAATAACAGCTTCCAAACACAGGGTCAATACTTCCACCATACCTCCTGTTTAGCCCTAGTAGTATAAATATATAACTGAATATTATCTGCATATCAATGAAACCTCTCTCTATATCAGGGGTGCCAAACTGGCGGCCTGTGGGCTGGATGCATCACATGCAGGCCACGCCCACCCCAGTTCTGCGAAGGCGGAAAACATCTTGTGATGCCAGTGTGATGCAGCGAGTTTGACACTTGTGGTCTATATGATCGACATTCTTCAATGCTGATTTGTAGATATTAATCAAAATGGAGTAAAGGTCTGAGCCCTACAACATCCCATATTAGAGTATTTTTAGGCTCAAGCTTACCCACAATTATTGACTGCAATTGTCCATTACTAAATGAACCCTCCAATCAATCCCCAATCCTTGCAGGTATTCCAGAAGGAAGCAACAATCAGTGGTATAAAATGACATTGAACATTCTGTTTCAAGACAGATTTGCGCCCTCCTCCCCCTCCCCGAAGTTGGATTGCTCTGATTTGTGCAATTACAAGCAGCAGGCAAATCATATAAGCAATCACACACAATTATGAGCAGGCCTAAATCCTTGGAAACTTGCTTGTGATGGGTTTCTGATAAGGTAAGCAGTAGGCCAAAGTGTTATTGGAGATTTAGAGAGATCATGAGCCAGTCCAAGTTCAAAAAAAATTCAAAAAAAATTCTAATGGGAATTCCTTGCCTCACAATGAGCTGGACAAATCTCTTCAGCTCTGCCTTTCACTCAGCCCTCAAGACTGGGAAAAAGATTCTTGATCAGACCCCTCATATCTATGGCCTCCAGCTATTCCACATGCTTTGCAGGCAAATTAGCTTCGGGTGTCTCCACATGGCTTTCTGAGACAGGCTGCTGCTCTACAGGGTCATCTGAAGCTGACCCTGACCCTGAGAAATCCGGCAGGTAAAAGAGCATTGCAGTTTCCATTCAAACCCTAGAAGCTCATCCATGACAGCATTCGATGTGTCTTCTGTATCAAGCCCAGGTTTATTCTTAACAGAAAAGCTTCCTGGTAATCCACTTCTTATAGAGCTATTTGGAGCTGCTATCCTACCACCTTTTCAGTAACCTTTCACAAGAGAGGGAGGTTGGAGACAGGGTAAGACAGGAAATCCTTGACATGCATTTAACAACTGTTCGCAATCAAGACAGCCTCCTCGGAACAGGTGCCCATAAAGCATTTCCAGCATTGTAAAATCTCATGCTGGTCCCCCAAACTACATGATCATATTTTGAGCATTTCGCAACCTGTAAATGTATATGATCAATTGGCAAGTGTCCTCTGATCATGAGCTGTGGTGGCGCAGTGGTTAGAAGGCAGTATTGCAGTTTAATTCTGCCAACTGTCACCAATTCGATTCGACTCAAGGTTGACTCAGCTTTCCATCCTTCTGAGGTCAGTAAAATGAGGACCCAGATCACTGGGGGCAATATGCTGACTCTAAATCGCTTAGAGAGGGTTGTAAAGCACAGGGAAGGAGTATATAAGTCGAAGTGCTATTGATATTATTTATGTGATTATAATCTTCTCTTCTGGCTTCCTCTGGAAATCAATGGGAAAGTGAGAGGGAAAGTTGAAAGTGAAAGGGACATTGGATTTGAGGTCAGTTCCTCATGCACAAGGAAAGGAGAAATCTTGAGGTCTTGAAGAAACAGATCTGGTGAAAACACTAGTGAACAACCAGCATTCTGAGCCTTTCAGAAATCTTTCACATTTTCACCCCTCCTGAGGGGTAAATACTAATGAATGTCAGTGCTTCAGCTCCTCTGGGGGAGAAAATGTTAGCAAATGCCAGCATTCCGAGCCTCCCAGGACTATGGCATTTACTAGTGTTTTTGCCAGATTTGAGGTCTGTGCCTCCAGCACCCCAAGGGATTTACTCTCCAGAGGGAGAAAGTTTGTACTAGCTCGAGGAGCAAAGATCAAGTGCACAGCCAGTCAGTCGTACTTGCCTCCAATTCACTGTCATCCACAGATGCAAATACATTTCAAATTTGGTCTAGTGGTTAAGGTACTAGTTCTAGTCCCACCTTAGGCTGGGTGACCTTAGACCACTCAGTTTCTCTCTCGGTCCAACTCATTACAGGGATGTTGATGCTGTGTGGAAAATAGGAGGAAAGAGTCTTGGTATATTTTGCTGCCTTGAGTTATGTACAAAGATAATAAAGATGGTATATAAATAAATGAATAAATGACATTGCAAGATATCACACCAGATTCTGTCTTAAGTCTTCTAATTCCACAAAACACCCAAACATCACACAGCAGTCAGTTAATAGTTCTTCCAGATTTTACCCCTCTTTAACAGGAGACGGGACACTTTAAAAAGTGCTGCTAGCCTTAAATGTTGCCCTTTTGCAATCAATTCCTTCTTGGAAAAGATACTTGAGGAAGTAATGGTTAATCAGCAATATGAATTCTTGGAGGATTATCTGAACCATTCCAGTTGGGTGCAGGGCTGTTTTGGCATCAAAACTGCTATAGTCATCTTTCAAATGATCCGTTTTAGGGAAAAGCACAACTATTGTATGCTGATCTTCCCAGATCATTTAGCTCTTTTTTGTTTTTTACAGGATATCCTTCTCAGTGGGACTTGTTACTATATGTTTTAAACCAGGGGTCACCAATCCCCAGGCCTTGGACTGGTACTGGGTTGTGGCCTGTTGGGAATCAGGCCGCACAAGCAGTGGGCGAGTGAGTGAAGCTTCAGCTATGCGTACGCAGGAACTAGGTTGCATGGGAAAACAACACACATACCCCGATTGGTGGAAGAGAGTTTTTCTTCCAAAATCGGTCCCTGGTGCCAGAAAGATTGGGGACCACTGTTTTAAACTGTTCAAAATCTCAGTTCAGTAACAATGTACCGGTAATTATTATTCTCCTCTTGGTAAATAATAGCATTAGTTTTCATAGGAATGTTTCCTACCAGCATATATATTATCTGACTACAGGTAGTCCTCGACTTACAATAATTCATTTAGTGACTATTCAAGATTACAACATTACTGGAAAAAGTGACTTATAACCATTTTTCACACTTATGACCACTGCAATAAAAGTAACCATAGTATAGAAAACAAAAAAGTATCAGAAATTTTGTTAGTGCCGTAAACCTTGTTTTCAAAGAAATTCAAGAGAAGTGACAAAATAACAATTATTCTATTCCAGAGCTAAGCCTTTCCATAGTCTCATGGCAACTTTAAAAGCCTAATAAACAGTCTAGGCCATTGATAGCTAACCTTTTTCTAAAGGTGTGCCAAAATTGTGTGTGTGCATGGCATTGCACATGCCCCCCAAAGGCTCAACTGGAAGTTTGTTAGCCCATTTGGCCATTTTTCGCCCTCCCCAGGGCTCCAGAGGCTATCCTGAAGCCTGGGAAGGGTGAAAACGGAGTTCTCCAGCCCTCCAGAAGGCTAAAAATCAGCTGGCTGGCGCGCACATGTGCATTGGAGCTGAAGGCTGCAGTGCCGGCAAATATGGCTCCACATGCCACCTGTGGCACGCATGCCATTGGTTCGCCATCTGAATGAGAGTTTGATTTAACACACAAATATCAGGAAAATTAATACAGAGAAAAATATTCCAAGGTATGCATGTCCCAGCTCACGAAATAATTTATACATTAAAACCAACGCTCTGCACCTGGATGATACCAGTAGCCAGTGCAGTTCAACAAGTGAAGGTAATATCCCTGTTGTAATTGTAAAATGTAAATGGACTGAAGCATTTGCGCCAAGTGAAGTTTCCAAGTAATCTTCAAAGTATGTACATAAAGTACACAGTCTTTAAACTCAGGAGCATGGATCACCATTAAAAGATACCAGTCGTGCAAAAGTGGGCACATTCTTCACTTGATTTGTGTTTGACATGACAGAAACCTGCTTATCAAAATGCAAGACAGTGTAGGTTGATAAATCTTGTCTGCTGAACAAAGATGAAAATAAGACACATGCACTTTCCTGACCAGAATAGATAGTTAACAGCTATGCTGGTGAGAGAAAGATATAGCATAAGGGATCTTTATGAGGTCTATGATTATTTGCAAAACCAATGAATTGGAGCAGTCACATAAATGTGCAGAATCAAAGGAAAAAATAGAAGGCATTATTAAAAATCCTCTTTAAGGTTTACTGCAACAGGGCACAATTTCCATCAGTGAAGCAAGACGATCTATGCATTTTAAAGATGAAGTCAAAACTAGATGCAATGGTTATACATACAAGCATACATACAATTCCTTTGTATAATATAAATATTGTATTTGTACTCTGCATTCATCTAGTTCATTTTTTAAAATCACACATATTTTCCACCTTTTTTTAGAAGCGAAGACTGGAAAATAGAATCATTTGCTCTAACATACCTAGCTTGTTTCACAAGAGCCGAGGTGGTGCAGTGGTTAGGGTGCAGTACTGCAGGCCACTTCAGCTGACTGTGATCTGCAGTTCAGCGGTTCAAATCTCACTGGCTCAAGGTCGACTCAGCCTTCCATCCTTCCGAGGTGGTGAAATGAGGACCCAGACTGTGGGGGCAAGTTGCTGACTCAATTTGCTAAAAAATCTGTAAACCGCTTAGAGAGGGCTGAAAGCCCTATGAAACGGTATATAAGTCTAATTAATAAATAAGTAAATTAATAATCCAGAAATTCAGATTACCAGAATGTTAGCTATATAAGTCCAGGATTTACAACTATTCCTTAAGTGACCATTCATAGTTATAATGGCACTGAAAATGTGTCAAACAACTGGTCCTTGCACTTAAAACCAATGCAGCATCCCTATGATCATGTGATCAAACTTTGTGTGCTTGGCAACCAGCATATTTTTACAAAGTTGCAACATCCTAGGATCATGTGATGGCTATTTGTTACCTTTCTGACATGCGAAGTCAATGAGGGAAAACAGTCATTTAATGACTGCATGATTCACTTAACAACTGCAATGATTTGCTTAACAACCATAGCAAAAAAAGAGCAAGGCATGCCTCATTTAATGACCACCTCGCTTAATAACAGAAATTCTGGTCAAAATTGTGGGGGTGTTGAGGATGACCTGTACAAAATAGGGGTAGCGACCCACAGATTGAGAACCACTGTTTTTGAGAGTCGTTGAGGCCACTTGGGCATTTCTCTGTGTGTTCATTTGCACCTGAGTAGTGCAAATGGGTGTGGAGCTTTGTTGGAACTGCTGAAAGGACTGTGTTATGGAGCTGTGCTTTTTGCAGGATGTTTTCTGCCCTGTGTCTCTTTTTTTTTTAAAAAAAGTTTTTTTTAATTTTAATTGAACAAAAACACAAAAAACGAATCATCCTTCATTATATCTTGTAGAAAGCGTGTCGATTGGTTACAGATAACTTTTAGGCATTTCTTCCACAGTCATTACTTATAGTTCATATTAGATTATACACTTTAAATCAAAAACTCTTTGTATATCTTACTATCAGTGAACCACAATTCTCATTTGACTACAATTATTTGAACATGCTTTTACCTCAAATCATTCATACTTAAAGACACAACCACATAATGACATTCATTAGCTATTTCAAAAAATCCTCCAATAACATTACACCTTTATGACATCTTTTAAGTAAAAGTCAATTAATAAAGTTTCTAAACTTTTTCACCCCCTCGCCCTGTGTCTCTTCACTGTAACCTCTACTACAAAAGACATGCAATTTCTTTGCATAGCTTTCCCAAACAGCATGAAAAAAGTTACCATTCCAAAATGATCATCCTATGGCCTCTCCAACTCAATTCAGGCTAAAGGATATTATCTTCTGAGCAGTGACAAAAATCTCAGATCGTGGATTGTTTTTATTCTGTATCTAAAGCATTATGGGTTATAACATTGCTTCTTCAAGAAATAGCAATTTATTATCTATAGGCTGATATTTGAAAGAGTATTGAGTATATTATGTCAACATTTATCCAATTCACAAACTGGTCCCCAGTCAGTGACAGATTCTGAATTCCAAAACACCTCTGTATTTGGAAAGTTTAAAACTCTTCGGTGTTGTTTTAATTTCTAATCATTCTCACAAAAGGTTGAAGACTTTTTCTGCTTCACACTTTCCGGTAAGCAACATAGACAAAGATCTCTCCCAGTGAGCATAAACGCATAATTTTTTTCCCAGCCAGTGTTCCCAAGGTTTAAGCTGACACATTGCCTCAAGCACTAGATTACTTCATATCAGGGTAAAAAGTATTGTCTGGTATCGTTCACAGCTTCATTGTATCACATCAAGTAGCAATGGGAAGCAACTCTAAAAGGTATGGTGTTATTTAACAAGTGATAGCCCCCTCCCCATTTCTCAAGCAAGCCTTTCATTTACTGATAGAAGAGAAATGTCCAGGAGAATGCTACTTTATTATCAACCTTGTTGCAGCAAGGGTGTGAAGTCTTTTCACTCCACATTCCAACAATAGTTTACATAATAGGATCAAGAGAAGGAAAATGAGGCACAAGTGAGTGAGATTGTAACAGTGGTCCAACAACTTAAGAAGATAAAAATTGCCTTCAAATGACTTTAGGCAGTAAGTCCCTGTCATTTTTTAGGCAACAATTCCACAAGTGGTTTACTGTTATGGTCTTCCTAGAGAACTCAGAGAAAGCAACTGGCCCAAAGTTACTCAGTTGGCTTCTAAGTTTAAAGTAGGACTAGAACTCAGGTCTCCTGATCATTCCCCCTTTTTTAGCCTTAACCACTGGACCAAACCAAATCTCTTAAGCTATAACTATACATAATTAAATAGCACATTGGTTTAGTTTCAGTAGATTAGACAAGATTACCAAAAGTGGAGATTGAACAATTTTGAAAAAGGATACAGAAACATCTATATGCTATTTAAATAGGCATTTAGGATAACTGAAAATATCTGCATCACTTATAAACTAAACAGTTCAGGCCAGATACCTTGAAGACTGCCTTTTCCAACCTGACAGCTGTTGAGTTAAGATTATTCATAAAAATGCTTCCGCCTTCTGAGATGAAATGTATGACTTCCAGGACAAGGACTTTTCGGGATAACATCTTGACATTGATACTATCCTTTCAAAATAATTCTGTCTTACACCCTGTTATTATCTTTTCATTTATCTAGACTCTACCTACTAAATTGCATTGATAACAATTTCAATGACATTATTAAAGTTTATTGGAAAATTATCACTGTATACTTTTCATTTCTTGGCCACTACCTTGTATTATATTTGTAATATAGTATTGTACTGCCAATAGTATTTTGAAATCCAACTGTTGGAAATCTGAGGCTGACTAAATACAAAGTGCCTAGTCTAGACTCCTTAGTGTTTATTTGGGGTGACAAATGAGGATATGGCTCCCAGGAGACTCAGTTGATTGCCATGCTAACAACAAAATATCTAGCTGATAATTATATAAGGCAGCCTTGTGCCATAATTGTTCTCCATCCCTCTCACGTCTGAAACACCATTTAATATTTTAAAATGTGGTCCTGTTAGTGGAAATGATTTTGCACTTTTTAAAAAGTGGGAATAATATTCAAAGGTAGTGGACTGTGCCTTCCCTCTTATCATAGTTTTTTTTATGCAACACCTATTATTCTGCATCAAGATTCCAAGATTGAATAAAACATAATTAGAAAAGCCTAGCAATCAACAAAGATACTGCAGTAACCGGTTATTGAGTCTAGAACCTCCAAGGATGTTAATTTTGTTATAATTATTTACTTTGCACTTTTCAGAATAACAGAGCAACAGAGTTTTAGTCCAGCTCCTTGCTCAGGTAGGAAGCCCTATACTGGGTGTCAGCAACCAGCAGCTCCAGAGCCGGATGCGGCTCTTTGGGCCCTCTGTTGTGGCTCCCTGTCCCATCACTGGTTGGCCCCGTCCCTCACCCCTTTTATTTCTTTTTTGGACTCCAGCCTGAAGCAGCAGGGAGCAAAGGCTGTCTTACACACAACTGTTGTACGAAGGCAGGGACAGGGGCACTTCACTCCTGCACTCTCTGGCAACCCTCCTCCCTCTCCTCCTCTCATGACCCCCTGGCTGGCTGTGCCTGAGCCAGGAGTGTGCACACATGCGGGGAGACCCTCCTCAAGCGATCGCCAAAACGCAGGAAAGGTGCATGCGGCTGCTCGCTTAAGGAGGGTCTTAACAGGACACAGCTTCTCTCCTGCACTAAGGCTCCGGCCATCGCTTTGCCATGTCATCCACCCCCATCCCCCCGGCAGCTCTTTGTGCAGAGGGCATGAACTCCAGCCTGAAGTGGCAGGAAGCGAAACTGCCTTGCGCGCAAAGGCAGGTACAGGGCTGCTTCGCTCCTGCACTCTCCGGTGACCCTCTTCCCCCTCCTTCTCTCGTAACCCCCTGGTTGGCTGTGGCTGAGCTGGGAGCATGCGCATGCGCAGGGAGACTCTCTTCAAGTGAGTGGCTGCCTGCCCCGCACACGCCTTTCCTGTGCTTTGGCCCTTGCTTGGGAGGGTCTCCCCGTGCGTGCACACACTCCAGGCTCGGCTGGTCAGAGGATCACAAGGAGGGGAGGGTCACTTGAGAGTGCAGGAGCAAAGCAGCCCTATACCTGCCTCTGAATGTTTAAGGTTGCAGATCCCTATACCCATGATGGTGAACCTGTGGCATGCAGACTCATCTCTCCGGACATGCAAGCCGTTGCCCGTTGGTCTTCTGGGTTCCAGCATGCCGGCCAGCTGGTCTTTACACGCGGAAATACCAGAAATCAGAAGACCACCTTCCCGGCGTGCACATGCAGCTTGTACAGCTTGATTATACCAGATTTTAAAAAATGGAATATGATTGGAGAACCATTTGTCTGAAATGCTATAGGGCAGTGTTGGCGAACCTTTTTGGCACAGTTGAATTTTTGGGTTCCAGCGTGCCAGTCAGCTGGTCTCCATAGGCACAGGAGTGCCAGAAACCGGAAGATCATCTTTCCGGCATGCACATATGCATCAGCCTACACCCCAAAATACAATTCACCATGGAAATAGAAGCAAACAACCAACTTCCCTTTCTGGACATCCTAATCTACAAAAAACCCAATGGCTCCCTAGGACACACCATTTACCAGAAAAACACACACACCAACCGCTATTTAAACGCACAATCCCATCACCACCCTGCACAGATCAACTCTGTAGCCAAGACTCTCATCTCCAGGACCAAACACCTAGCCGACAAAGACCACCTCAAAACTGAATTACACACTCTCACAAACATATTAATCTCCAATGGATTCCAAAGAAAAACAATTACCAACCTAATCCAAAGGAAGACTCCCCCAAAAAACCGAGACACAAAACAGGACAATGACATTGCCCTCCTCCCTTACATCAAAGGCACCACAGATAAAATCAGCAAAATTCTCCACAAACACAATATCAAGACAGCCTTCAACATTGACCATAAAATAGCCAACATCTTAAGAAACCCCAAAGACAAAATCCAGCTAGAAAACCAAGGAGTCTACGAAATACCATGCAAAATCTGCCCTGCAACACACATAGGACAAATGAACAGGAGAATAAATGCACACATCGCAGAATACAAGAATGCAGTAAGAAAAAAAGAAAAAACTTCCTCCCATCTCCAGCACCTTAAAGCTACAGTACATGAAATTAATTTTGAAGGAACCAGGTTAATCTCCAAAACAGAACACTTCAACAAAAGAATTATGGAAGCTATCGAAATAGAGAAACACCCCCACAACATGAATAAACGTGATGATACCTCCCACCTACCAGACATCTGGAAACCAGCCCTAGTCAACAAACGAGCCCCACTCACCACCCAGGCCATTACAACACGAAACAACAATAGACACACAGCCAGCACCAATCAGCACCAATCTACCAATCATGATACAACCATACAACCAATCATTCTACTTACTGAAAGAAAGCCAGCACTCCACACACACCCATAGAAAGACAGCAACTCCAATCAGACCTCGCTGGTTGAATCCCTAGCACTGTGTAACGGAGTGAGCTCCCGTTACTTGTCCCAGCTTCTGCCAACCTAGCAGTTTGAAAGCATGTAAAAATGCAAGTATAAAAATAGGGACCACCTTTGGTGGGAAGATAACAGTGTTCTGTGCGCCTTCAGCCTTCAGTCATGCTGGCTACATGACCACGGTGTTGTCTTCGGACGGAGATGAGCACTGCCCCCTAGAGCCAGAAATGACTAGCACATATGTGTGAAGAGAACCTTTACCTTCACCTATTGCTCTAAGTGACTGGGCAATGTACATAAAAATAAATAAGATGAAATAAATAAAAATATTGTGTAAATTGATACTATTATGTGTATCTCTGAATGAATGAAAAAAGTTTAGTGGTGGAATTTCCTGTCCTGGTTCAGGTAGTTAGGCAAAATCTACTTGTAATGAAATTTTATGTATAGACAAACTTTAAAAAAATGCTTCTTTCATTTGGATTGTCTTT
This sequence comes from Thamnophis sirtalis, assembly GCF_051295495.1. NCBI lineage: Eukaryota > Metazoa > Chordata > Lepidosauria > Squamata > Natricidae > Thamnophis > Thamnophis sirtalis. The sequence continues at coordinate 7,461,540 of NW_028261386.1, read as the reverse complement.
TCATTTCAGTATTAGCTAACACTGTAGACCAAGATTCAGATTTTAATTTTAAAAACCCTCCATGTGCTACAGAAATAACATCATAAAAACATATTTGTGTCTGTGTCTGAGTGAGTGTGTGTGTGTGTGTGTGTGTGTGTGTGTGTAGAGTATTTTTATATTATTATGCATTATTATTGTAGTGTTTACTGCTTTGTACGTTCACAGGCATATATTTATTAGTGTTTATCTCTTTCTGTGCCATTGGAGTCTGTGCTTGTTTCAAGTAATCTATAGGTATAAGCAAACAAAGTCTGTGTGTGTGTGTGCGCGCGCGCGTGCGCGTGCGTAGCGTGTATATTGTTCATCAGTTGAACTGATGTTTAAATTGTTTATACAGTTAAAATAGAAAAACAAAATAGCTTAATAAAGCAGATTATTATTCAAGCAGTCAGACTTGAAAAAGCCTAATGTTTTTAAATTGTGAGAGTGAAAATATTTTGCTGTTTTTTTCAAAGGTAGTTTGGATTAAGTGTGATTCTTACCCTGATGGGATGACAAAAACTGTATAAACTAAATGCAGAAGTGAATGCTTCTGAAATCTTCCTAAGTCTGTAGAACAGTTGGGACATCATGTCTTAACACGATATTCAAGTGTGACTAGTGTCTTAAACTAGTAAAACAGAAAGTTCTTATTTTACCTTTGGTAATCAGATTAATTTAGCTTTTAGCTGCTATAACTTATTTTATAATTCCTTTTTTCACAATAGGGTCTCAAGTGGGGTGAATATGAGTGATTGCTTGATCCTTTTTTCTTGCAATTATTTTAAGATTATCCTTTTCCATTTTATAGCAAGAATAGACTGATGGCTACGATATCTCACATTTCTTTTCTAAAAATTTGTACATTTCCTTAACAAGGAATTGACCATTTAAGTAATGTATCTGCCAGTATATCTCCATCACTTTATTCATTTTAGTTACATGTTGTGAGACTTTTTCCTTTTTTTAATGGAAAATTCTTTCTTCCTTGCATTTCACAAAATTGAAATAGACACTCTGCTCAAGTGTCTTCTCAATGATCAACAATTAAAGTAGAAGTGAAATGTTGAGACCTAGCAGATAATAAATACAGTAGTTAGAAAACAATGCCTTTATGAGATACATAAGAGTAGACAACATTGTGTCTGAGCCAGATAGAAGAGTGAAAGACAATGTCTACACAATATTGGAAATGTCAAGTGAAGCAGAAAAAGTGTGACGGATCATTAAGTGTTGCACAGAAAATAAAAATAAAATTAGGGGTTGATATTCATTGTAGCTTGTTTGCTTATTAGCTTATGGCAGTGTAAGAATCTCTTCAAGCACAAAATTTTGTAAATGAATGAATGCAGGAAAAGTAAAATAAGAATATCCATTAATTTTGTTGAAGGGCTAGTTTCATTTATAGTTTTATCATGAGGTAATCTGCCAACCCTTTCTTAAGATATAGAATATGGAGAACTGTGTCTCAAGGATGATATTGTAGGTCAGCAGAGTAGTAGAGATCATCTTTCAACTCACCCACTGGTACCGAGATTCCTCTGGGGTGTCTCAAACCTCTGACCTCCTGTCATTCACAGGTACCGAACCTGGGACTTACCAAAGGTTCTAGAGACTCTCACCTCATAGCCATTTGAAGCATTACGATCCACATCTTTGAAATTGTTATCTTTAAAAACTTTATTCCTGGTGGCCATAACATCGTGTTTCAGACCTGTCATTAAGACATGATCTATGCATATTTCAACCTGACAGGGTTGGGATGTGCCTTGACCCTGCCAACATACCAAAAATCAACAGCAGGTTTCACAGGGCCCAGGAATTGACATTACCGGACCTTTGCCCAGCTCCTCAACACCAGCTGGAGCGCAAATGGCACACCCTCGATGTCCGCAGGGCTCTTAGAATTTATATCAGCCGCACTGCCTCGCTTCGACGTTCTGAATACCCCTTTGTCTCTTTTCGCCAGATAACTTTGGGGGCAAAGGCATCACCGTTGAGTCTGGGGTGGTGGATTAGAGCCTGCATTAAGCTAACCTATGAACTTCAGTCCAGCAAACGTCCATTGAGGAAGTTTTCTGGGCGGCCATATGGACATCTCCTACGGCCTTCATACGACACTAAAAATTAGACAAGCATGTGTCGGCTGATGCAGCCTTTGGTCGCAGAGTACATGTATATGCAACAAGTACATGTACCTTAACAGACTTTAACAATCATTTCCCCTCCCTAGTGGACAGCCCTTGTTTTGGTATGGCCCAGTCTGGCTGCTAACTCCAGTAACATAGGAGAATGGGTGTTGGTTCTTACCTGAGATGCTCATTCTCTGTGAAGTGGAGACAGCAGCCAGCCCCACCCTGTCTTAGTCTTTGTCTGACCAAGAGATTTTTGTACATAAGGAGAGAGAGTATATTTCTGCAGTGTTATTTTTTTCTCAATTCTCACATGAGTCTACAGTCGATTTCATTTAGAACTGGGAGGAACCACCAGTGCATGATGACATCAGATTGTAGACCCAGTCCAATTGGTTACTGGACAGAGCAAACTCAGTCTGGCTGCTATCTCCACTTCACAGAGAATGAGCATCTCAGGTAAGAACCAACGTCCAATCCATTCAAGCAATACTTTTAAGGAAACATGCTAGGTTATTAGTTATACTGTAATAGCACCCTGGAAAAGTAGCAAAAAGGATTGTTAAAATATACTTTCAGAAACCATAGGGAATGAGGGCATTTCATTTAGAGAAGTGCTCTAACTGAAACAACTAGGGAGACAGCAAACTCTAGAGGCTGTACCTTCAAATCATCACATAAAACTATTGTAGATCTTTGAAGAACTAAGGCCAAACTGAAATAGGATTACTTTTAATGATTGACAGTTCAATTTTTTAAATGAATTAAATAAGTAGGAAGCATGTAGGCCTACTGCAGTTTGCATATTTCTTTTTTTGGCAGTTCTTATAAAGTGCATTCAACATACTTTTTCTACTTTTGGTTACCAGAAGAGAATAACTCGTTTGAAATTTAAAATGAAATATTGAAAGTGGATACAACACAGAGGACATTATGCAATTTAAGTTAATTTTAAAGATGGTAAACAGATAGACTCCTCTGTGTTAAATTAAATACATCCAGCGTAACCTATTTGCATTCTGAACTCATTTATCTCCATAATTTCTGAATATTAACAAAATTGGTCCCTGCTCCAACTGTCGGTTGTTTGCAATAAAAGTGTTCTCACACATTCTTTATATATCCTAGCGTACTTTGAAAACTAGAAGAATATCTTAACAGTCAAAGGCAAAAACAGGTCTGAGTTATAATTAGACATTTGGGACCTAGAAACTACTATTTCCCCAGCTATTTTTTTTCCTTCAGAACTGTTCGAGGCAAATAAATGTTACAATCCAGGGATTTCTGTTTGATCTCTAGCAGCGTAGCCATACAAGCAACTAGAAATAAACTTTTCCACACACCAAAAAGAGCTGTACATAAAAGGAAAGAGATCTAATTAATATGCCACACCACAAACATTACATTGCAATTTACAATTATTGACTCTAAACCATAATTAAACTTATCTATAAATAACCAGCCAAACAATGTACATCCAGAAGTTCTCCCACATCCAAAATCCAGAATTACTTTCAATATACTTGGGACCAGAATTTACTGGGACTGTCAAAATTAAAAAATGTCTAAGGAACATTAATATTTTAAAAATATGTCCCATATTAAGCCGATATTAACAGAAATGCACATTTTCATATAAATGGGTTAAGCAACTTGCAATGCACACCATACTTCAAAGGTAATCTTCACTCACATCTCACTCAGCTGCCAACTGGAGATTCAGGGTTTCTTTTTAACTGCAGATGGCATTAAAAAGCCCTTTAGGATGATTTAATCACCCCCTAAAGCACGTGAATCATTACCATTAAATTAAAAAAATTCAGAACTAAAACAAAAAAAGATTGTTACAAGAAATCCAGGTCAACCAGACTTTTGGGAAGAAAGGCGAGAAAATTAAAGTGAATTTTCATCAATAACATATTTTTTGAAAAACTATACTTTCAGGAAGCTTCAAATCAGAAACCATTTTTTGTTTATTTCTCCTTCTAGGAAATGCTTCCCATTAATTTTTTTTCATTTGCTTTATAAACTACAGAATGTAATTACTCTATCTTTTATAACATGGCATTTATTTATTTACCTCTCATTTTTACAAGAAAAGAAAACAAGTGAAGGAAGAAAAAAGGAAAAATTGACACAGAAATAGAATGCCTCTAAGTGGAAAAACTGAGTTACTGAAACTTTTTAGTTTAGCATATTGTTGATTTAAAAACTAACCATTAAAATAAAGTACACTGAATAATATTAATAAGAGGATTTCAATAGAGAATTTAAGACAGTATTGTCATCCATGACATAATCATGCATAAGTAGGCTTGATCTGACCTTATGATAAACCAGTTCAAATCAAAAGACTGATTTATGACAAAGAAAGTATATCTTTTACATAGTCCAATTAATGCTCTTTGCTGCTTTTCTGTCAGTAGTACCGCTAAATAAAAATGGAAATTATATCCACTGTTTATTCAGTCTTATATTACAATCAGAATCTACATCTTGCCTTAATTTTTCATTCTATTTCCTTATAAGAACTACAAATTACAAATCCTGTTTGTCTTAAAAAAAATCCAGTCTTAAATCAAACATTAATGAAAATTCCCTAGTTTACCCTTTGGCAGAAATGAACCAATGTTAATCAAATTGCATGCATCAACATATTTGCCAATTTTAATAATCCAGTATTCTAAGGCTTACACTTTCCTTTTTTTGTATATTTTATTTCCCATATTCTTTTAAATGCGTGTTTGTATCAGCATTACTTCTTTTCTTCATTCTAATCATAATCATAATAAACAATTTTAAATATCTAGCATAGAAAATATTCCAGTTTGCAGGATCCAACTTGGGTCAGTCACTGGATCATTGACCCAGATTATCCTGGTATATTTGCCTTCATTTGTGATATTCCATCTTATTACAGCATCTGAAATGATCCATAATCTTTACACTACCATTTATTTTCATAGTAACATGGCTGAACCCATAAGATAAAAAATTTGGTCTCCTTTCTCAGAGGTCCTTTGGTTTCATACATATTGGAATGCTTTCCTGCCTTGATATAGCTGCTTGATGGTTAACATTGTCACTATCTATCTGCTTAGGAAATGCCTTTACCAAGTGCATCTTAAAACTGGTGTGTGAGAATGACAGGACCCTCTCAGCCTTTGGCTTTATTTATGATTAAAAAGGGGAAAAAGAAAAAAAAATGTCTCTTCAAATTCCATAGCCACCTCTTAGACCCTATACCAGTGATGGGAACATTTTTGGCAGAGTGCCAAAAATGGAGTGTGTGAGCAAGTGTCGAAAAGGGAGCATTTCGAACATGAGCACACTTCGTGAATGCACGCATGCTCATCTGGACTGCGACCAGGAAGAGGAGCTGCCCAGGGATCATGCGCGTGCTGGAAAATGAACTTCCAGTTTCCGGCATGCCAGCAAGTTACTGCCATGCATGCGCCAATCAGCTGGAGGGCCACGCACTCTCACGCCAGAAAACTGAAGACCAGCTCTTCCGGTTTCCTGCCCTGCTGCACGTGCAAAGGCCAGCTGATCGTTGCTTGCACATGAGTGCCAAAAACCTTGAAGAGGAATGTGCAACACTGCATTTACCAGGCAACATGGCTCCGCGTGCCTCTTTGGGCACACATGCCATAGGTCCGCTATCACTGCCCTATACTTTTGAAGTGTTGGAAGAAATGTCCATCTGGGTTCAGTTTCAAGTTGGAAGAAAGACACTGGAAACATGGTGACTGCTTGGAAAGATGGTTGAATGGTGGACAGCAGGACCGCATGGTTTGAGGTCCTGGGCAAAAAAGCACATGGAGTGGAGAGAGAGAGAGAGAAAGAGATGTATACCCTCTGTTGGGATTTGAATTTCAGCTTATATTTGACTAGTTGTCAGACTCCCATGGGGCCATGCAGGGGCAACTTTGTAGCTTGTGTTTTTGAGTCCCAAGCTTGGTTGAGCCTTGCTGGGTGATGTAGTAATGAAAGGGCTTTGAGATTCCTATTATGGCTCTGCCTGAAGGAGGTAGATCTTTGTTATGTAGAATAGACTGGCCCAGGCCTTAGTGGCCCATTGACAAAAGAGGGGGGCTGAGTTTCTGCCTCCCTTTTAGGGGAAATATTCTGCCCTTTTAATATTTCCTAAAATATTTCATTTTTCTAGGAGAGGGATGAGGGCTAACTTCCTACAGAAGAATATGGCTACTAATTCCTTTAGAGCATTAATTCAGTAAGATAATTTAAAACTGAATTTATTAAAAATAAGACATTTCAAAATTCCTTTTTAGACACATATCAGAAGCAAAATGAAGATAAAAATACAGATCACTACTTAAACTTCAGATACAGAGGCTTTTGTCAAGTTAGAATGTACTATTCAAGTAGCATCTAACTAATCAGCTTTCTTTGCAGAAATGTTTTTAACATGTGTCTGTAGTAGGACACCTCATACTTTTATTTGCTTAAAAGTAACAATAAATATTTTTAGCCTTCCACTACAATAAAATTTGGGAAAAGCCCAAGAAGGATTGCTTGAATGGAAATTATAAAAAGAAAAAAAAAGTCATTCATTTCTGTTCTCCTTCTATTTAGTAAAATGCAAAGTATATTATATTTTCTGTACATTCACTTATTTCTTAAATCCAAACTCAATATTGAGAAATGTATGGCATCCCTCCAAAAAGAATTTTCCAGAGTTATTCTTGACATACACAATTTAAAGCATTATCTAAATTTATACATAATGTGAAACAAAGTTCCTAGACTTACAGACAGGTATACTACCCACCAAAAGCCCAATATGAGATAAAATCCCACCAATCATAATGGCAGTCCAAATATTTTGTCCTGCAATGTGAAATGTAAATTCAGAGCCTTCCCTGGAATCTTGTTCATACCTATGATCGATATAGGGAAGAACTATTCAAAAATAAGCATGTGTATGATGAATATAGTTCCTTTACCATAGAGAATGTACCCTAGCAATGCATACAATATAGAACATCTGTTCAAAAGGCCTTTAATATGGCAATTCAATTCATCCCCTTAACATTTTTTACTCACTAGTTAACTACTGTAAGTAATTCCCAAGTTAAATGTAACATATTAACATGACCTCCTTCACTAGAAGTCACGTATGAGGGCTGTGCAATAATCTGGATTTGTGTGAGAAAAAGAGATTTAAAGCCTGAGGGTAGGAGGTAGTTATATGATCCTGTCAGCACTCCTTAATCAGGGATGGGTTCCGGCTGCTGCTACTGCCGCTTCGCTCAGGGATGTGTTGCACTTGATGCGCGCTGCACTTGCGCAGTCAGTGCAACAAAAATTGCTCTGCGCAAATGCAGAAGGCAAAAACAAGATGGCGGCACCTACAGCGCCACGAGAGAATTGGTTCAGGGGCGTAGCAGGCCTGGGTCACTGCTGGTTCCAGCAACCCAGGCCGCCAAGTTACTACAGGTTCGGCCAAACAGGTCCAAAACGGTAGGAACCCACCTCTGTCCTTAATGAAGCTGTTTTTTTCTCATCTGAGAAATAACATGTTTGCCTGAAGGAGGTACTGATATTGTAAGGTGCATATCCACAAATGTTCTGGATTATTCGCCCCATCCCTTAAATCTTGTTCACTGCATAGCCCAATCACATTTTTGTTGTGAATACTGAAAACCTTTTCTATGTTTAATTCTTTCAAAGTGAATGTTTCATTCAAGTAATTTGAAAGACATGCATGTTTTCAATTTTTAAAGCGGCAAATTAGTTACTTTTTTCTTAGAAACATAGTACCTCAGTTGTGGTTTGAGGCCATCACCTGTCAACATTAGAAGCATAAAGGCATTAGCACAACACAAGTATGCTACCATAAGGAAATAGAAGATATGTAAATAGACTTGAGAAAAGAACTGATTGTTTTTCCTATCAAGGTAGCAGGGATGGCAGATCCCATTAATTGTTGGTGCTTAAATTACTATCAAAATATAATTTGGGTAACTTCCTAAAACCACGGTTAGAATGCTATCTACAATTAAAATATCCCAGACAGGTGGTTTAGTCCATGTAGTTAAATGGTTGCCATCACAGTGAATCAAGATTAAAAGCACAAATGAATGGAAAAAGCTTTTAGCTGAGCTCAGCTGAAATATCCCTGTGATGTATTTGTGTTTAGCCTACATTGTGGTGATATGATGAGTCAAATTCAATGATGTCAAATTAACATGTTTTGTCATCTTCTAAGTCAGTGGTTCTCAACCGGTGATTCGGGACCCCTTTGGGGGTCAAACGACCCTTTCAAAAGGGTTGCCTAAGACCATCAGAAAACACATATTTTCAATGGTCTTAGGAACCGAGACACCAATTTTATGGTTGGGGGTCACCACAACATGAGGAACTGTATTAAAGTGTCACAGCATTACGAAGGTTGAGAACTACTGTTCTAAGTAATTTTAGCTGGAAGGAGAGGGGGCAAGGTAACAGTTGCCATAGTATTTTAAGATAAAAATATATAGCAGGACTACTACATAATTTAGGCAACCAAAAGTCCAGGTTAAATGAACAATGAACAAAAATCTTAGAACAGGAAGCCTTTCAAATCATATTAGTAGAACTGACAGCCACACTGATTATTTGGATATAAAAAACAGCAACAACAAGTTATGCTCAGTCCCAATTAAAGATCTTTCTCAATCAATTTCTTGCAGCTAACACAAATTTATTTCTAACATTTACTTTTTATAACTTACATTTATGCTTTCTCAGCTTTAGATTCTGTGCTATGTATTTATTGCAGTGTGAGAATCCATGATAGTAAAGTGAATTAAATATGTGTGGAAAAGAGGAGGAAGTATCAAAATCACAAAAGCTTGGAAGACCCTAGTTTGGTCAAATGATTAAGGCACTAGTTTAAAAATCAGGAGACAGTGAGTTCTAGTCCGTCTTAGCCACAAAGTCATATGGCTGACGTTGGGCCAGTCACTGTCTCAGCCGAACCCATCTCACATAGTCGTTGTTAAGAGCAAAAACAGGAGGAAGGTGTGTTGGATGCAAGTTATTTGTAAAAATAATAAACACAGGACATAAACAAATAAGAAAAGGGAGAAGATGAAAAACATGGAGAACGGAAATCCATTGGGATTATCATGACTAGAATGACCACTGTAAAACCACAGGCATTCAAACAATTCTGAATTGTTGATAAGGGTTGATAGATGGGATGGGAGTTGATAAGTGGCATGGGAGATTCCAGCAAGAGATTAGCGAACCTGGGAAGATAACAAACTGATATGTTGTAGAGGCCTTTTAACTTGAAAAAAATCACCTTGGATATTTGGGAGGGCTCTGGTTGTACAGCAACTGGGGACATGTGAGGCTGGAAGTTGAAGGAAGATAGAAATATAATAGGAGGCAGTTACAGGGAAAAGGGATAATAATATCATCACTGAGAGCTTTGGCCTCAGGCTACTGCTTCTAAATGTCAAGGCTTTCTATAATAAATCTATCTCATCTCCAAGCTGTGAATGAGAGGGCAGAAGTAGTATTGCATGAAGTGGTTTTCCCTAGCCTGAGTTTGGGTGCTACATCAGCTATCATTCTACAGATAGTCCTCAACTTACTGCCATTCATTTAATGACCGGCTCAAACAACCAATCAATCGTTAACCCACCAACCATTATTTTTACAAGGTATCAGCAGTGTGTGTGTATGTGTGTGTGTATGCGTGTATGTGTGTGTATGTATGTATGTAGTGTATGTATTTAAAAAACCTGGTTTAAAGAGTTACACAAAATTTAACAGTTCAGAAAACTGCCTGTGGAAGGCAGTTTAAAGGCCATGTTAGCTGGTAATATAATCCAGTCAAAAAAGAGTAAGAAGGAGCTGCAGATGGTCCTTTGACTAGTTTATCATAAAGAGGTCATTACAGAGAAGCTATTTTTGCAACATATCTACGGAGCTCTAAAAATTACAGTACTTATCATGCAAGCATTTATGCTCTTCAAAATCATGTTGACACTATGTCAGAATAGTAATTCAAAAACTGATTTATATGGGAATCTTTTTAAATGGCACCTTACCAAGCTTTGTAGTGCTGAGGGGATGGTAACACAACCTTAGATAGAACATGTCGTGTTAGTAAAAGAGTAATAATTCAAATTTGAATTATTGTGAATGACTAAACCAGTTTTATATTTTACTTAGGATCATGGGGTAAGCACATATAAACTGGGTATATGAGACGGGGAAAAGAAAAAAATCAAAAGCCTGTGTAGCTGCTATTCAATCTCAATGCTCACTGGATTAATCTTGTCTATTTACCTAGTCTAAACTAAATCTATCTCATATATTACAAAGAAAAAGATCACATGGAGAAAAGCTATTGTAGTATACAATCAGTTACCATCACTTTAAAAATTATACTAACTTCCCTCTTATGAAATACATCCAATCAGGATTAGCCACTGCTTTGAACTGTATATGCAGATATCAAATGAACTCCTATGATCAAAGCAGAGTTAAGCCAGTCTTCCAAAAGTAAAACATTTATTTTAGATTTTCAGATTATAAAAAATAGCACTTTCAGCGAGGTTATGTTCAAACCCTCAAATGTTAAATGCAACAGTGTTGTGGTGTATTGTAGATAATTCATGATTACTACTATAAATACTTAATTACTGTAAATTTTAACATAATGTTCTAGGTCAGGGTTCCCCAAAGTGATCAATTTCAATCCTCAAGGGTCAATGGAACAATGGGAAGTGATCAATAAATGGTTGGTGTCAAAAGGAGGCCAGTAAATGGCTAGGAGTCAATAGGTAGTAGATAAATGATGAAAGGGCAATTGGGGTCAATTAATCTTTTGGGGTCTCCACACCAATCCCTATTCCTGAAGGTCAGGTGACTAGCTATGGCAGTGTTATCTAGGGTTGGATGTCAGCCACCAGTAAGAGCCACCTTAGTTCTTTCTATCAGCTGTGTGTTGTTACAGGCCTCATTTACCAGCATATCTTACATTGTCTCACCTTCCATCCTCCCCCCTTGTCTCTCACAACTCGCCTGTTCTAGGAAGGCTATAATAGGAACATGTAGTGTTCCTATTCACCTCCTCTACCTCACCAATCTCCAATCAAATATCAATGCCCTTGTTGATGCCTATCAGATGCATCATTGCCATTAATAATATCAACAGTTTTAGTAAAAAAAAAGCCAAATCTTTTTTTTCACATTTTAAATAATATCTGTTTTTTATGAAGTCATTATATTTTTATAGTTTATTTGAAAGTAATATTTATTAAAATATTTTCATATAATAAATGCTTGAGGATTAATGAACAATCTGAAACTTCGTGAAGGTGTCAACAAGCTGAAGAGGGGATCCCTGTTCTAGATTAATGTTCTTTACATTCTACAAAGCTATGAAGTATCCTGCCAACCAAAGGGAAACAGAATATCCTGGCCACCTATATGTATGACAGTTCCACATACTCCAGAAAACCATCTGTTTGCTGGAGTCCTTCAAAAAGTAAAAATGATAAGTGTGGCCTATTTTACTGAGCCTCGTTTTATTTTTTTTTACTTTATTTCCTTTGACTTCCTCTCTCCACTGCGCATTAGTTCCTGAATAATTCTTTAAGCCACAGGTTGTACTTCCTCTAGCCAACACATCTAGTTTACTCTCTAAGCCCCCTCCAATATATTTTTTATGATCCTTTGGCCCCAATGTCCGATGTCATGAATTAATCTCTACTATACTAATCATTTTTTCTTAATTCAAAGTCTAGCAAGCAGAATCATTCCAAAGTTTCACACCAGTCAGTTATGAGAAGTTCAATTAATGGTTTTTATTTTAGTTTAAAGAATTGCAATTAGCAAATATAGTCCCCACCACCATGCAAATTTTCCCTATGAAGAAGTCTGATTTCTTCCTGTCTGTTACCTATTTCTCCTCTTTTAACAGCAGTGGTGTCAGTTTTCAGTGGTAATAAAACCAATGAAATACAATACCAAGTCACAATTGTTAATATGTTCTGCTGCTTGTCAAAGCTGGAGTTATATATTTCTATGAACATTGGCCATGGATATCCACTCTCTGTGCATTCACCTTTCTTCACATAAACAGCTTTGTTTTTAGAAAAAATGTCTCAGCTCAGGGGACTTTGCAAAATTGATTCTAATTGCTACTTCAGCACACACAAAAGACTTATGGTCCCTCCAAAGCAGTGAACAACAGTTTACAAGGGACTTCAAAGAGATAAAAGATAATACACATTGCTTAATCTTGCTAGAAGGCAAGATTAAGCAATGAAAGGCTTGCTTAATGTGTTGGGTGATTCTACCAGTATTGCACCTTACATTTTAGATACTTTTATATGGCAAATCCCAATATATGTTGCCATTATTATTCAGTAGCCCAGAGGACAAAAACTGTGTTCAGCATTATTTCAGACCAAGAAAAAAAGATTCCTGTTTGACCTAGGGTACCTTAGTGCTTGTATTTCTGTAAAGATTTAAAAATCTTACAAGTAGCATCAAGAACTAATCTACAGCCTTTTTTATCCTCATAATTTGTTTACCTATCCCATTTCCACCAATAAAATAGTGCTTATGCTTCTCAAAGGACTTCTGTCCTAACATTGTACATGAAATCCAAAGCACAGCAGTCACATATGGTTGTTCAGCAAAAGCTAATAAAATCTACTTTTTTCCTAGTAGTGCTTACAAAACTCTAAGTTTTTTTCATTCACCCCATAAGGCAGAATAGCTTGCTTATATTCTAAAATACTTTGGGGAGAAGCACATGCTTGAGGAACCATTGCGTCCCAGTAGGACTGGCCCACCTCACCGTGCCAGCAGAGGAGGCATGCTGTGGACTCTGTCGGTTGGGGAATTCCAGCTGACAGGGTCCAGGAGAAGAGCAATAGCAAATAGCAACAGTACTTAGACTTATGTACAGCTTTACAGTGCTTCACAGCCCTCTCTAAGTGGTTTACAGAGTCAGCCTCTTGCCCCCAACAATCTGGGTCCTCATTTTACCTACCTCAGAAGGATGGAAGGCTGAGTCAACCTTGAGCCTGGTGTCATTTGAATTGCCAAATTGCAGGCAGCCAGCCAGCCAGCAGAAGTAGCCTGCAGTACTGCACTCTAACCACTGGGACATTGTAGAGAGCCTTTTCCGCCATGCTTCCTGCCCTCTGGAACATCTTGGTAGCCCCAGAAAAGATTTGCTCCCATCTACCTGACCTCCTATAGGGCCTGAAAATATGACTCTGCCAGTTGGCTTCCCTTTTCCCCTTCTGCACATCCTGATCCCTTCTCTTGCCATCTTTTAGTCATAATTTGTATTTTTATTATTATACAGTATATGATTATAATATACATTATATTATCCTTGACCTATGACCATAATTGAGCACAAAATTTCTGTCTTTAAGTGAGACATTTGTTAAGTGAGTTTCCCCCCATTTTAAGACCTTTCATGCATCATTTGTTAAGTGAATCACTGCAGTTGATAAATTGGTAACCTGGTTTCTCCCTTTGCTTGTTAGGTCGCAAAAGGTGATTACATGACCTTTACATGATCATGGGGATACTACAAAGGTCGTAACTGTGAAAAAATGGTTTTAATTCACTTTTTAAGTGCCATTATAACTTTTGAACAATCGTTAAATGAACTGTTGTAAATTGAGGACTATCTGTATATGTGTTTGTATGGTTTAGTTGCTTTTAATGTTTTTAAGTTGCCCACAATCACCTCACAGCAAGATGGATGGTGAACTAATTTAATAAATAATTTTTTAAATATCGCTGATTTCCACTGTATTGCACACAACTAGACATTCTTCTATCTCAGAAGAAATATCAATGATGCCAAGTCTGCCTAAAACATTCTTAAGAAGAGCACCACATTTTAATTTTCAAATAATGTGGCATTCAGATCCTTAGATGAGATATTGCCATGGACAAAAATATACAAATGATATATACAATTAAAACAATGGGTTATTTATGGAAAAAGTAATTCACAATGGAAACGGAGCGCAAGATCTAGTTGACCATCCTTTCACCCTATTAGTTTAAAGTTATTTAAGAATGTCATGGTTTGATGCTTACTATATATGCTTCTCAATATACTATGTCATGTTTAAAGAAAAGTGTCATTTTAACTTGCGTACAAACTCTTTTTCACTATTTTTCTTCATTTTATAATCCCATTTTCTATTTTTTTTTAAATCCCCAAATAAAGTAGCATTACACAGGTCTGCGACTAAAAAGCTGTTTTATTATTTTCATCTAATTTCCATGCATTTTGGTGTGCTGAAAACAAATAAAATATTGAAAAAACTCCTAGACGTCATGATTTGCCACAACATGCAAAATTGTCTTCAAATTTATCATTTTTTAAAAAAAATTGGGTATTTTTTTATATTATGGGTTTTTAACCAAATTTAAAGTCCAAATTACTATTAATTAATTCACATAAGTGCATTTAAGATATAAAATGCCAAAAAAAAACTTAAAGGGTTTGTCCGAGTTATGTAAAAAAAATATAGCACTGTAAATCTGATGGTCAGCAATATATACATAAGCTAACAAGTTTTAAGTCTGTGCTTCTAATGGTAGAAGGGGTTAATCTTTCCTAAAGAATCCAGTGGGAGACACAGGGCAGATAGCAGCATCTCCGGTCAGTGCAGGGGGCATGGCCAGCACTGTGACATCTTGTGTACAGACACAGAGCTGCTCTCTCCTGCATGTCACACTTGTGCACGAATCATCATCAGGTTCTTGGTTCTAGGCTGTTCACACTTTTTCATTGCAATTCATGTTTGCTCGTCATTCTTCAACCGTTATGTTATGGCTCCGCAAAAGTGTATTAATTCGCCAGACAGTTTGTTTCATCTGTGGTGAATATACAGTGTTGAAGCAACAGCAGAATATTACAGACTTTGTGAAAAAAGTTTACGCTGCATACTTTGGACTCAAAATTGGAGATCAAGATAAAGTTTGGGTGCCTCATAAAGTGTGCAAACGGTGTGTTGAGGACCTCCGAAACTGGTTCAAGGGTAAGAAAAAAATCTTTCCATTATGGGATTCCTGTGGTATGGCGAGAGCAAAAGAACCATAGTGATGACTGTTACTTTTGTTCATGCGATGTGAAAGGGTTTAATTCCAAATGGAAGCATTCCATTTCATACCCCAATCTTCACTCAGCAATTCGTCCCATCCGCCATGGCACAGATATACCAGTACCCAAGCCCCCTGCTACTTTGGAAGAGATACCTAGCTCCGATGAAGGTGAAGTCATACCTGAACCAGATGACAAATCAAGTTCTGACTTTGAAGATGATACAAGACCAAAATTGTTTTCTCAGGAGGAGATGAATGATGTGGTAAGAGACTTGAATCTTCCCAAAGATGCCGCTGTGTTACTTGGATCAAGGCTGAAAAGCAGGAATTTATTGTTGCCAGGAGTGTCATCTTCATGGTTCAGACATCGCGAAAAGGAGTTCGTTCCTTACATCGCCCAGGAAGATAAGTTGGTTTATTGCATCGATGTTGAAGGTCTGATGGGTCAATTTAAAATCCAATATGATTCAAGGCAATGGCGTCTTTTTATAGATTCTTCAAAAAGAAGTCTCAAAGCAGTTTTACTCCACAACGGTTTTTACGCTTCCATACCTATAGGTCATTCCGTACACTTGAAGGAAACCTACGAGAACTTAGAATTGGTTCTTCGTAAACTTAAATATGAAGACCATGGTTGGCAAGTGTGTGGGGACTTGAAGGTCTTGTGTATGCTGCTAGGGCAACAAGCTGGATATACCAAATACCCTTGTTTTCTGTGTCTATGGGACAGTCGAGACCGACAAAATCACTGGATCAAGAAGAGTTGGCAGCCGAGGGTGCTAACAGTCGGTGAAAAAAATGTCCTCCAAGAAACTTTGGTACCTTCCCATAAAGTTCTTCTACCACCTCTCCACATAAAATTGGGATTGATGAAGCAATTCGTAAAATCACTTCCAAGAGATGGAGAATGCTTCAAATACTTGGTCACCAAGTTTCCATGCCTGTCAGAGGCAAAATTGAAGGAAGGTGTGTTCGTCGGACCAGACATTAGAAGGCTTATAGTTGATCAAGAGTTTGTCAATACCATGAAGGATCCTCAAAAAGAAGGGTGGATTGCATTTAAAGAAATTGTACAGAAATTTTTAGGCAATAAAAAAGATCCTCACTACAAAAAGATTGTTGGAAGAATGCTGAAAGCATTTCAAGCTTTAGGTTGCCTGATGAGTTTGAAAATGCATTTCCTCCAGTCCCACCTTGACTACTTTCCTGAAAAATTGGGAGCTGTGAGTGAGAAACAAGGTGAATGATTCCACCAAGACATTAAAGAGATGGAAAGGAGATACCAGGGAAAATGGAGCATTACAATGATGGCAGACTACTGTTGGATGGTTAAGAGAGACATTCCAGATGCTACTCACAAGGGTAAATGCACCAAGAGGAGCCTCACAAGGAAGAAGAATTGAGTTTAGTGTGCGTAGGTGAACTCATATCAGTTCAAAAAAGGATTTCCATGAAAATATTGTAATAAAACTTTAATTTTAAGTCTATTTCCATTTATTTTGAGGTATTGCCTTATTTAACATAGTTACCTAAATTGTCAGGAAGCGTGATGTCCTATGACAAAATGAAGGTCATTTTCGGATTCAGCGCACCAAAAAACATAAAGATTACGTGGAATAACCAAAACAGCTCTCGAAAAAATTTTTTTTGCAGACCTGTGATTAGTCTAATCACTTTGCCCAAAACATTAATTCAGAACAGCATGCAGCATGACTGAAACAAGTTAAGCCACTTGAGTTTAATAGGTGAATAATCTACTATGGAAACTTTAGTACATTGCTGAATCAATAATGTGAATTGCACAAATATAGTTTCCTGTTTTGAACCAAGATGGGGAAACAATTTCCCATTGCTTTTTGAAAATAAGAGAAGATGCTATGTAACTATGACATTTATGCTATTCAATAATTCTTAAGCTCAGTAGAAAATACAGACACATCTCTTAATAACCACTATATTAACATCATGTTGAAGCAGCTTCTTCTTATGGCCCTTTTATATTCCTTACATTAGATTATATTTTAGCAATAATATCTGGATTGATCTTATTTATACAAGGTTGGGACAATTCTAAATCTCAAAACAAAACACTGAAAATTGTCTAGAGTCCAGCAGTGGCTCCACACAGCATTTGGGCTGAAACAAGTAAAGCCAACAGATTATAAAGCAGCATTGTTAACATAAACTCCAATCTCCAATCTCCAATCAATTCCTACCAAGGTCATGGCAGTTGCTTGTGCATGGTAAAAATAGTAGGTGTAGCAATGAGATATCCTAATTAACTTTCTTAGATTTATTGGGATAATATGAGTGCACTGCATTTCATCCCCGAAAAGGATCTTTTTAAAACCAGCTGTTGATCAGAGTTCCATATTTATGGTAGGGGATGAGGTGATCCAAATGATTCAATCAAATATATTAACAAGGAGACAAATTTAAACAATTTCATCTTAATGTATATTCAGTGCAAATGGTAGAGAAGAAGGAATGTGTAAGAATCAACCTAAAAGAAAATAATCTATATTTGAAATATAAATATCTTATGCAGAGCTAATTTTGGTTCTCAATACAGGCACAATCTGTTCAGCTATAACTTTTGCCGAGAAGGTTTGGAACAAATATTGGATCACTTCTATGTGTAATACCAACATGCAATTACCCAAACACAAACAATATTAAGACCTGCAAATGCTATGCAAGAACAAAACAACCAGGTTAGTCATGAGGCTGACCTGTACAAATATTTTCCAAACACTGACTCATTAATGAAGACTTGTCTATAACCCCTGGAATGAAATGTGGAGGTGGTAGAATTAGGATTAAATATAATTTTCTCAATTTTTAAACATTGGAACTAAAAATACATTTGCATAAATATTAACAAATCAACTTATCATCTGTGAATAGAACTAATACAGTTTATACAGATGTGACTGCGATTAAACACTGCACTAAGCCATAATAAGATTTGATTTTGATTTAACTAAACATGTAAACCCAGTCAACTGCAATTTATGATAAATCATAGTTAAGTAAACCACGATTTGGCATAAAATGCCAACCCAGATTCTTTGTATTTGCAAAAAGAGAAAAATATCTTCACATTATTTAGATTAATTTAATGTTCTTTATTTATAAACAACAACATGTTTAAGGCAGTACAATTAATTCAAATATTTAAAAGAACTAACGATTGGGGATTGAAAGTTCCTAGAAATGCCATGGTATTTATGAACTAGGTCCACATTGAATTAGTTTAATGGTTAAGAAGTTGCAATTCCCTTAGGCTATCCATTGAATTACTTCTAAAATGACATGAAATGAAGACTTTTTCAATGACTTTATCAATATAGGGAAATAATTTACTTACATGAAGCAAGAAGGGAAAATTCACACAGAATTTCTGTAAGCAAAAATTCACAAATGGACAAGCTATTTTAGTTAGGTCACATTTGCAGAAAATTTCTTTCTGTATTGAAACCTGAAGAAAGTCAAAACTCGTAAGGTGTATATCATAAGTAGGACATTTATTTTAGAACACCAGAATAGCCTCAAAGCAATGTGATAAAAATAATGAGTATTTTTTTAAAAGTTAGGTTCACCTTGTTCACTGGTTTGTCACATGCTCACTAAGGAACTAGATTGCTTGCCCCAGGCATTACCACAATTTCCCTCCAAGCAACAAACAGATCAAGCTGACACAGTCATTCAGGAAATCACACTGCTTTGGCATTAAATGCTCCAGACAACAAAAGGACTTTCTACATAATCATACAAACATAAGAATGTTCTACATGCAAGCATTTGGCATAGTTATTTCATTTTGAAATAGTACTTTAAAAGCTTAAAATAGTACTTTATATGGTTGAAAGTGTGCATTGAGTAATGAAACACAGTTTTACATGCAGCCATGATCTGTGAAAACATAACTGTCATTTTCTGTATTCTTTCTAGAGTCTCAACATCTTTTTATAGTGTGACAACCAAAACTAGATGTAGTATTACAAGGGTGTCTTGCCAAGGCATTATAAAGTGATACTAACACTTTACATGATCTTGATTCTATCCCTCTGTTAATGCAGCCTAGGATGGTGTTGGCTTTTTGATTCATACAATACAATCATTCAGCTCCTCTTTCTTATTCCTGATTGTTGTTCATCTTTTATTACATTCCTTATCTTCCTGATTTAAAATAGGAAGACGGTATTTTTCAGTTATTCCAGAGGGGTCCAAGACTATCAGGTACATAATAAAACATGAGATAACAGCAGCAAGACTGTTGGTGGCGCAATACTGGAAGAAGGAAGATTTCCCTACTATTCAAGAATGGACATTAAAAGTAACAAACCTAGCAGAGATGGCTAAAATATCAGCATATCTCAAGGATCACTCAAATGAGAGATATAAACTGGAGTGGAGAAGATAGATTGACTATATTCAAAATAAATATGGGACTAAGAAATTCCAGATAGTTTATGACTAAAGAAACAAGGAATGATATAATCTGTTTAGACTTAGCCTAGCAAAGAGGAGTTAAAGCTCAAATGAAAGATGATACCAACTTTATTTTTAAATTTATTTTAGAACATCTTTGTTAAAGATTTATACCCTGTATTGGTTCTGGGAAGTCGGGGTGGGGTGGGGTGGGGAGAAGGTTGGGGGGGTTGGGGGGAGAGGGCGGGGGGGGGAGATAAACATTTGTAAAAGTTTTTTTTTCTAAAATTTTCAATAAAAAATGAGAGAATATTATCAAGATTATATTTTTGTAGGTACTGGTATTACATTTGTTTATCACAGCTAACACAGGTAGTCCTTGACTTACAACAGTTCATTTAGCAACTATTCAAAATTACGATGGCGCTGAAAAAATGTGATCCCCTTTTGTGACCTCCTGACAAGCAAAGCCAATGGGGAAACCAGATTCACTTTACAATCTTGTTACTAATTTAAGAACTGCAGTGATTCACTTAACAAATGTGGCGAGAAAAGTTGTAAAATGGGGCAAAACTCACTTAACATTTTTTTTACTTATCAACATAAATATTGTGTTCAATTATGGTCATAAGTTGAGGACTACCTGTATTTTGTGTCAAAATACTGGTTACATAAATCAACCATTCTGTATCTGAAACACTAAATTTTAACCTTTTGTTTGTGCCTTTGAGTCACTCCTGGTGACTACCTGGATTAATTCTTTTAGTTTTCTTGGTAAAATTTTCAGAAGTGCTTTGTTATTGCCTTCTTTCTAGAGTTGACAAAAAGAGACTGGCCATGTTCATCCAGCTAGGTTTGTGTCTAAGTCTGGAGTAAAATTCATGGTCTCAGTGTTTTAAGGCAATGCCTTGACCATTACTGTACATGAAACCGGCTCTCAGAATCCTGCTTTCAAGTCAGTTTTGGCTCCTGGTGACTGTTCCCCTATGTTTTGGTAGCAGTATTCAGGAATGGGTAACCACTGCCTTCTTTCTAAGAGTGAGAAAAGTGACCAGCCCAAGATCACTCAACTGGCTTTGTTACCAACAAAGAACTAAAACTCACCATTGGTGTTTTCATGTCTTGATGTTTTAATCATTGTACCAAATTGGCATTTTGCTACTGAAAACCAGGGCAAATAATCTATATTTCTTTTAAACCCTAAACTGTAGAAAATTCAAAAATGATTCAGAAGGGAAATGAACAAGCAGTGGGCTTTTTAAACCAAGCGGTTCTGCTATTAAAAAAAAAGAAACTTTAACAAAAAGATGCTTTCATACAGAAATAACTGAAATGTGGCATCACATCCTCCACGAGAATCTTAACTAGGCCAGTGAATAATAAAGTATCTACTGAAAATATTAATCAGAAACAGACAACATATATAACTCTAAATATTGGTAAATGAAAACCTCAGCCATGTTAAATTGTGAGGGATGCTGAAAGCTGCATTTCATCAACATATGGAGGGTCTTGGTTGATGGTCTCTGGTGAGACAGATTTTAAAAACTTTTATCTTCACTTACCGTAATTTAGAAAATGAGTGTCTAAATTCTTTTCAGATAAGCCAAACAAACATTATGTAACTTTTCCAGCACTTTTTTGTTTCTTTTAATACTTTTTGGAATTATTGCATTTTAAATGATTCATGTAGTATGGACTATCTACAGTTAATTGCAATTTATTGTAGCCAATATAAAATAGCATAAGGAAACATCAACTGTCCTTTTCAGTGCAAAAACAAGAGTTAGTAAATTTGAGCTTATGTACTGTATTTCTGACATCTTAAACAGAGAAGACATAAACTAAACCTAATCAAAAGTTGTTTTTTGTTTTTTTTCAGTTCAGTAACAGTAGGGTATTCAATCCTTAAAAGCCCATTGATTCCATTACAATATGTACACTACCTATGCTAGAAGACCATTCTAAAGAACCCAACATTTTACCAGCACTAATGGGGAAAAAGGACAACTGACCTAATTTGATAGCAATGAACATTCTGCTCTGGAGTCAGCTTCAAACTGCAATTGCATATTATTTCTCACACATAGCTGATTTTCTAGCACATAGAATATTAAAACCATAGCATGCTTTATCTTACTATAACACACAAGTTTCCAAACTGAAATCCGGTCTTAAAGTATTGTGTCCCTCAAAAAGTTTAAAGAATGACAAGTTTAAAATTAGAATTTTATTTTAAACTTGTAGAATAATATGAAAAGGAAAGGATAAGTAATGTAGATACTGCCATACACTTTACTGAAATAGACTCCTTTCGTAGGACTTAAACACAATTTTTTGTGCATAAAGTATATGCCTCTGAAACAGTTTAATATACATATTAAATACTCATTTGCAATTGCTCTACTGGTATAAGAACATGTAAGGAGGGTCAACTCTAACATATGAATATTTTACTAAGGATTAAATTTTAGCAGTAAAAAATCCAGAAGTGTTAGATATTATGTTCAGTTTTAAACTATGGTTTAGAAAGATAGGTTATGCAAATATTTGCTTTACATTGTTTCAGTATTTTTAATAGAAAAGACACTTGTGGATCAGAAAGGTTGGTAATTTGGCGGTTCAAATCCCTAGTTCAGGTCTCCTGCGTGAGCAGGGGGTTGGATTAGATGTCCTCCAAGATCCCTTCCAACTCTGTTACTGTTTACTTTCTAAATCATTTTTAAAATAAATTGAATTGGAAATATAGTACCATAATTAAATGTCTAATATTAAAAAGTAGTTCTATTTTAGCTATTATTTTCTTAAATAACAGATTTAGGAAACAAATTTATTTTTATTTTTTTAATTAAATTTATGGCTGCTCAATCAAAATGTGGTGAGACAGTGTACAACAACAAAACTTTAAAAAGAACCACATAATATTAAAACATACAATATATAAACATGCATATATTGTAGAATATAAAATGGGGATCAGCATCATAATTTTAAAAAAGAACAATCATAAGGGAACTCCATTCAACTAGCCCCAAACAAATGGGGAAAACTACGCCTTATCTTCTAGGGACGCAGTGGCTCAGTGGCTAAGACGCTGAGCTTGTCGATCAGAAAGTTTGGCAGTTCGAAGGTTCGAATCCCTACCGCCGTGTAACAGAGTCAGCTCCCGTTACTTGTCCCAGCTTCTGCCAACCTAGCAGTTCGAAAGCAGGTAAAAATGTAAGTAGAAAAAATAGGAACCACCTTTGATGGGAAGGTAACAGCATTCCGTGCGCCTTCGGCATTTAGTCATGCCGGCCACATGACCATGGAGACGTCTTCGGACAGCGTTGGCTCTTTGGCTTTGAAACGGAGATGAGTACCACAGGGGAACCAGTACCTTTACCTTTTTAAGATCTGCAGAATTGTGGACTGTTATATATACAGTGTGGGGTAGAGATTGTTCTAGAGAACAGGGGCAGCCATTCAAAAGTCATACTTCTTAAGTCCTATAAGTGACAAGATCCAAAAAAAGGAGACCAAGAACATTCCTTCCTTGTGAGAACTTGTGGGGCAGATAGATGTTCTTGGGCTAAGGTAGTTCCAAGTAACTGAATCCCATTTTCTGTAGCGTTTTAAAGGTCATAATCAGCATCTTGAGTTGCACCCAAAGCCTACTAAAAGTTAGTGCGGCTTGTGAAGTAGTGATGTTGCACAGGTGTGACATAATTATCCATGCTGCTACATTCTGGACTAACTGATGCTTCCAGAATGGTTTTCAGGGGCAGCTACACATACTGCATATTGCAGAGTCCAACTGGGAAGTGACTAAGGCGTGAGTCTTGACCATGAACAGGGCCTCACATCCCAGGAATTAGCACAACTGGCCACGGCAGCCACCTGTTCTTTGAGTCAAGAAAAAACCCAGATTTCGTACTTCAGGTGTACTCTGAATGGCATAGGTATTAGTATAAGTATTCAATAAATAATAAAATTTAAAACCGTGACTCTCTGAACAATCTAATTTAATTTGAAATTCAATTTAACTAATAAAAGATAAAATCACAACAAAGTTCAAGATAGTTTCCTATACATTATCTCAGTAAAATTATATTCAACTCTACAGAAACATACTTCTTCTGAAGTAGATTTAGCCTGTATTTATGTCACAGTACAAATATTCCAATACTAGAAAAGTAATTTTTATAAGTTGCTTAATAAAGTGAAAATGAAAAGTATTATACTTGCCATGGTTGAATCTTAAGAAACTTGTGTCACTTTAAAAAACAAAAACCTCAGACTCTTTTTACAAGCTTTCAGTCCCTTACAAATTACTTCAAAGATACACCGCACATCTTTGTTAGAGATATAAAACCAATCCAGAGCAAAAAGTCCAATTCTCACGGAGGTGATAAAATGTGCACCACAGTATTACCAACTCAGACTGCAATTGAGGACTCACATGACTGAATGGGAAATGTCACCAAGAACAATCCTGAACCTACCTGCAAATATGTCATTTCTCTAAATGTAGAGCTATTTCTTTCAGCAAGTAAGTTCTGAGTTTGTTTTTTAAAGCGGAGATACAGTATTCTTCAAACTAAAAAGAGCAGTTTTTGTTTA
Organism: Thamnophis sirtalis; assembly: GCF_051295495.1. Classification (NCBI taxonomy): domain Eukaryota; kingdom Metazoa; phylum Chordata; class Lepidosauria; order Squamata; family Natricidae; genus Thamnophis; species Thamnophis sirtalis. The sequence goes on along the minus strand of NW_028261386.1, from coordinate 7,437,238 downwards.
TATGTGACTGTTGACAAAATAAATATAATAAATCTGGATTATACGGAGCGAAAGAAAATTTTCTATATTTATCTATTTTGATGACCAAAGATCAAGCAAACGAGATCAAGTGGTAGAAAGAGCATTAAAATAGATCCATCTGATGAAGTGGAAATGATGCATGAAAGCACATGTGACAATAAATGTGTTAGACTTTAAAAAGCCACAAGGCTCTTTATGTTGTCTTTGTACAATAGGATTTTTGCCTCTCCAAACTTTTATAATTAAAAATGTTGTATTTTCTAAGTAATAATTCTTAAAATCATATTATAAATTAACAGCTTTCTATATATTATTGTATTTAAGTTTTTAAAAGCTGTTGAATTGTATCGTAATAAATTCATTTTGCTAAAGTATTCTCATTATGATATACAACATATCAATCATTTTAAACTGCTATCTAACAAGCCAAACCATAAGGATTAAAAATAATGCAAGCATATTTTTCAACACAGAAAAAAATAAAACAGCGAAGACTTAGAAAACTAAAATATATAATATTTACCAAAGTTCATTTTCACGGCATTTAGTAAACTGGTATAGATCTGAGGGCAGCATAAAATAAATCAAGTATAAACCATGGAAGAAGGTGACAATCAATTTTAATTTTAAATTTCTCTCTTAATTTCAGAAGCATATAAGCAGTATAGCAAATACATTTAACACAATTTTCATTTGTGATGTGGGAAAATTCACAAAGTGTAAAGCAAGGCATGTATTTAAGTTTTTTAAATGATGAAACCTGTTTAAGCAATATATTTGCATATTTTTAGTCACCAATCTAATCTAAAACCAACTGTGCTTTAGCTGTCAAAATCACTCTGTTCCAAAGCACTCAATTACAATACATATTAATCCAGTGAATTACAGCATTAATATATGCAATGGTTTTAGTTCAGCACTGTCATAGTATGACAGCTAAAGCAAGCAAAGCATTCCTTAAAGGACAAAAGGCAAATTTTGCTGAATCAAGAATTGTTATTCTGGTGGTATCAGAATACAAAATAAAAAGGATAGCTTTTTTGGGATCACTTTAGTGGGACACTGAAAAGCTCTTCAGCTGTCTAATTTCTGACTCTGTTTTAAATAAAATTGAACGTTTATTCATGCACATATGGCTTCATGTCTCAATATAGGAAAACAAGTTATAAATATGTATTCCTATAAAAGATAAAAGGCAAACATATTTTATAAAAATCTAAATGGCTTTTTGGTTAATACTTGGTATAAAAAGCAAAATGTGAGGGAAGTAACATAAGTAACTTTTTTTCTTTAAAACATATATCCACTATGAGAGGTAAACCAAGCAGGGAACTATTAAATCCTGAAATTCGTACAAAGGTGGTATAAATACATAAATAAATAAATTCTTTTCGCAGAGTTCATGCAGGTTGTGCCATGGTGACAGGATCATATCCAACCAAAACAAGATGGAAAAATCCATTGGGTGAGGCATAAAGTACTGAGATCACAAAGTAAGATTATACATTATGTGCTATTGCAGTGGAAATGCAGGCTCCAACCACCTGCCAAGACCAAAGTCCAAAATAAATTGTTTCCAATGCCTCAGCCAGTTATTAAATAAAAAAATAATCAAGAAATAAATTCAGTTGTTTTTATTTATAATTAAAAATAGATGGATGGAATGCTAATTTTTCTATGATAAAAGCTGCAGTAATAATATATAGCCTGGTTTTATAAAGCAATATAGACTTTTCTAAAATAAAAATGTAAATGTAACCATGCAGCATTCACCTTGAAGTAATGTTACAAAGTAGGCAGTAATCTTATATATTTCCAAACACCCACAGAGATATCCATAACAAGCCATGATGACTTCAAAATGACAACTCTTGCATGATACATAATTAAAGTGACTAAGTTATGAACTATCTTGATATGCGATAGGCACAGTATGTTAAATCATATTATTTGTATAATGACATCATTATACATTTGTCATCACCACCCCTCCCCCCATAAATGTATTTTGCTTCAATAAGCTACATGCCACTGAATTTAGTGGGGCTTCTATATGAACTGAGACTCAAAGGATGAAACTATTAAGCTGAAGTTATAGTACTGAAAAAGTTTTGGAAAGTCAACTTCCAAGCACAGAAACATGGGTAACATGCTACCGGAAGGATAAAAACACCAGCTTCCACTTCGAAATGCTTGCAACCTTCAAACTGGAAAAATGTTTACGGACCTCCTTGCAAAAATACAGGTCAATCAAAAAGTTAAATCCTTATAGATGACAATGTTGGGGCACAACTTCTTTTCCTCCAAAGTAAAATGTATCAATCAAAACATCACAAAGTTAGTCATTTTGGTGTAATGAATTTGCATTCATTATAATTTAAAAAATATTAAAATAAATTCGAACTGAAATCTTCTATATCACATCGCTTAGCTAGCTTTTTAACACAACAGGTTTGCAAGGAAACTTGTTGAAAAATCCTCAAGCACTCCAGCCTGAATTACAATATATTACATTGTGGCTTAGAAACCACTATGGTACAAGAGCTTTGCTCCCTTTACTCACCAGACAACACCAAAGGCTCCATATCCAATAGGCCTGTCTGGTTCAATATCCAGTTGTTGTTGTGAATGATGAGTATGCTGATGATGGTGCGCTTTAACTGCAGCAGCTGCTGCAGCTTGTACCTGAGCTGGGGCTGCTGCTGCCGGTCCAGGTGCTTGACCTGGTGCCGGGGATGGAAAATATGGCTGCTGCTGCCCTGGATTTAACATGGCGGCGGCGGCTGCTGCTGCTGCAGCTGCCGCCGCTGAAGAACTATGTTGCTGTACAGGATGTACTGCGGCTGCAGAACCTGGGTGCAAGTGGTGTTGAGAATGGTGATGGTGATGGAGATGAGGAGGGGGAAGGTGAGGAAGGTGATGGTGGTGATGGTGGTGGTGACCTGCTGCTGCTGCAGATGTACCGCCATTGTAAGCCGCCATCATTTTTGCGTTGACTGTAGCACTACAAAGAGACATTCAAGATGATGCCCTCTGATTGGATAACAACTGGGTCAAGCTGTCATTTGGCCACAAAAATGAAGTTTACTACACTTTCCTAAACAAGTTGCCCACCTTCAAAAACATGGAGCTCAACAGGCCTTTATGTCTTCATCAATCTGAGAAAATGGAGGCTTGTATATGTGCGTATGAGCATGCAATAAACCCCCTTCCCCCAAGATGGCTGGTGCAGTTGGTACTAAAATGCCATACCTCCTCCACTTCAACTGGGCCAGTCTTGAAATTTCAACTCAATCCCCCTCCCCTCCAGAAAAAGGATGCAAGTTCACCCCCCTAAAAAATGTTAGGCGTACTGACAAACCCACCCCTTCCATTCCCACATCCTTTTCATTTATCTTGTCAAAACATGTAGGATGCTGAAGGCCTTCTACAGCTTTCCTCCTTTCTGCTCTGGATATACATCCATCTACCTTTTATATTAAATTTGGAAATACATGAACAACTTCCACAGAGTTGAACAGTTCAAGAGACATCAAGTCAGTGGAAATGAAAGTTTCCAAAATTAATAAGGGAAAGTAAATTAGGAAAGAATGGAAGAATGGGATTGACAATTAAAAATGGAGGGGGAAACAGAACAAAGGAAATAAACTGAAGATTTAAAATTTGGAAGCTAAATAAGGCAATTTAAATTATCAATAAAGAACATAAGGTTGCAAGAAGTTGATAGGGAAGATTAAAGGAAAATCTAGTGGCAGAAAATAGAACAGTGAAAGAACAAGCAAGAAAACAAGACTGCAAAAAGGAATGTGAAGCAATCAGGTGTGATTTAAAAAAAATTGTGTAAAGAATAAAGAACATAAAGGGAAAAGAAGGAAACTATAGAAAAACAAGGAGAATGGATTTGAAATCAACGGATTTAAAATATTTAAAAGTAATAGAATGAAGTGGCAAGAAAGGAGGCCAAATTCTACAAGACAAACACCTTTTAAGAGTGAGAAGAAAGAAATATAGGTTAAAAACTGTTAAGCAGTTGAAAAAAAGATGGAAAATGTCAAAGTAAAAAAACGGGAAATAGAACACGTTAAAAAGGAGAAAACATTAAAGGGTGCAAAAATATAAGAGGAAACAATTTCTTACTTCAAGAAAAAAGAGTTTGTGAAGCAAAAGCATAGATACAGTGTACTAAACAAAGATGAACAGCATACTTAAACGGTTGAAAAGACCAACTTTCTTTAAAGCAGAGAGAAAGCCTGCTGTGTGAATATGTGTAAAAGCAGGCAATAAACAATTAAAATGGGAAACAGAAGTGGAAGAAAAGGAAAATGGGGTCTTGAATTAGAGGTGAAGAAGACCGAGGTAAAAAGGCAAGGAGAGTTGAAATTTTCTGAAAAATCTAGATTTGAAGTGCAAGAGAAACTCTTGTACCTTAAAGGGTTGGAAGAGTAGCATGAAAACTGGGAAAGAGAATGAATGGAAAGCGCAAAGAGAGAAGAAAAGAAACTGACAGTGCTGGGGAGGGGGACCTCAAACAGGTGACAGAAAGGAAGGGATGGGATGGACGAGACAAGGAAAGGGGGTGACAGAAAAGCCAGCAGCAGAAAGAGGAAGCACCCAGGGAGGCTCTTGAGACTCCTCAGCCCAATTACCCAGTCCCTCCCCCCGAACCTTTTCCTAGACCCGTCTCCCTTTGGCTAGGTGGGCGCTCTTGCCTGACAGCCTGACCCAGTGCTTGGAGAGGGGGGGGGAGGCGAGCGCAGGGGGGGGGGAAGCGGGTGGGGGGCGCGCGGGAGAGGCGGTCGGTGGAAGGAGCAGCGCGTCGCCTTCGTCACCGGTGGCGTCTACAGATCCCCCCCCTCCCCACGGCGGAGAAGCCACAGGCGGGATGAGGATGGAGATGGAGGAGGGAAGGAAAGGGCGGGGGGATGCGGGCGCGGGGGAAGCGCCTCAGCTGGGTCCCTCCTGAGGGGGGCGCGGGAGGAATGAGGAGAGAGGCGGGCGAGCGGGGGGTCACTCGGGGCCCACAGCGCCGCCCCACGTAGTCGCAGACGGCGCCCCCCCCACGCCTCCTCCACTGGCAGCCGTGGCCGCCTCCTCGTCTTCCTCCGTCGTCCCCTCGGGCCGCCGGACCGGCCGCCGCGACTCCTCGTCGCCGCCACCTCCTTCTCCTCACGGGAGCCCCAGAGCGGAGCGTAGAGCGAAAGAGCGGCGGGGACGCGCATGCGCGCGCCCTGCCGCCCTTCGCTTAACTCCCCCCCCTTCGCCTTTTCCCATCGCTCGGACGGCGCGCGCGCGGCATTCGCGCTTGGGGCGCGCGCGCGCTCATCCTCCCCACCTCTGTCCTTCCAACCAATAGGAAGCATCTCTCGGCAGGCTGCGCCGGAGCCGTCTCGTCCAATCTCAAAGAAGCGGTTCAACCCACACACAGCGGGACTCGGCTTCCACGGCTCTCAGTGCACGAAAAGGATCACAGGCGAGGGGTGGGGGAAAAGAGCCTCCGCCTTGCGGCCAATGAAACGAGTCCTTCTCCGTTCTCGGTCCCACCCTCCACGTTCTTTTTGCCAACGAGACCCCGCGAGACTCTCTCACCTCACGCAACCCTCACCTAGATTTTTAGTTCGTGGAATGCAAAAAGGAGAAAACGGGCGGGCTGCCGAAGATTGATTGGTTGGTCCCGCCTCAATTTGAAGGTTTATAACCAATCAAAATATAGAGACTATGTGACCGATACCAATAGGGGCTCGGAAATGTTTTATTTTAATGTCTCGGGCACCAAAGGTCGACCCCTTGCCACGGGCTTCGTTTTAAAGGGACCAAGAATTAAATACTTAATAAGGGAGCGCCTCTGTTTGACCCTGAGTCTAGCCAATCACAGGAATAAGAGGCGGGGTTAGCTGAGGACATTGCCCCACGGTGAAAAAAGCGAAGCTGGGATTCCTTGGCCGGTTTCGCTTGCGAGGAGGGGCGGAGCTAAGCGGGAGCTGTGAAGAGAGGCTTTGCAAGGAGGAGGATCTCAGTAAGGAAGAATATATCTTAGAACAGTTTTTTTTTAAAAAAAACTTTTTTTTTCTCAGGACGCTTCCCACTCTTAAAAATTGTGGAGGACCTGAAAAGAGCTTTTATTTATATGGGTTATTATTATTATTATTTTATTGTAGCTTTATTGATCAGCCTATAAGCCATATCAAAGCACAAGTTTCACTTATCACCAATAAAATTCTATACAAACAATTTAAAATAACAGTAGGATAAAATACAATAGTTATAGGATAAAATACAATATAATTTAATACATAAGTATGTTAAACAGAATAAAATGACATAAAATTATATTTCACTGTCACCCTTACAATCTACCCCAATCAGTCTCACGTATGCAGATCTCAACTGAGCCATTTTGTATAAGTACTGTGCTGTACTAATTAATTAATGGTATTTTCAGTTTCTGGCCGCACATAAAGTAAGTTGTTTTGATATGGGGATGTTTATTGATAAACTGGGAATTACTAGAGAACTGGAATAGAGCACTTGTGGTTCACATCTTCAAAAAAAGTGGGGGGAGGGAACAGATCTAGGAAACTACAGGTGAGTCAACCTGACATCAATACCTGGGGAGATCCTAGAAAATATAAAACAACAAATCCATGAACACCTAAAGGCAAGCAAAGTTACAACCAGAAGCCAATATGGGTTAGTCAAAAACAGATCATACCAAACAAATCTTATTTCATTCTTTAACCAACTGACTAAATTAGTGGAACAATAAAATGCAGAGGACATAGTATACTTGTATTTCAGTAAGACATAACAACCTACTTTTTGATGAGCTAGAAAAATGTGGGAAAGGCACCAGATGGGTCTATGAGTGGCTGACAAATTGCACTCAATGTGCAGTCCTTAATGGAACTACCTAGAAAATAGGCTCAAGATCCAGATGGTTCTCAACAGACTTGAACACAGGGCCCTGTCTAACAAAATTAAATTCAAAGTAGAAGAAAACTAAGACTTGAGGTTTAGGCAAGAAAAAACAAATGTACTGGTACAGATTAGGTGAAACCTGGCGCAATAGCAGTAACTGTAAGAGGAATGTTGTAGTCCTAGTGGACAATCACTTAAATATGAGCCAGCTGTCTCTGGCAGCAGCCAAAAAGCCCAATGCCATCCTAGGTTGCATTAACAGAGGGATAGAATCAAGGTCACATGAATTAGTATCACTATAAAAGCCTTAGTAAGATCACACTGGGAATATTGCATCCAGTTTTGATCACCATGTTATAAAAAAGATATTGTGAACCTGGAACCAATACAGAAAAGAGCAACAAGGATGATTAGGGGCCAGGAGGCTAAAACATATGAAGAACCGTTGCAGGAATTGGGTATGTCTAGTCTAGGGAAAAGAAGGACTAGGGGTCGGTGGTGGGGATATGATACCAGTGTTCCAATATTTGGGAGGCTGCAAGGCTCTAGATCAGAGGTGGGTTGTTGCCGGTTCAGCCTGGTTCGGCCAAATCGGTAGTGGAAGTTAGGCCTGGGTCGCAGAACCAGCAGCGGCCCTGGCCTGCCACGCCCCCCAAACCGGTTCCCTCACTGCCATTGGGTCGCTGCCATGTTAGATTTCAGTGACTGCACGTGCACAGTTCATTGTAAATTATTCTGTGCATGTGCGCAGAACAATTTACATGGAAGAGTGCATGTGCGCGTTGCGCGTGGGTTGCAAACCGGTGGCAAAACTGGCAGGAACCCACTCCTGCTGTAGATATCCTGGTTCTTGGGCACAGGGATTGTCATTTCCCTGCTTTGCATCAGCTGAAACAAAGCAGCAATCACACTGAGGCCCTCCCTGCCACCTGGTATATATCACAAGAAAATAATATATATTCATTCATGTTGAATGGACGGTGGGGAAAGGGGAAGAATAGTGGGGGGAGGTCAAAATGAAATGCAGGAAATGGAAATTTATTTCATAACGAGTGATCTGTAACATTGCATGGCATCATCCAGCCATTGTTGTGGGCGATCAGAAGCCTGTCTGTCCTCATTATTGTTATATCACCATTGTCACGTTTGAAAGGGCATTTGCCAGGGATGCTTCAAATCCCTGGTGAGGATTGATTGATTATGTGCCATCAAGTTGTTTTCGACTCCTAGCGACCGCATAGATTTTTCTCCATCCCCTTGTGAGGGAATGCCCACAAAGATTGGCTAGATTTACAGTTTCCTCTCTTAACCTAAGAAGGATCCTGTTGGATCAGGTCCTAACCTTCTTCCCTGAAGTCTTTTGGAAACGGACAGAAAAGGAGTTACAGATAGGCAATAATAATAATAACAATAACAACAACAACAACAACAACAACAACAACTCCGCGATTGCCAGTCCCAAGCCCGGATGAGAAAGGAGGAGGGTTGGGGTCAGGTTGGCATCTGGTCCCGTAAAAACAAACCCGCCAACCCATACAATATGGTGAAAAAAACAAATAAGAATTCCATACCACATCGGTCGTCGCGCGGGTTAACAAGGGCCGCGGCGGATGTTGGGGTCCCTGGACATCCGTCGACAAGTGGGCTACAAGTGGACCAGCCAACAAAACGACAAAAATATAGTGCAGATGAAAACCGTGCCATAATGGCCTGTTACTACAACTCAGAGCCAGAAAAAAGAGGCTATTTAAAGCGAATGTATGAATTATGGAAACAACAATATCCAGATTCAAATGTTAGTGAACAACGACTAGCAGATCAAAGGCAATTTATTATACGGAATAAAGTGTTTAGTGAAGTTGAACATGAGGAAATTCAGGCAAATTGCAAAACCCAAAAAACAATATCACAAGCGGAAATAACTGATATTCAAGACACAACTACCGTAAAGACATTATAGTAGAACTCCCAGAAGAAGCTCTCGGGGAGGAAATAACATCACCACTACTAGAACCAGTTATCACTGAACCAACTGATGAACTAACTCAAAAACAAAAAGAATTGAAGGATAAGATCATGGAGCATTTTCTGCTTAATGAGGAAAGGCAACGTTTACCATCACTAAAAACTGTGCCTAAGAAAATTTTGGCCCCTATCATGAAAATGGTTAATGCAGTGTTTTCAACAATTGAACCGGGATCCATCTTGGAAACAAACCAGTTAATGTACAGCGCAGCTGTAATAGTCACTAATGAACTAGGCATTAAAATTAAAGTACCTAGTCACACAACAGAAAAAGCATCAAAGCCAAAGTGGAAAATCCGTTTAGAACAAAAAATCAAAAAATTAAGGGCAGATGCTAGTAACTTAAAGAACATGCATGAGCAACGGCTTAAAAACAACAAAATCATAGATCGGCTAATCAGAAGATATAGATTGGATACAAGAAACATCAATGAAGCTGTAGAGATTGTAAAACAGCAGATAACAGCAACAGTTAGAAAAATTGAAAGATATGAGGCACGCATCATCCAATATAAACAAAATCAGCAATTTCGATCAGACCAACGTCGTTTTTATCAATGTCTTAATGTGAATGGTGACACCAAAAGTGAAAAACCAGAAAAGCAGGCCACAGTTGAATTCTGGAAAGAATTGTGGGAAAATGCAAATGCAAATACAACAAGAAAGCAAAGTGGATACATGACTTTGAGAAAAGCATTGGCAACAAACAAATGCAAGTATTAGAAATAACAACTGAGATGGTCAAAAATCGAGTTAAAAAGGTAAAGAATTGGACATCACCTGGAAAGGACCAATTACATGGTTTCTGGCTCAAATATCTGACCAGTTTACATGCAATATTGGCCAGGCAACTGAATGAAATTTTACAAAAGGGCCAAATTGATGAATGGTTGACAACTGGAAAAACATACTTGATTCAGAAAGATGCAACTAAAGGAACAACACCTGAAAACTACAGACCAATAACATGCTTGCCAACAACCTTCAAATTACTCACAGGCATTATTGCAGATAACATGATGGATTATTTGGAAACAAACAACATCTTGCCAGTAGAACAAAAAGGCAACAAAAGAAGGAGCAGGGGCACAAAATATCAGCTTCTAATTGATAAAATGATATTAGAAAATTGTAAGAACAGAAAAACGAACTTGAATATGGTCTGGATTGATTACAAAAAGGCATTTGACTCACTGCCACATAGTTGGATCATAAAATGCTTAGAAACAACTGGCATTAGCAAAAATATTACATCCTTTACTGAAAAGGCGATGAAACAATGGAGAACTGAGTTGGCAGTAGGGAATGAGATCTACGGAATGGTTAATATCAAGCGAGGAATTTTCCAGGGTGATTCACTTTCACCTCTTCTCTTCATCATCTCAATGATCCCACTATCAGTAATCTTAAAAAAAATGAAATTAGGCTACCAAACAGCCAAAGAAGCTGAAAAAATTTCGCATTTACTATATATGGATGATTTGAAACTCTATCGAAAGTCAGAAATAGAAATCCAATCATTGACAAACACAGTCCGAGTATTCAGCACCGATATTTCAATGCAGGTTGGCATTGAAAAATGTGCCACTATATCCATAAAAAGGGGCAAAATCACTACATGTGAGGGAATTGAAATGCCCAATGGCCAATTAATTAAATGCAAAGAAAATGAAGCCTACAAATACTTAGGCATTCTGCAGTTGGATAACATCAAGCATGGAGAAGTAAAAACTATTGTCAGGCGAGAGTACACCAACAGAGTTAGGAAAATTTTGAAATCTAAATTGAATGGTGGAAATACAATCAAGGCCATAAATACCTGGGCAATACCAGTTATAAGATACACAGCTGGTATAGTTAACTGGACACAAGCTGATTTGGACCTTTTGGACCGAAAAACCAGGAAACTAATGACAATGCACTACAGTTTACATCCACGTGGTGATACTGATAGACTATATCTGCCCCGAAAATCAGGTGGCAGAGGATTATTACAAGTGAAGCAAACAGTTGAAGAAGAAAAACATGCACTGGCTGATTATTTAAAAGAAAGTCAAGAACATCTATTAATCGAAGTAAAGAACAAAAATCTACTGAAGGCCCAACAGACGAAACAAGAATACAGAAAAGATGTGATAAAATCAAGAATGGAGAGTTGGCAGAACAAAGCACTGCATGGCCAATTTCTGGAAAAAATAAAAGATAAAGTGGACAGTGAACAAACTTGGTTATGGTTAACAACAGGTACATTAAAGAAAGAAACAGAGTCACTAATCCTGGCTGCGCAAGAACAAGCTATCCGCACAAATGCCATTAAGGCCAAAATCGAAAAATCCTCTGATGATGCCAAATGCAGACTTTGCAAAGAAACTGATGAAACTGTTGATCACATACTCAGCTGCTGTAAAAAAATCGCGCAGACTGATTATAAATTGCGGCACAATTCAGTAGCACAAATGATCCATTGGAATTTGTGCAAAAATAATATTATAATATTAAAACAGCAACAAACTGGTGGGAACATCAGCCTGAAAAAGTCACCAAAAATCAGATGGTCAAGATCTTGTGGGATTTCCGTATACAAACCGACAAAATAATGGCCCATAATACACCAGACATCACACTGGTTGAGAAAAATAAGGTCACAATCATAGACATCGCAATACCAGGTGATAGCAGGGTCGCCGAGAAGGAACATGAAAAAATCGCAAGATACCAGGACTTAAAAATCGAAATTCAACGACTATGGCACAAACCAGCAGTGATAATTCCAGTGGTAATTGGCACACTGGGTGCTATTCCAAAAGCACTGGAATTACATTTAAAACAGTTAAAAATTGACAAAATCACCATCAGTCAAATGCAAAAAGCCGCACTGCTTGGATCTGCACGCATATTACGAAAATACCTTACGACGTCCTAGGCCCCTAGGTGGGGCCCGACTAGTAACCAATGCCAAATCCGGCGAAACAACTGGCCGCTGTGATACAATTGTATAATAATAATAATAGTAATAATAATAATAATTAGGAAACTAATGACAATGCACTACAGTTTACATCCATGTGGTGATACTGATAGACTGTACCTGCCCCGAAAATCAGGTGGCAGAGGATTATTACAAGTGAAGCAAACAGTTGAAGAAGAAAAACATGCACTGGCTGATTATTTAAAAGAAAGTCGAGAGCATCTATTAATTGAAGTAAAGAACAAAAAACTACTGAAGGCCCAACAGATGAAACAAGAATACAGAAAACGTGATAAAATCAAGAATGGAGAGTTAGCAGAACAAAGCACTGCATGGCCAATTTCTGGAAAAAATAAAAGATAAAGTGGACAGTGAACAAACTTGGTTATGGTTACATACATTAAAGAAAGAAACAGAGTCACTAATCCTGGCTGCGCAAGAACAAGCTATCCCCACAAATGCCATTAAGGCCAAAATCGAAAAATCCTCTGATGATGCCAAATGCAGACTTTACAAAGAAGCTGATGCCCCATCCAGGGGCCTAGGACGTCGTAACGTATTTTCGTAATATGCGTGCAGATCCAAGCAGCTTCTCTGGATGAAGTTGAAATTAAATGAGGCATTTTCCAGGGCGATTACCTTTCACCCCTACTTTTTATACTCTCAGTGCTACCACTGACAAACATTTTGAAGAAGGTGAACTGTGGATACGAACTTGCAAAGAAAGGACTGAAAATTTCGCACTTGGTAACCATGGATGATATGAAGCTGTTTGGTAAAACAAAAGCTGAACTGAATGGGTATGCAGTTTGGAATTGACAAATGTGCAACAATGGTAACCAAGGCAGGCAAGGTCCTAGAAGATGATGGAATACAACTTGAGAATGAAGAAATGATAAAGGCAGTAAAACCAGAAGAAGGCTACAAGCACTTGGGGATTTTAGAGGCCTCTGACTTAATGCATAATAAAGTCAAGGAATTAACCTCAGCCAAGTACATTCGACAAATTCGCAACATATTAAAGTCCAAACTGAGTGGAGGAAACATCATAAAAGTCATAAATACCTGGGCTATGCCTGTAAAATGGGCCCCCTTTTTTTAAAAAAAGGGCATGAATAGCTTTTAGGAGGCTTGTAGATTGCTTCTGGAGGGGGGGGCAAATCGAGCAAAAAGCAGCCCGTTTTTCATGAAAACGGGCCCGTTTCCCCCTCCCAAATGGTATGCATAGCCTTTAGGAAGCTTATAGAGTGCTCCTGGGTTCTGGGGGAGGGCAAAATTGAGAAAAAAAGCCCATTTTTCGCTCATTTCTTCCCTCCCTAGCCCCCAGAAGCACTCTGAAAGCTTCCTAAAGGCTATGCATGGCCATTTTGGTGAAGGGGGCGGGGCTTCTGGGGGCAAAAAAATGCTGTATTAAGTTTATAAGGCACACCCAGATTTTCAGCTTCTTTTTTGAGGGAAAAAGGTGCGTTGGCAAAAATACGGTACTTTTTTACCAGGTTAAAGGACATCTACCCTTTTCCTCCGCTTCTCCTCTTCTCAGCCCTCACCCTGGTCTCCCCAGTTTATCAATGTCATTCTTAAAATGGAGATATCTAGAAGCCAAGCTTTTTGAAATAATAGGACATTTTTGTCACCAGGCATCTGATGATCCGACTGTGGAGAATACGAAAGGAAATGGCTCTATTTTCCTGACTGGACCACACTGATTTATTGCCTGGTCTTTAACAAGTAGCCCCCATCTGCTCAGCTGTGGGATGAAGATAAGGATGTTTGAGTTGTTGCACCTCCTGGCACTAGGGATGTTGGATAAAAAGTACAACCCCAAAGAGGGAGGGTAACTCCCAGAAACGCAATTTTCTTCCCACTCCCCTTCCATCATTTCAGCTTGTGCTGCGACAGCCTCTATTTTAATATATGCCTCAGCTGAATGGACTGAAAACCAGGTATGTGTAGTGCTTAAGGCCTGTGGTGGGACTTGAATAAGTTAACAACCTGTTCTCTAGCTGAATAGGCGTGGCTGGTTGGTCATGTGACTGGATGGGTGATGTCACTTGTCACACCCAACCCTGCTTCCCAGCCACTTGCCTCAAAGGCAGAGATAGGATTCAGCCAATTGGGGCTAATCCCATCACTGTCTGGCTCCACCCCTGACCATTTTTCAGCCTGCTTTTTGCCTGTTTTGGGGCCATTTTTGGGCTGTTTTCAGGCTGGTTTTTTGGGCTGTTTTCAGGCCATTTTTCAGGTCATTTTTGCCTGGAAAATGGCCTGAAAATGGCCCAAAAAACGAGCAGGGGGAGGGCAGCCAGTGGAATTTGCCAGTTTGCCAAACTGCAGAATCTTAATTACCGGTTTGCCCGAACCCGTGCAAACCGGCAGCAGCCCACCTCTGGTTAAGGCACCAGGCTAGGAACCTGTGAGTTCTAGTCCTGCCTTAGGCATGAAGGCAGCTGACTGATTTTGGGCCAATCACCAGGAGATAGTGGGTTCTAGTCCCGCCTTAGGAATGAAGGCTGGTGACTTTGGACCAATCACCAGGAGATTGTGGGTTCTAGTCCCGCCTTAGGCATGAAGGCAGCTGACTGATTTTGGGCCAATCACCAGGAGATTGTGGGTTCTAGTCCCGCCTTAGGCATGAAGGCCGGTCGGTGACTTTGGGCCAATCACCAGGAGATGGTGAGTTCTAGTCCCATTTTAGGCATGGAAGCTGGCTGGGCGATAGTTGTAAGTGCGAAGATGATCATAACTCACTTTCCTTAGTGTTGTAACTTTGGTCACTAAACGAATGATTGTAAGTCAAGGGCTACCTATACAAAGGAAACAAGGAGTCAGCAAAAAGTTTATAATGTTCTTTGGATATTTGAACTTATGAGTGCTATCACAGTGCTAAGGGAAAAGATTGGAAAGGCGTGTCTTACAGTGGCCTTCAGATATTTGAAGACATGGTAATAATACCAGTCCCAGAAGCTAAATTATTACCTCCTTTCCTAAGGCTGAAATCAATTCTACCCAAATAAATCTCAGCCTGTAAATGGCATCTCCTTTTATGCTTTTAAAAACATGCGTTATTACTCCCCATACAAATGCATAAGCAATCAGTGGTGGAAAAATAATAGCCTCGTAGAAGGAAAAGCGGAGAGAGCGAGAGATCTGTGCAGATGCTGGGAGAATGCGAAACGAATCTAAAAGCAAATGATTTTGTTAAAGCAAATAACAGATGTGAGGTTGGGGAAGAGGTAGTCGGTAGCAGATGTGTTGCTTTTATTGCAAAAAAAAAAAGATTAAAAAAACATGCTCCTTTGACAACACTGACAAATTACTCTGCTTATCAGTTCTCTCTTAGAATTGATGCCGCTGTATCATTTTGGTTTTATGAGTTTTCTTCATTCCATAATAATTTCTCGCGCACTTTTTTTCCGAAAAAAGGCAAAAAGGGGAAAACATTGAAGATTCGGGATTCCCCTCAAAATACAGGTCCTGTAATTTGATGCATGTTTCCTGATCCCTTCACACCTCTGAGAATAAAATATTTCTCAACCTTCCACAATTTTTCACTAGAAGGAAATATACAAGGTCCAGAATGCAGCCGCGCGAGCGATATTGGGTGTACCAAGATACAGCCATGTCACACCTATCCTCCGCGAGCTGCACTGGCTTCCTATTGGTCTCCGAACGCGTGTCAAGGTGCTGGTTATTACCTTTAAAGCCCTACATGGCCTAGGACCCGGATATCTGCGAGACCGTCTTCTGCTGCATACCTCCCAACGGCCAATAAGATCACACAGGGTGGGCCTTCTCCGGGTACCGTCGACCAGACAATGTTGTCTGGCGACCCCCCGGGGGAGGGCCTTCTCTGTAGCTGCTCCGACCCTATGGAACGATCTACCCCCGGAGATCCGGACCCTTCCCACTCTCACGGCCTTCCGAAAGTCTACTAAAACCTGGCTATTCCGGCAGGCCTGGGGCTGTTGACCTCATGTACGAGGTCCAGCCCCGCCTAGATTGAGTGTATGAAGTGATCTTTTAACCTGTTTTTATTCTCTCTATTTTAATTTTTTATTTTTGAAATGTATTTCTGTAAGCCGCCCGGAGTCCTTCGGGATTGGGCGGCCTATAAATTTATTAAACAGTTAAACAGTTAAACAGTTACAATCTTGAGGACAGTGGGTGATAGGTGAGGTGCAAGTAATGAACATGACAAATAGTTCTCGACCTGTCAGCTGCCACCTTATGCTTTGCTTGTGCTTCCCTGCTATGCAGTGACAGATTGCCATGAGCCGAGGGGAAGGGGAATGAAAGGGGGAATGCTTGGGGAAACAAAAGTAAGTGTGGTGCTACTGTTCTGACCTAGGCTTCCTGAGAAAGCATAAATCACAATCTTAATCCCCCCCCCCCAAACCCTCTTTTACTTATATGGCTGTGAATTGCGGTCATTCACAGTCTGCACGGCTTAACAAACAGTCTGTGAAGATTCTGACAGATGTCTGCTCGAGTTGCCACAGTCTTTCAGGGGAACGTTGATAAACACCCACCTTTATCTCCCTTGGAATGCTGCCAGAGACCTAATTGCCAAATGCAGAGCAAGGCCAACCTTAGCACAGAGTCAAACAGAACTTTTCAAAGCTTGAACCGGCCAGATGAACTAATTGCTTCCTGCAAAAGCTCACGTCCTGTTCGCTCCTCTTCTATGTCTTATGGGAGGGGCCAATCATCTCCAAGCCTCACTCCCGAGTCGACCCCATTTTCTTAATTGTTCTTAAGAGCCGAGGTGGCACAGTGGTTAGAGTGCAGTACTGCAGGCCACTTCAGCTGACTGTTATCTGCAGTTCGGCGGTTCAAATCTCACCGGCTCAGGGTTGACTCAGCCTTCCATCCTTCCGAGGTGGGTAAAATGAGGACTCAGACTGTGGGGGCGATATGCTGACTCTGTAAACCGCTTAGAGAGGGCTGAAAGCCCTATGAAGCGGTATATAAGTCTACTGCTATTGCTATTGCTATTCTTGCCTCTGGCAGCTTGGTGCATGCGCACACTGGGAACAGGCTCCCGCTGTTCTTCTGATGTCAGGCTCCAGAGGCAGAAAATAACTACCAGATGGCCTTGGCCCCTTTTCTGCCTCTGACGCAGAAAGCCCTCGCCCGAGCCTTCCCCAGACTCCAGGTCTGGCCCATGTTCCTCCCCAACCTCCTCACTGTCTGACTCTGCTGCCAGCTCCGCAGTCTGCCAGCGGGCTACAAGAGCCACCTTGAGATGCTGCCTGAAGGTTAACCACCTGGAAGAAGGAGGAAGCTGCATACCAACCTGTGCTTGGACCACCCTTTATGAAAGCATCTTGCCTGAACTTGATTGGTGATGCTGGGTGGGGCAGTTAGAGACAGTTAAGGAAAAAAGTGCAAAGAAGAGCAACTAATAGCAGTAGACTTATATACCGCTTCATACGGCTTTCAGCCCTCTCTAAGCGGTTTACAGAGAGTCAGCATATTGCCCCCAACAATCCGGGTCCTCATTTTACCCACCTCGGAAGGATGGAAGGCTGAGTCAACCCTGAGCCGGTGAGATTTGAACCGCTGAACTGCTGATCTAGCAGTAGCCTGCAGTGCTGCATTTAACCACTGGGCCACCTCGGCTCGGCACTAAGATGATTAAAGGCCTGGAGACTAAAACATACGAAGAACGGTTGCAGGATTTGGGTATGGCTAGTCTAGAAGGACTAGAGGAGACTTGATAGCAGTATTCCAGTATTTGAGAGGTGGCCACAAAGAGGAGGGGGCCAATTTATTTTCCAAAGCACCAGAAGGCAGGACAAGCAACAATGGATGGAAACTAATCAAGGAGAGAACCAGTGTAGAAACAAGGAGAAATTTCCTGACAGTTAGAACAATCAATCAGTGGAATGACTTGCCTTCGGAACTTGTGGGTGCTCCATCACTGGAGGTTTTTAAGAAGAGACTGTTGTCTGGGATGGTATAAGGTCTCCTGCTTGAGCAGGGGGTTAGACTAGAACAGTGTTTTTCCACCACTGTGCTGCGGCACACTAGTGTGCCGTGACATAGTGTAAGGTGTGCCGTGGGAAAATTACTTTATATATAGTCAATATAGGCACAGAGTTAATTTTTTTTAACATTTTCTAATGGTGGTGTGCCTCGTGATTTTTTTCATGAAAAAAGTGTGCCTTTGCACAAAAAAGGTTGAAAAACACTGGACTAGAAGACCTCCAAGGTCCCTTCCAGCTCTATTCTGATTGATTGATTGATTGATTGATTAAACTTTTCCAGGCAGAACACCTTCAGGATCAAATGTCAGCAGTGATAAAAGGACAGGAGCAGGAAATCTTTATTTTTTTTTTCAGTTAGGGACTCCGAGTGGGGGTCAGTCTCCCTCCCCCTGAAGGAGGAAGCCTGATATTCGGAAGCTCTTGTAGGACTTAAGCCTTCCGCTGCCACAGCAGGAGTTCCGTAATGACAGTGATTCACACTCTTAATCACCTCACAGTGAGATTATTAACACTCTTTATATGGGGCTGCCTTTGAAGAGAACTCGGGACCGGGCAGCTACAGAATCTGATAGCTCATCTGTTTAGCCAGCCAGAGCAAATTTAGTGGTGTGACCTCAGTGCTACAGTCTCTGCACTGGTTACTGGCCGCCTTTGGGGTCCAGTTCCATAAATGGCTCAGCTCCCAATTGCTCATAGTTCTCTCTCCCCACTGCAACAAGTTTCAATCTGCCCTGGGATTCTTCTAGGGGTTGAGTGGACAACTATCGCTCTTTTGTGACTTATGGACTTCAATACCACGGCTGGCTTAGGAATTCTGGGAGTTGAAGTCCGCAGTTATAAGGGGCACTATAGTTGCCCACTCTTGTTCTGGGAAGAAGTTGTTCTCAGGCCGACTAGGTAGACCAAACCAGTGGTGGGTTTCAAAAAAAATTTGAACCTACTATGTGGGTGTGGCCTCCTTTGTGGGAGTGGCTTGCCGGCCATGTGACCTGGTGGGAGTGGCTTGCCGGCCATGTATTCTCTCTCTCTCTCTCTCTCTCTCTCTCCTTCCTTTTGTCTCTGTCCCTTTTTCCTTTTTTCCTTTCATCTCTCTCTCACTTTTTCTTTCCTTTCTTTCTTTCTTTCTTTCTTTCTTTCTTTCTTTCTTTCTTTCTTTCTTTCTTTCTTTCTTTCTCTTTCTCTCTCTGTGTGAGTCTGTCTGTCGTGTGTGTGGGGGGGGGGGTGGGTTTTAAAAATTTTTGGAACCTCTTCTGTAGGTGTGGCCTGCTTTCTGGTGGAACCTCTTCTAACCGGTTCGGTAGATTTAACGAACCGGTTCTACCGAACTGGTGCGAACTGGTAGGAACCCACCTCTGGACCAAACCAACTCAACGGGAAGATTAAACCTTCTTTTGTTGAGATTGGCCATAACCGTCATAGCAAATTTATGGCATACGTCCAAGAGGGGGCACAGAGCGTCCTCTCTGAGGGCACGTGAGCTATCGCCCCAGTTCAGCTCCACCGCGCATGTGCATGCACCTCCCGCCAGCCAGCTGCTCTTCGGGTCTGCTGTGCATGCGCATGGGGCGTAGCATGTGGGGAAATGGACATGCACAGGGGGCGAGGTGTGCGGGGCGTAACCACATATGCAAGGGGGGGCATGGGTGGGGCATGCATGCATGGGAGGCAGAGTGCATGCGCAGGGGCTGTGAGTGTATTGCATTTGGGGGGTTCAGGTGCATGCACGCTTTGGGCACTGGGGCCGGGAAAGGTTAGCCATCACTGGGCTATAATAACAGAATCTTGTCACTCTAATTGTGCTCGACCTTTTCTATAGGTAGGCCTTGAGTTACAACCGTTTGTTTAATGACTGTTCAAAGTTACAACAGCACTCAAAAAAGTGACTTATGACTGTTTTTGTAACTTACACCCATTGCAGCATCCCCATGGTCATGTGATCAAAATTCAGACACTTGGCAAACTGGTTCATATTTATGACGGTCGCAGTATCCCGGGGACATGTGATCCCATTTTGTGACCTTCTGACAAGTCAAAGTCAATGGGGAAGCCAGATTCACTTAACAACCAGGTGACTAAATTAGCAGCTGCAATGATTGACTTAAGCATTGTGGCATTAACAACTGTCTTGTTTAGTAATGGAAATTTTGGACTCAATTGTGGTTGTAAATCGAGGACTACCTGTAATTCAGTAGATGAGAGGAAAGTCACTTTGAATCTTATCTGAGTTTCTGGACTTAAAAATATTTCTTTTGCTTAGATAGCAGTTCCTGCCTGCAGGTTCCTCCTCAACTTACGACCATGATTGGGACCAGAATTTCAATTTCTAAGTAAAACTAAGTAAAGTAAAACTATTGTTAAATGAGTTGTGCCTGGTTTTATGGCCTTATTTGCCGTGGTTGTTAAATGGACATAAGTTACTTTTTTCAGCACCGTTGCAACGTTGAACAGTCACTAAATGAACAGTTGTAAGTCAAGGACTACCTGTATTTGTCTAAAATTAGAATGCTGGTAGTCAGGGGTGGACTGTTATGGTCGGTTCAGAGAGCCTCCAAATCCCACTCCTGGCTGGCCCCACCCACCCACCCACCCCATCCTGCCCCTCCCAGGAGTCTCCACGCGGCCCGTTTTGGATGCGAGGTAAGTGCAGGACTCACATGGAGGATCAGGGAGGGGGAAAATGGGCCTTCCGGAAGGCCAGAAATGGGCCCGTTTCCAGCCTCCAAAGGATCTCTGGAGCCTGGGGGAGGACGTTTCCCGGAGCCTGGGGAAGGCGAAAACGTCTCTCCTACCATGGTGCAGGAGGCCAACTAGGCCATGCCCATCATGGCCATGCCCACCCAGCAGAAAACCTGTTGCTGAAATTTTTGAAGTCCATCCATGCAGGTAGTCCTTGAGTTAGGACCAAAATTGGGACCAGAATTTCCTTTGCTAAGCAAAGCAGTTGTTAAGTGTGTTTGATTTTACAAAACTTTATTTTTGCACGGTTGTTAAGCCAATCATGCAGCTGTTAAGTGACTCAGGTGATGATTACGCCAATCCGGCGTTCCCCCATTCACTTTGCTTGTCGGAAGCGATCTGGGAAGGTCGCAAATAGGGACCTCAAGGCTCTTAGGACCTTCATCCTAAGGGCCTATTGGTTGCCAAGCACCAAAATATCATTTGATTATGTGACCACGGGGAGGCTGTGACAGTTGTAAGCATGAGGAGGACCAGTCATAAGTCACTTCCTCTTGTGCTATTGTAATTTCAAGCGGCCGCTAAAGGAATGGTTGTAAGTCGAGGATTGCTTGTAAAAGAGAACTAAATAGAAATTAAGCTGCGCTTCGGGATTTATGTTCCGTTTCATGCTTTATTCTTCAAAGCACAAGATTCTAGCACTGAGCGTTAGAGAAAACTCAACATGCCAGGAAAAGTGGCTGTCAGGATGTTAGCCTTGGTTCAGGGTGTCCACGAGGTGGAGTCAAAAAAGAAGTCGTCAGAGTTTGTTGCAGAAAAATCAAATCCAGAAAACACACGCAGATAACTGATGCAGCTGGATTCATTAACTTCTTCATCTACATAAGAATAGATGAATAAATGTACAATACCAACAGGGGGTTCTTCCAAGTAAACACAAGGCAGGAGAGATACAGGCAAACACAAGCAGTTAGTTCCATTTCAGCAGACAAGCCCAGAGAGACTGCTAGTTTACTTCTCAGAGCAGCAGACTGCTTAAGTTTCTGTTTCAATTCTCTGCACAGACTCACATCTGTTTAAGCTCTCATTGGCTGACTTAGTTGCTATGCCTATTCATTGGCTGGCCTTGTTCCCATGTCTCTCCCAGTCATGAATATTTTAACAAAAGTCAAGATAGCAGCCATAGTGGGTGATTTCCATCAAAGGAAGGTTAGAGCTTCAATCACCTCATCCTGGCTGCCATATTGACTTTTTTGACCTGACTCTGTAGCCACTCTCCCTACTTCTCATATCAACCCACTGCTCAAGAATTCACTTTACTTATGTAGGTGTAGTGGCGCAGTGGTTAGAATGCAGTACTGCAGGCTAATTCTGCCCACTGCCAGCAGTTCAATCCTCACCAGCTTAAGGTTGACTCATCCTTCCGAGGTCAGTAAAATGAGGACCCAGATTGTTGGGGGCAAGATGCTGACTTTGTAAACAGCTTAGAGAGGGCTGTAAAGCGCTGTGAAGTGGTATATAAGTCTAAGCGCTTTTGCTATTATGTGTAGGCAATCTGGCTGTGACATCTGTCTCCTTATTTGCTTGTTATATTTATACCCTAATTTTTCCCAGGAGCTCAGAGCAGCAGATGTTTCTTCTTCACAGACATGAGAGGCTGACTTGGTTCACACATTGCACTAAATCATGATTCATTTTACCACTGAGTTACCAAAAGACACGAAACTGCTGTTTTGTAAGTGAAGTCTGTGGCAGGAGGAAACCGTTACTGGACTTTATGCTTGAAAAAGATTATAATGAAACTTCAATTTTTAGGTTTTGATTACTAGATTGACAATGTTGTTACAGAAAGGGGGTTGTATTTACTAAACAGATGTAAAGCAAAAAATGAAGGTTTCAATGATATTTTGTATTGCGCTGAAAATAGTCGGAAGTCACTGCTTTTTTTTTCTTGTCTTCTTATCTTGTCCCCCTCCCCCTTTTCCACATTTCCCTATTTCTTGATCATCTTCATTTTCATTTCTGTTTTATATTATACAGGTAATCCTTGACTTATGACCACAATTGAGTCTAACATTTCCGTTGCTGTGAGACATTTGTTAAGTGAGTTTTGCCCCATTTTACGACCTTTCTTGCCACAGGTGAATCAGTGCAGTTGATGGTTACATGGTTGTTAAGTGAATCCGTCTTCCCCGTTAATTTTGCTTGTCAGAAGGTCAGAAAAGGGGATCACATGACCCCGACACATTACGACCGTCATAAATAGGAATCAGTTGCCAAGCCTCTGAATTTTGATCACTTGGCTGCAGTGGTGTAAATAGCCATCTATTTATCTGCCTGCCTGCCTGCCTGCCTGCCTGCCTGCCTGCCTGCCTGCCTGCCTGCCTGCCTGCCTGTCCATCCATCCACCCATCTGTCTGCCTGTTTTTCTGCCTGTCTGTCTGTCCATCTATTTGTCTGCCTGTCTATCTATTTGTCTGTCTATCCATCTATATCTGTCTGTCTGCCTACCTGCCTGTCCATCTATTTGTCTGTGTAACTGTCTGTCTGTCCGTCCATCCAATCATCCATCCATCCGTCCATCCATCCATTCATCCATCTATCGTTTATCCATCCGCCTGTCCGACTGCCTGCTTATCTGTCCATCTATCTGTCTGCCTAGCTGTCTGTCTGTCTGTCCATCTATCTATCTATCTATCTGTCTATCTGCCTGCCTGCCTGCCTGTCTGTCTGTCTGTCCATCTATCTGTCTGCCTGCTTGCCTGTTCATCTATCTGTCTAGCTGCTTGTCCATCTAGCTGCTTGTCCATCCATCCATCCCTATTGTTTATCATCTGCCTGCCTGCCTGTCTGTCCATCTGCCTGCCTGCCTGCCTGCCTGTCCATCTATCTGTCTGCCTAGCTGTCTGTTTATCCATCTATCTATCTATCTATCTATCTATCTATCTATCTATCTATCTATCTATCTATCTATCTACCTACCTACCTACCTACCTACCTACCTACCTACCTACCTACCTTTATCCATCTGCCTGCCTGCCTGTCTGTCCATCTGTCTGTCTGTCTGTCTGTCTATCCATCTATCTGTCTGTCTGCCTAGCTGTCTGTCTGCCTGCCTGCCTACCTACCTACCTACCTACCTACCTACCTACCTACCTACCTACCTATCTATCTATCTATCTATCTATCTATCTATCTCTACTTACCTACCATCCATCCATCCATCCATCCATCCATCCATCCATCCATCCATCCATCCATCCATCTATCTATCTATCTATCTATCTATCTATCCATCTGCCTGCCTGTCTGTCTGTCTAGCCGTCTGTCTATTTGTCTATCCGAACAGTCACTAAGGACCAGATCTACCACAACACACGGGATCCAATGTGCAGACTATGCAGAGGGGTCTCAGAGACAGTCCAGAACGCCTAAGTTCAGATGAGAGATTCCATAGGAGATCACGGAGAACAAGAAAGCTAAGATCCTGTGGGATTTCCAGATCCAGACAGACAGGCCGGAACTAGCCAGTTGATCAGAAACTGCAGAGGTAGATAAGAATCAGAAGACCGTGATGGTGGTAGAAGTAGTAGGGCCAAGTGGCAACAACAACAAGGAGGAGGAGGAGGAGACGCTGGAGAAGGAGCAGGGCCTGAAGGAAGAACTGGAGAAGATATGTAGGAAGTAAAGGCCAACGTGATCCCAGTGGTGGTAGCGGCACTTAGGACTGTGACTCTTAAGCAGGGAGAGGAGCTTCAACGGATTCCAGGAGCAACATCAGATTCTCTGTCCGAAGAGCGCAGTGCTCTAGCAACAGCTAAGATCCTGCCCAGAATCTTCAAATTCCCAAGCTTCTGGTAGGGAACCTGAGATTAAGGATGATACAGACCACCCATAAGGGTGAAAAGGAATGGCCAACAGGACAAACAGCAGTAGAATATCTCCACTACACTTAATCAAAGTACTGCATTTTTCAGAGTATAAGATGTACCACCCAGAAAATCTGGGTGCGTCTTATACATTGAATACAGCATTTTTGGCCTATCAAAACCCCGCCAGCTTCACAAAAAAATGGACGTGCAGAGGCTTTGGGAGGCCTGAAAAGTGCTCCTGAGAGCTGGGGATGGCAAAAACGAGCAAATACGGGTCGTTTTTTTGCTCGTTTTTGCCCCTGCAGCCCCCAGGAGGCCTCTACAAGCCTCCCAAAGCCTATGCATGCCCTGTTTTTTTTTTGCAAATTTTGCAATTAATGGAACAACTTGCCTTCAGAAGTTGTGGGTGCCTCCATCACTGGAGGCTTTTAAGAAGAAGCTAGACAGCCACTTGTCTGGAATGGTATAGGGTCTCCTGCTTGAGCAGAGGGTTGGACTAGAACGTGACCCGACAAAAGGACGAACGAAAAAACCGCGCCCGACTAAACCGCGTCGCTAAAACCGTGACGTCATCAACGCGCCGACAACAGCACGGAGACAGAAGGGCGATTTCAGTTGACAGAGGGCGATTTAAGTTAAGGTAAGGGTTAGGGTTAGGTTAGGTTTAGGGTTAGGTTAAGGGTTAGGTTTAGGATTAAGTTTAGGGTTAGGTTTAGCGTTACGTTTAGGGTTAGGTTTAGGGTTAGGTTTAGGTTTAGTTTTACAGCACGCTTCTGTCGGCGCGCTGTTGTCAGCACGATTCAGCGTTCATTCGTCGGAGCGCTTTAGAACACGCGGTTTTGTCACTGCGGTTTAGTTGGGCACGGTTTTGTCGTTCACCCTTTTGTCGGTGAACTGGACTAGAAGGCCTCCAAGGTCCCTTCCAACTCTGTTATTCTTTTATTCTGCTGCTGTTTAGAAAAGCAAGGAACTGCAGGGCAATGTCACATTGACCCACTGGCAGTCACCATAATACATTTGGATTTTCCCCATTATTTATTTATTTGTGTGAGTGAGTGAAGTGTGCAAAGCCACAAACCCGTTGGCACCTGCACGTTTATTCTGATGCTTTTATTTATTGCCCCAAAGAAACTGGGCTTCATAGAAGAGTGGAAAAGCCTTTGGTGATAACAGCAATCTAGCTGCCGCCACCCTTAGTATGTGGCAGATGGTTTTAGAGACAATCCTCAAGAGCCAGGATTATAAAGCAATTTCCAGCAACTTTAAAACAGGTCTCCATAATTGCCCTCTGAAGTTAACTCTTGTCCAGACAAGGAGGAGAAAGAACAAACGATTCCATTGTTGGATGAACCTGTCAGGAGCAAAGGAAGCAGGGGGAATGAAAACAACACTGGATTTAGAAGCCTTTTCTTTCTTACGCTGCTGCGACATCTTTCAATTATTTAAGTAAAGGGCAAAATTTCATCATTGTTTTGAAATGTTTCCCCAGAAGGGAGGGAAACTGGCACTGTCAGTCCTGATAAATGATTGACCACAAGGAAGGGAAGGAAGGAAGGAAGCAAGGAAGAAATGAAGGAAGGAAGGAAGGAAGGAAGGAAGGAAGACAGGCATAGGAGAAGGGTATAATGAAAGGAAGGGAAGGAAAGAAAGGAAGGGAAGGAAGGAAGGGAAGGAGGAAGGGAAGGGAAGAAGGAAGGGAAGAAGGAAGGGAAGGGAAGAAGGAAGGGAAGGCATATTGGAAGGGCACAGAGGAAGGAAGGAAAGGAGGGTGGGAGGAAGAGAAGGAGGGAAGGAAAGAAGGCATAGAGCAAGGGTGTCAAACTCGAGCTGTCATGGTGGCATCATGGGACATATCTGGACTTTTATCCCCCTTTGCTAAACTGGGCATGGACACAGGCAGGGCATGACACATCCAGCCTGCGGGCCACGAGTTTGAGAGCCCTGGCATATGGGAAGGGCACAGAGGAAGGAAGGAAAGTGGGGAGGGAGAAAGAGAAGGAGAGAGGGAAGGAAAGGGGAAGGAAGGTAGGCATAGGGCAGTGATGGTGAACCTTTTAGGCACAGAATGCCCAAACTGGAAGGTGCACACGCACTAGAGTGCTGGAAACCTGACAACCAGCTGGGCAGCACACACACACTGTTAGGAATATAATTCTAACAGTTGGGTTGGCAATATATAAATCATATAGCAATGTGATACCTGTTTCTTTAAATCATACTGTAAAATGTGATTGGTTGCTGTTTTCCTCAATCGGCCATAAGAGGGAGCCTGTTAGTTCTCTGTTTGTTAGATGCTGGGCTGATCTGATCTGAGTGCCGTGAGCTATTGTAAGTTTTGCAACTGCTAGCAAACTTTGTGTACTGAACTGATTATATGATACTGGACTATGTTATTTGGATTATCCCTTAACTGAAAGACATTGATGACTGACTGTCTTATCCGTGTATGACTTGAACTGTTTGATGGACTCTGATACCTCTATTTCCATGAAAGTAAAAGCCTACTTAAACTGCAGTGTCTCTGTATGCTGGTTTGTGTGTTCTCCAACACAACTCTCACAATGCTTCTCTGAACGTACTTGCTCTCCCAACGGGGAGCTTACCTAACACATGCACGTGTTGGAAACCCAATGAACACCTGGCAGATCTGTGGCAACAGCGCACATACCCACAGAGAGGGCTCTGTGTGTCACCTCTGGCACGCATCGCGTGTCATAGGTTCGACATCATGGGCATAGGGGAAGGGCAGAAAGGAAGGAAGGAAGGATATGGGGGAGAGGAAGGAAGAAAGGATGGCCATAGAGGGAGAAAAGAAGGAAAGCGCTCCATATACATGCCTTTTTCACCATTCTGAGGCATGTAGCCCATCCTTCAAGAAGAAAAATAGGAAATAGCCCGTCAGTGCTATCAAGTCAGGTAACAAATCAAGGGAGACCTTTGGCCATGATTATACAGTCATCATTGGAAATTCAGACTTTAAAAGTTCTGGTTTCTCTCCAGTGCATACTGTCAGCCTGGAATAACAAGGAATCTGGCGTTATCACGGATACTGCTCAGTGGATCCCAGCTGGTTCTGGTTTCTTTCCAGTGCATACTGTCAGCCTGGAATAACAAGGAATCTGGCATTATCATGGATACCGCTCAGTGGATCCCAGCTGGTTGAGGAAATCAGCACGGCCTGGCTTGGCAAGTATCTGATAACATCTGCCTTTTGATCTGATATAAAGCCTGCTCACCTGCTTACTCAGGGGAAAAATTGCAGGGCTGTTGGCGGAGGTGGTGAAACCGCCTCCAAATTGCTTAGATTTCTATCAGTGACTTAACTTTCGTTAGGCCAAAGCCACTTCAGAAGTGAAGCGAATCAGGCATGCCAGAATATCTTCAACTGCATGTAGACCTTGAACAAAAGCTGGGTTTGAGCCACACATTAAGGCTTCATTAATGCAATTCAATACGGGTTACTGATACCAAAAGCAATAGCACTTAGACTTACATACGGGTCCATAATGCTTTCCGGCACTTTCTGGGCGTTTTACAGTGTCAGCCTATTGACCCCAACAATCTGGCTCCTCGTTTTATCAACCTCAGAAGGAGGGAAGGCTGAATCAACCTTGAGCCGGTCAGGATCAAACTTTTGGCTGTGAGCAGAGTTAGCCTGTAATACTACATTCTAACCACTACGCCTCTTATAACAGAAGAAAATGCTTGTAACTCAGGGTGAAACTGTGAGTTCCTTGGTATTCTTGGAGCTTGCAGACATTTTATTAAAGATAAAGGTTTCCCTCGCACATATGTGCTAGTTGTTCCTGACTCTACGGGGCGGTGCTCATCTCCGTTTCAAAACCGAAGAGCCAGCGCTGTCCGAAGACGTCTCCGTGGTTATGTGGCTGGCATGACTAAATGCCAAAGGCACCCGGAATGCTGTTAACTTCCCACCAAAGGTGGTTCCTATTTTTTCTACTTGCATTTTTACCTACTTTCAAACTGCTAGGTTGGCAGAAGCTGGGACAAGTAACGGGCGCTCACTCTGTTACGTTGCGCTAGGGATTCAAACCGCCGAACTGCCAACCTTTCTGATCAACCAGCTCAGCGTCTTAGCCACTGAGCTACCGTGGCCCATCACGTTTTATTACTCAACTAATTATTGTCTTCAGTGCTAGAAGAGAGGTGGGTTTGCTGTCCGTTTATATACAGTAGTTTGTCCAGTCAGTGTTGGTGAGCATGCTGTTTTCTTCTTGATTGTTATCTAGAGTCACTCTAAATCTTCCTAGAATCAAAGGCTCAACTGATTTAAAAAAACAACATCTTTTCGGAGTGTTCGGAGACTACAATTGGTCCAGAATGCAGCCGCGCGAGCGATACTGGGTGTACCTAGGTACACCCACGTTACACCTATCCTCCGTGAGCTGCACTGGCTCCCTGTTGGTCTCCGAACATGCTTCAAGGTGCTGGTTAGAGCCAAGGTGGCGCAGTGGTTAAATGCAGCACTGCAGGCTACTGCTAGATCAGCAGGTCAGCGGTTCAAATCTCACCGGCTCAGGGTTGACTCAGCCTTCCATCCTTCCGAGGTGGGTAAAATGAGGACCCAGATTGTTGGGGGCAATATGCTGACTCTCTGTAAACCGCTTAGAGAGGCCTGAAAGGCCTATGAAGCGGTATATAAGTCTGCTGCTAAGTCTGCTGCTATTCTGGTTATTACCTTTAAAGCCCTACATGGCCTAGGACCTGGATATCTCCGTGACCGCCTCCTGCAATATACCTCCCAGCGCCCAATAAGATCGCACAGGGCGGGCCTTCTCCGTGTACCGTCGACTACGCAGTGTCATCTGGCGGCTCCTCGGAGGAGAGCCTTCTCTGTAGCTGCCCCGGCCCTTTGGAACGATCTACCCCCTGAGATCCAGACCCTCCCTACTCTCTTGGCCTTCCGTAAGTCTCTTAAGACCTGGCTGTTCGGCAGGCCTGAAGGGCTGTTGATCTGGATTGATCTGGATTGACCTTCAGCCCCATTAAGATCGTGTGCATGTTGTGTCCTTCTTTTAATTTGTTTCTGTCTTGTATTTTAAACTTTTTAAATACTTTTAAACTGTTTTTATGTAAGCCACCCGGAGTCCTTCGGGATTGGGCGGCATACAAATCTATTAAAATTGGAAATTAAAATTTTCAGACATTAATTGCTACCCACTTCTGTATTACTGCCAAGAAGGAAACATGGGTATGTCCGTGTAGACACCAGGAATTAAGCTCAACTCCAGGAAGATTTCTACTTTTTTTTTTCCAAATAGGAGATATTTTGCTTGAAAGAATGACTTAGCGGATAGGTTGTCATAGAGAAGATCTATCTATGTGATCGAATATAATTTGATGGCACATCAATCAATCAATTTTGCTTGGTAGAGGGGGAAAAACTGCAGAACAGTATATGATGATAAACTGAAAAGGAGTCTACATTGGCTGCATGAATTGAAATATACTGCAGTTTGAAAATCATGGCACATAATACACAAAGAAGAGGGAGTCAAGCTATTCTCCAAAAGCACCTGAGAATAGAATAAGAAGCAATGGGTGGAAACTAATCAAGGAGAGAAGCAACTTGGGAACTAAGGAGAAATTTCCTGACAGTTAGAACAATTACTCAGTGGAAAAACTTGCCTCCAGAAGTTGTGAATGCTCCAATATCTCGGGGCTGCCACAAAGAAGCAGGGGTCAAGCTATTCTCCAAAGCATCTGAGGGTAGGACAAGAAGCAATGGATGGAAACTAACTAAGGAGAGAAGTAACTGAGCTAAGGAGTTAGAACAATTAACCAGTGGAACAGCTTGCCTCCAGAAGTTGTGAATACTCCAACACTGGAAGTTTTTAAGAAGATGTTGGATAACCATTTGTCTGAAGTGGTGTAGGGTTTCCTGCCTAAGCAGGGGGTTGGACTAGAAGACCTTTAAGGTCCCTTCTAACTCTGTTATTCTATTCTAATACGGAGTCAATTTCATCTAGTTGTTAAGGCATCGGAATAGAAACCAGGAGATTGTGAATTCTAATTCTTCCTTAGGAATGCAAGCTGTTTGGATGACTTTGGACCAAACACCAGGAGATTGTGAATTCTAGTCCTGGCTTGGTCATGAAAACCAGCTGTGTGGCTTTGAGCCAATCACCAGGAGACTGTGAGTTCTAGTCCCACCTTAGGCATGAAAGATAACTGGATGACTTTGGGCCAGTCAGCAGGAGACTGTGAGTTCTAGTCCCACCTTAGGCATGAAAGATGGCTGGGTGACTTTGGGCCAGTCACTTTCTCTCAGCCCAACCCACTTGACAAAATTGCTCTGAGAAAACTAGGAGGAGGAACATATATTGGTTTGCCACCTTGGGTTTTATAAACATAATAAAGGTGGTATAAAAAGTAAACAAAGTAATGCTTCAACTTGATTCTGCTTTGGTCCGATTCCACCAAGAAAGATTGAGCCAAACTGAAACAGATTGAGAGAAAGAGAATGAAGATGATCCAGCGACTAGAAATTAAGTCCTATGAAAAGTTAAAGGCAGTCCCCCCCCGCCCCCGGCAACTTTAAAATTGGGGGCCTTCAATTCCTAGAATTCTCCAGCCAGAAGAGTGAAAGGCATGGAATTTGAAGAATTACGGGGCAAAAAATTGAGAATTGTTCTCTAACACACACACACACACACACACACACACACACGCACACGCACAGAGGCAAAAACTTAAAGTCAAGTTATGGATAGGCAGATTCAAGTTAGGCCTTTTGGGTCCAAAGCCAGGAAAATGAATCTTTTTTCAGTCGCCTAACTGCCAAAGGATGTGGTTTTATAACACCACCATCACACCTTAAATCCCTCAAACAAACCCAATTCATTCAAAAGAAGGTTGTGTTTTCCCAGGCAATCTGATGTGCAAATTAACTGCCTCCTAAAATGTTCTATCGCTGCACTCCATAAACTTTGCAAACTGCAGAATTCCCATTGATCTTTCATGGCCTTCCAATTTCATTGCTCCCCGCCTTTGCACTCCCTCCCACCCCCCACATTCCCAGGGGATTTGCCACTAAGGTAAGAACTCCAGTTAATTGAATGGTACCGCAATGACAGGTTTTTATAGTATTTTCTTGAAATAGTTCTCTCTCCCTTGAGAGCCATCAGTAGTTAGACCAAGAACCATCTTCTTCCATTTTCTGCAAAAAACCCCAAAACCCAACAACAACCCCAAAACTTATGATGTGGAAAGATGATAGATCTATCTATAAAAGTTTGCAGAGGCGAAAAATAATGTGGTTTGCAAAAACTGAGTTCATAGCAAACGGAGTTCCTGTTTTGAGTGAATGGAGTAATAACTTTGTCATTCTTATCAACTCAAAGGTAGGCATGATATTTGCAGATCCATGCAAGAAAGTAAAATACTTTTATCTTCCTTTTCTAATCTCCCAGTGGAATTTTATGTTGATTCATTCAACCCAAACAAAACTCGGTGGATTATTTCAACTCAAATAAACATTCAAACCATGCTTTGAAAGGTTTCCAGAAGAAATTATAGCAATAGCAGTTAGACTTATATACCGCTTCATAGGGCTTTCAGCCCTCTCTAAGCGGTTTACAGAGTCAGCATATCGCCCCAAACAACAATCCGGGTCCTCATTTTACCCACCTCGGAAGGATGGAAGGCTGAGTCAACCCTGAGCTGGTGAGATTTGAACAGCCGAACTGCAGAACTGCAGTCAGCTGAAGTAGCCTGCAGTGCTACACTCTAACCACTGTGCCAACTCGGCTCTTCTAGTAATTGAAATTGTAATTGACTTTCTTAAACAGGGTAACCAAATTGGGAGGGGCTTTGGAGGTCTTGTAGTCCAACCCCCTGCTCAGACACGAAACCCTGTACCATTTCAGACAAATGATTGTCCATCTCTTCTTTAAAACTTCCAGTATTAGAAGCATCCACAACTTCTAAAGGCAAGGCATTCCAATGGTTAATTGTTCCCACTGTTAGGAATTTCTCCTTAGTTTTAGGTTGCTTCTCTCCTTGATTAATTTCCATCCATTGTTTCTTGTCCTGCCCACCAGTGCTTTGGAGAATATGTTGACACCCCCCTCTTCTTTGTGGCAGCCCGTCAAAAATTGGAACATTACTATTATATCACCCCAGACCTTCTTTTCATTAAACTAGACATACCCAATTCCAGCAACCATTCTTCCTATGTTTTAACCTCCAGTCACCTAATAATCTTTGTTGCTCTTCTCTGCACTCTTTCTAGAGTCTCAACAACTTTTTTACATCATGGCAACCAAAACAATGTTTTGCAGAGAAGCACTGATCCCACAAAACCAGTACCATGAACATCTTCCAAGAAGTAAATGTGGTCATGGAAGCCCCGGAGTCCCCTGTCCAAATAGGTAAAAGGTAAAGTGTGATTACATATGTGATTGCACATATGTGCTAATCGTTCCCGACTCTAGGGGGTGGTGCTCATCTCCGTTTCAAAGCCAAAGAGCCAGTGCTGTCCAAAGATGTCTCCATGGTCATGTGGCTGGCATGACTAAATGCTGAAGGCGCATGGAACGCTGTTACCTTCCCACCAAAGGTGGTTCCTATTTTTCTAATTGCATTTTTTACGTGCTTTCAAACTGCTAGGTTGTCAGAAGCCGGGACAAGTAACGGGAGCTCACGCGGCGCTAGGGATTCAAACCGCCGAACTTCCGACTTTTCTGATTGACAAGCTCAACGTCTTAGCCACTGAGCCACCGCTCAGTGTCCAAATAGGAATGCACAAATGAAGAACAGAAGTCTACCCATCACTCTTCAGACAAGCAAAATGAATTTCTTTTTAAAATCCTTTGAAATTTTGAAAGAAAAAAAAAAGAAGTCCACACAAAAGGTCAGCTTTTACCTGAAAAGACATTAAAGAGCTAGTTCTTTTTTCCTTCCGTGTATTTTTGTGAAACTACATTTTCAGTGTTCACCTGAATCGGGGCCAAATATCAAAAAGATGAATATTACATTTTCTTGTAACAAATCTCACCAAGGATATGGGCCACGCAAGCTTATCCCGTTAATATTTCTAAGTGATGCATGCAATGTTTAGGTTATGATTAAAACGTGTGGTATTTCAATATTTATCTTCTTTCTTTGACAAACAGAGGCACGGGTGATACACAGTGAGCTCACTAAAAGCCAGAGACTGAACAACTGAAAAGTTGCACTCGCTGAAAAAAAAAGAGATCTGGAATGCATGAATAATGATTGTGCAAGAATACTGCATATCCAAACACAAGATGTTCCGAAATGTTCCAAGCCAAGATGTGAATGTATTTTAGAACATAGGATTCTTGTATTCGTAGTATCATAGCATAGCATAATCCAAGCGTTTTAACTGATGCTTCCCAAGAGCATGAAGCAAACTCTTTGTTGTCCCAACAAAAACCCCTTTTATTGATTTACTGTGAATTCTGCTCATTCACATCCAGCAAAGTCTTTCAAGGGAGAATTTACACTCACAGGCCTTATCTGGCTTGGAGAGCTGCCAGGCTGATCTCTGCAAAACTTGGCAAGGAGTCTCGGAGAGTCACGAACCAATTAAGGGAACTAATTGTCTCCTGCAAACTCCCCTCCCCTTTCGCTCCTCTTTTATTTCCTCTGGGAGGGGCCATTCATTGCCCACCTGTGGCCTTATTACTCCCAAGTCGACCCCTGTTCCTTAGCTGTTCCCTTCATCTGGCAACTCTGCGCATGCGCACACTGGGAACAAGCTCCAGTTGTTTGTCTTCCTCACTGATGTCTGACTCTGAAGGCAGCTGATAGCTGGCATACAGCTCTGGCCCCATCTCTACCTTAGCTGCCGGTAGTTTGAAATTCAGGTTGACAGAGGAAAAATAAATAGTATGTAATCAGATAGAGACACCGTATCTCACTCAGATCTTTCCCAACAGAGCTCAGCACCCTGGCCAGCTCCCTGCCACACACACAGAGATTGTATCTCAATGAGGGTTTCTGCAGCTTTATATAAACAACCCTACAAGCTACAATGTCATTCACTTCTTATCAATATATGCAAGAAAAGTAGAAAGACCATGTAACCAAGTCTGATTGTTGATTCATATATAAGGCTGCTCAAGGAAGGGACTTACGAGGAGCATAGAAAGAGTGGGGTTGATTGACACAGCTGCTGGCGAAAGAGAAAGGGCCATTTTGCTACTGGAGAGACACTAGTTGATAATGGTAGTCGATGATAAAAATCAGCTAAACTTTTGATGATTAATAAGTAGGGATTTTAGTATTTTGTAATTTCTAGACTGTTTTAGATTATCATCGAATGTTTATCCATTAACATATAATTTACTATGACATTAATAATGAAATGATAACCTTAATTAGGATAAATAACCGGGCCACAAATTGTAAATTGAGATTTGGCGAAAAGACTTATAAATCTTATAAATTTTTGTTTAGATCTTGTTATGAAGGTATATATAATTTGGATCAGAAGAGAGGAGACGTGATATAAATAGCAATTGGTTTTTTCTTTTTTCTTTTAACTACAATAATAAGAAGGAAATGTTAATGCATACTTTTGGTGATTATTAACTAGAAATGTCAATATTGTTTAGACTGTTTTAGATTTTAAATGGTTATTTTGTTAACACTTATTAATAACTTTCTGTTTAGAGATGGTTATAAAGGTAAAACTCTTTCGGGCCTGTGGAGAGGAGAGATGAGAAAAATAAATAATCTTTAGCTAACTACAATAATAACAAAGAAATGTTAATGGATAATATTTAATGATACAAGCCGGTGCGATGTACTAACAAAAGTAAAATGGATAGAAGCGTCAATTTGTGAGTTGGGGGGGGGGAAGGGAGAGGGAATGTTAGATATCTTTTTAACCAACTTTTTTCTAGAATAAGTTATAAAGATGTAAAGTTACGGCAGATTCATTGAGACTGGAAAAAAAATGCCAGTAGATGGCTGAGTCCTTAAAACCCTATTAAAGGGAAATAGTGGTATAGTGATAGTAAAATATATAAATTCTAAAATGTACAATTTAAACTGAATGAAATATATGTGATTGTGGAAGAAATGCACAAAATGTACCTGTAACCAATGGATACGCTTTCTACAAGATGTAATGAAAGATGATTTTTTTGTGTTTTCTTTTAATAAAAACAATAAAAACTTTTAAAAAAAAGAAAGAGTGGGGTTGCTTCAGCAGTGATTAGCTTCTATTTATACAAGTTTTCTTTATACCTGGTTGCCACCGTCAATTTAGAGTTTCTCTCCACAGGAGAAAAACTTCCCTTGAGTTTTTGCCAGTTATCTAGTTCTATATTATATCCCAAAAAAATTTGCCCACACTATCATTGTCTCCTTCATCTGTTCATCTTCCAACTTTAGGCTGATTAAAAAGTTATATAATTTCTTAGTTATCAGTGATTAGCTTCTGAGCAACTTCACATGTAGGAAAACTAGACCAACCAAGAACCAGAATAACCAAAAGTTGGAAGGGACCTTAGAGGTCTTCTAGTCCAACCCCCTGTTCAAGCAGGAAACCCTATACCACTGATGGTGAACCTTTTTGGCACCAAGTAGCCAAATCGGAATGTGCATGCATGTGTGTGTGTGTGCGTGTGTGCCAGAAACCCAAAGACAAGCTGGGCGGTGCACATGACTGTTTTTAGCCATTTTCTGGACATTTTCTGGGCCATTTTGCAGACTCAGGATGGGTATGTGCCCTAGCAGGAAGCTCAAGATAACAACTACACTTTATACAACATCGTTCCCTAGCTAAGATGCATCTGTGTACAGAAAAAGAAAGGTAATTGATCTGACTCCCAAAAGGTATAAAGAAAGAGAAATCTAACTCAAGAATCTCATGTTTCAGCTTCCTCCTTGGATATAGTGAAAGCACTTTTTCCCAATGGAATAGCAGAGAGACAGACAGAGAGAGACAGACAGAGAGACAGAGACAGAGAGAGACAGAGAGAGAGACACAGAGAGAGACACACACACACACAGAGAGACACAGAGGGAGAGAGACACAGAGAGAGAGAGAGAGAGAGAGAGAGAGAGAGAGAGAGACAGAAAGACAGAAAGACAGACAGACAGAGACAGAGAGACAGAGACAGAGAGAGAGACAGAGACAAAGAGAGAGAGATAAAGAGAGAGAGAGACAGACAGAAAGAGACAGAGAGAGAGACAGAGAGAGACAGAGAGAGACAGCGAGAGAGAGACAGACGGAGAAACAGAGCTAGAGAAACAGAGAGACAGAGATAGAGAGAAACAGAGAGAGATCAAAAGCTTGAATTTGGAAGGAAACTGGTTTTTCATAATGATATGTACAATATAATGACATCTGTAGAAAACCTTCAATATTCTTTCCGAATCTATTTTGTATTGCTTTGATTTTTCTGCATCAGGCTCTCTCTCTGTGTCTTAAAACGAGTTAGAAAAACATCATTCATGGCAGACAATCAAGAACTCTAAACCTTCTCCCTGGAGTAATCTAGTCAGGTTCTGGCTAATATTTCTTTCCCTTGAGATTAAACAAAACCCACCCCATAGTTTAACCCACCCCCTGCCTCTCTTGAGAATATTACGGGAGACGCATGCTTCAATAGCAAATGTTAGAAGAGATTAAAAAATAGGTAAAACGGAGCCTTGCGTGGAAAAGCTTTGCAAATTCCCGAAGGATTGCAACAGGCTAAATAAAACCTTCTCCTTCTGCTCGGAAGTCCACCCGACAATGAGAAGCAAATTTACTTCCGCCTTTCACATGGCAATTGGTCATCCTCTAAATCCGGGATGCAAATGCACCATCTGCCCACCAGAAACACAAATTCTTCCTTTATTTTAATTTTGTATATCAAAAACATTTGTTTTTACTTGTGTTCAATTTGTGTGCTGGGCTTACTTTCATTGGAGGCCAATGCATCTACTCCAGTTGACTCCTAAGCATGGTGCCAGAGCACCCCCTGACCCCTGGTTTATTTATTTATTTTAATTAGAGGATTTATGTGGCCACCCAATCATGGGGCAGTTACTGCCCTACACAATTGTGTGTTTTTTAAAAAAAAACGTTCAGCTGAAAAATTGTCTTCCCTCCCTCCCTCCCTCCCTCCCTCCCTCCCTCCCTCCCTTCCTTTTGTAGGAAGTTA
Organism: Thamnophis sirtalis; assembly: GCF_051295495.1. NCBI lineage: Eukaryota > Metazoa > Chordata > Lepidosauria > Squamata > Natricidae > Thamnophis > Thamnophis sirtalis. Next base: position 7,399,623 of record NW_028261386.1, on the reverse strand, counting down.
GCACCATCACTTTCCTAGGAAAATGAAATATTCTAGGAAATATTCTAGGAAATATTAAAAAGGCAGAATATTACGTTTCCTTGCGGAGACAGGAGAAACATGTTTTAAAGATGAAGCAGCTCCCTGCCCCCCCCCCCACTGCAGCTCCAGGGTGATGGGATTAAGACATGGCCCTCAGCACATGATAGGATTTAGCCCTCTACCCATCTAACAGCAGGGCTCACTGCATTTCAAAATCACCTGGGCACATTACATCAGCCCACAGTTCAACTGGACTTACCTCGGACAAACTTCTAGTATTTGCACATGACCCCTACAGCAGCCAATGGGATACCTGCCCTTGAACAGGAACAGGAAGCTCTAAGGTAGGGCCCAAGAGAGGGTATGAATATCTCTCTCTTCACTCCATGAGTTCAGCTACCCAGAACCATATGTACTTGGTGGTTCTGCTTCACCATTAAACCATCTTTCTGAGCAGCTTCCATGTTTACAGTGTCTTTCTCCCCACTTGGAACTGAACCCAGATGGACATTTTTCTTCCTTCCTTCCTTCCTTCCTTCCTTCCTTCCTTCCTTCCTTCCTTCCTTCCTTCCTTCCTTCCTTCCTTCCTCCCTCCCTCCCTCCCTCCCTCCCTCCCTCCCTCCCTCCCCCTCCCTCCTTTCCTCTTTCTCCCCACTTGGAACTGAAGCCAGATGAACATTTCTTCCTTCCTTCCTTCCTTCCTTCCTTCCTTCCTTCCTTCCTTCCTTCCTTCCTTCCTCCCCCCTCTCTCCTTTCCTTTCCTCTCCTTTCTCCTTCCCTCCCCTTTTCATGTTCACTAATGCAGCAGGACAGCAGAGAAATAACCCACTTCCTTTTCATTTCGTTTTTTTTAAAAACATGAAATTTACTAGAACTCCGCCAGTTTCTTTTCTAAACGAAGAACTGAAAAACAATTTTTTTAAAAACCCAATCCTTAAGTTGAATGCCCATGCAATTGAGACTTGTTTTCCTAACATGGGAGAGAGAGAGAGAGATAAAGAAGGAGAGGAACCCAGCAATCAGGGGACCTGTCAAACATAGCCTGAACAGACCATCAAGTCATCGTAATGGAGGATATAGTACATGAAAGGGTTGAAATCTGGGAAGAGGATTTTGCCCAGGGAAACAGTTGAGCCTGCCAGAGCACAAGTGCAAAGGGGAGAGTTGAATCTGATGATGCTCTGCGTGACCAAAGCAGAGAGTTTCATTTTTAGACAACGATAATCAACCACTCAGCTCTTTTAAACAATTATTTATTTTATTTATTTATTACATTTCTCTACCGTCCATCTCACCTAAGTGACGCTTGGAGGTTTACAACAATGCTAGTTTGGAAAGCCCTGTACTTTGGGCAACCCTTGATCCTTTCTTACTTCAAGCTGAAATGTTCAGTTCATAAGCTCCTGTTGGAAGAAATGTCCTTCTGGGTTCAGCTCCAAGTGGGGGAAAAGACACTGGAGACATGGAGGTTGCTTGGAAAGATGGTTTTAATGGTGGACAGGACCACATGGCTTGAGTCCTGAACAGAAAAGGGGGATCACATGCTTCCAGATGTTGGGTGAAGAAGACAAAGAGACTGAGATGCTGAAAGTCCCTGGTTTTATGCCCTCTCTGGCCTTTGATCTTGATCTTGCATTCTAATTAGTTGTCAGACTCCCATGGGGCCATGCAGGGGCAACTCTCTAGGCTGTGCTTTGAGTCCAAGTTTGGTTGAGCATTGCTTCTTCCCAGGTGCCCTGTGGTGAGTTTCTGTAGAAGACCAATTCTACCTTTGTTATGTAGAGTAGACCAGCTTGGGCTTTTTTTAATTGACAAAGGTAGGGGCTATTAAGAGCGAGTCTGTTTCCTGCCTTAAAAACATGTCTCTCCGTTTCTGGTCCAGGGAAATATAATATTCGGCCTTTTCAATATTTCCCAGGATATTTCGTTTTTCTAGGAGAGGGGTTGGGTTTTAACTTCTTACAGTCTGCCTCCAGTTTAGCAATTGCCAGCCAGCCTGAATGAAGAAAAAAAAGAAAAAAAGAAAGCCTAGTGCCGTGATGGTGAACCTATGGCACGTGTATGGCAGGCAGAGCCCTCTCTGTGGGCACGTGTGCTGTCATCAGCTGCTCTTCTGGTTTAAAAAACAGGCTGTTTTGCGGGCCTTTGGGGGCCATTTTTGGGCTGTTTTCAGGCCATTTTCCAGGCTGTTTTCAGGCCTGAAATGTGCCAGAAAATGGCCTGGAAACAGCCCCCAAATGACCCTGAAAAACGGCCTGAAAATGGCCTGAAAAACGGTTTGAAAAGGGCCTGAAAAACGGCTTGAAAACAGCCTGAAAAACGGTTTGAAAAGGGCCTGAAAAATGGCTTGAAAACGGCCTGAAAAACGGCTTGAAAAGGGCCTGAAAAATGGCTTGAAACTGCCTGAAAAACAGCTTGAAAAGGGCCTGAAAAACGGCTTGAATCGGCCTGAAAAAATGCTTGAAAAGGGCCTGAAAAACGGCTTGAAAACGGCCTGAAAAATGGCTTGAAAACAGCCTGAAAAATGGCTTGAAAACAGCCTGAAAAATGGCTTGAAAACAGCCTGAAAAATGGCTTGAAAACAGCCTGAAAAATGGCTTGAAAAGGGCCTGAAAAACGGCTTGAATCGGCCTGAAAAATGGCTTGAAAACAGCCTGAAAAATGGCTTGAAAACAGCCTGAAAAATGGCTTGAAAACAGCCTGAAAAATGGCTTGAAAACAGCCTGAAAAATGGCTTGAAAACAGCCTGAAAAATGGCTTGAAAACAGCCTGAAAAATGGCTTGAAAACAGCCTGAAAAACGGCTTGAAAACAGCCTGAAAAACGGCTTGAAAACAGCCTGAAAAATGGCTTGAAAACAGCCTGAAAAATGGCTTGAAAACAGCCTGAAAAATGGCTTGAAAACAGCCTGAAAAATGGCTTGAAAACAGCCTGAAAAACAACTTGAAAACAGCCTGAAAAACAGCTTGAAAACAGCCTGAAAAACGGCTTGAAAACAGCCTGAAAAACAGCTTGAAAACGGCCTGAAAAACGGCTTGAAAACAGCCTGAAAAACGGCTTGAAAACAGCCTGAAAAACAGCCAAAAAACAGGCATGTGCGCACCGGCCAGCTGGTCTTTGGGTTTCCAGCGCTCCCGCACACGCACACGCACACACATGCATGCATGTTCTGGTTGGGGCCCTCATTGCGGAAAAGGTTTGCCATTACTGGGCTAGTAGATCTGGGCAGCAAAAACATAGATGACCCTTAGATGGCAATAAAAAGTTAGCATCCTGTATCTCTTCTCTGCCCTCTAGTGGCCATCCGGGGGAGGTCTGCAGCAGAGAATATAGGACACCCCTCACATTCCTCGCTTAAGTAATTGCGGGAGAGCAGACTCCGCCAGCCGTTCAGAGGAGGCCAGTGAAAGCCGTTAAAGAACTCGTGCTGTGGGGAAACTTTTCTGAATATTTCTCAGCAACCTTTGGCTTCCCTACCGTTTTGCATCCCGTAATTCTACAAGCAGGGAGGTTTGGAGGCGATTCGGTTGCGCAGAATGGAAAAAAGGCGTGGGGGTGCCTGGGGGGAATTGGACTCACACACAAAAAAAGGCAGCTACAGCTGCAAGAAACAAGAGCCTCCTGCCACGCGGGGTGTCACGCCGTGACGTCCCTTACAGTGTCAATTCAGCCTGGGACTGAATTAGCCAATTGACAGGCTCGAGGGTCTGGATTAATTGAATGGGCCTGTCCTATAAGCATCCCTGCCTGAATCTCCTTATCAAGTTCTTGCTTGATTGTAGACAGCGGGAGTCTCGGTTCCGCGTCTCTTTGACGCCTGCCTCTTTCAAGGAAGAATCACAAGTCCTTTATCTATATGCAAATGCGCTCCCAGCTTTCTGATGAGAGCATCATTATGCAGCCATTTATTCCAAAAGCAGCACAATTAGCAGATTCCACTAAAACACACACACACACACCCTGCCCAATTTGTTGTCTATTGAGTTTTCCTTGGGAAGTTATTTGGTGCTCAGTGAAAAACTGTTTAAAGTCAGGGAGGAGGGAAGTCCTCTCCTTAGAACGTGACATGCAGACAGATTATTATGCGTTTGGCACAAACATCAACACAATACAATACAATAGCAGAGTCGGAAGGGACCTTGGAGGTCTTCTAGTCCAACCCCCTGCCTAGGCAGGAAACCCTATACCGTTTCAGACAAATGGCTATCCAACATCTTCTTAAAGACTTCCAGTGTTGGGGAATTCACAACCTCTGGAGGCAACTTCTGTTCCACTGATTAATTGTTCTCCCTGTCAGGGAATTTCTCCTAAGTTGCTTCTCTCCTTGATTAGTTTCCACCCATTGCTTCTTGTTCTGCCCTCAGGTGCCTTGGAGAATAGCTGGACTCCCTCTCCTTTGTGGCATCAGAAGTATCTGAAGATACTATAACAGAGTTGGAAGGGACCTTGGAGGTCTTCTAATCCAACCCCCTCCTCAGGCTGGAAACCTTGTATCGGTGATGGCGAACTTTCTTGTCATTGCGTGGAGAAAGCACAACCCGAAACCCACAATGCAACGTGCCTCCAAAGAGCCAAGGTGGTGCAGTGGTTAGGGTGCAGTACTGCAGGCTACTTCAGCTGACTGCTATCTGCAGTTCGGCGGTTCAAATCTCACCGGCTCAAGGTTGACTCAGCCTTCCATCCTTCCGAGGTGGGTGAAATGAGGACCCAGACTGTGGGGGCAATATGCTGACTCTGTAAACCGCTTAGAAAGGGCTGAAAGCTCTATGAAGCGGTATATAAGTCTAACTGCTATTGCTAATGCGATGCACACGTGACACCGCCCCGGGTGCCGCATCCCTGTGCATGCATGCACGGTCCTCCCATGCCTCCCCCCGCCCCTCCATGCATGCAAGCATGACACCCCCTGCAGACTCCCGGGACCAAAAACAGGTTGGGAAGTGGGGGGGGGGGGTAACCCCTTGCACATGCATACATGACCCCCTGCCCTCATGCATGCATGCACATCTTCTGCACACGCCCCTCACCCTGCACATGCATGGCAGAGACCCGAAAACACGCACATGTGTGGCGGAGCTGAGCTGAGGCAACAGCTTGCATGCCGGCATAGAAGGCGCTGCCTGTCATCTGTGGTACGTGTGCCTTAGTTTCCCCATCACGGCCCTATATCATTTCAGAAAAATGGTTGTCCAACCTCTTCTTAAAAACCTCTGGTGATGGAGCATTCAAATCTTCTGGAGGCAAGTTGTTCCACTGGTTAATTGTTCTCACTATCAGGAAATTTCCTTAGTTCTAAGTTGCTTCTCTCCTTGATTAGTTTCCCTCCATTGCTTCTTGTCCTGCCCTCGGGTGCTTTGGAGAATAGCTTGACTCCCTCTTCTTTGTGGCAGCCCCTGAGATATTGGAAGACTGCTATCAGGTCTCCCCTAGTCCTTCTTTTCACTAAATTAGAGAGACCCAATTCCTGCAACCGTTCTTCTTCATATGTTTTAACCTCCAGCCCCCTAATCATCTCTGTTGCTCTTTCCAAGGCTTTGTGGCCCATTCGCCAAGGCCGATGTTAGAAGTGACAGCTCTAGGAAAAGATCGCCTATGCCTCTATTTCAGTGTTTCTCAACCTGGGCAACTGGCTGGGGGATTCTGGGAGTTGAAGTCCACAGGACTTAAAGTCGCCCAGGTTGAGAAACACTGCTCTATTTGGCATCTGGAGGAATATGCGTAATGATTTGTCCCGAGTTCCAGAGATGGTTTTATCCCCAATCATCCTGAACCATTTTTTTAAAGCATTGAAAAGTCATATTAGTTATTAACTTCTTTTTTTTTATTTCTTTTGTCTCAATATATTTTAGACTGTCTTTGTTAAAAATCTATACCGTGTACGGGCTCTGGGAAGTCGGGGAGAGGGGGGAGGTGGGGTGTTAGGGGGGAGGGTGGGGGGAGGGGAGATATATAGTATGTGTTAGATTTCAATGTAATGCGATTTCACATGTATACTGTTTCTCTTTAATTTCACTGTAAAAATAGGACAAGCTGAATATATTGACATATAGTAGAAATACACCAGTGGTGGGTTTCAAAAATTTTTGGAACCTCTTCTGTAGGTGTGGCCTGCTTTCCGGGTCCACTGGTGGAACCTCTTCTAACCGGTTCGGTAGATTTGACGAATCGGTTCTACCGAACTGGTGCGAACTGGTAGGAACCCACCTCTGAAATACACCAAAGGGAGGAGTAGTGGGATAGAAGAAAGAGGGGTAGAGAGGGCAGGAGAGAGGATGGGAGGGAGGGTGAGAAGGAAGGGAGGGAGTGCATTGGGAGAGAGGAGTGGTAGAGGGGGAGGGGAAGTAGGGTAGAGGGGAATGATGGAGGGAAGATGGAAAGTTGGAGGGGGGCGGAAGAAAGAGGTGTATGGAGGGTCGAAGAGGTATATTGGGTTTCTATTTTGGGGGGTATTGTTGACAAGAGGAATTGCTGTGTTTATTGTTTAACGTTGTATGGCCCCGGTTATGCACAGTATATATGTGACTGTATGAAAATGAAAAATGGAAAATAAAAACACATTTTACAGGAAAAGTCATATTAGTTCTCTCCAGTGTACCGAGATATCGGCTGGGGCTGATTTTCTCTTCCCTTTAAGATCTCCATTCCTCTTTTAGGGGACATAATCTGCCTTTTGAAAGTTCCTAGAACGGGGATGGGGAACCGATGGCAGGTGGGCCACAGGTGGCATGCACAGCCCTCTCTGCTCCACCGCGCATGGGTGTGCACCTCTCGCCGCTCAGATGATTTTCGGGTCTCTGCCACGCATGCAGGAGAGGCACATGCATGCATTCCCACATGTGCATGTGCATGTGTGGTGGTCTCCCGCGCGTGCATGGGGGGGTGCTCTGTTTTTGGTGACAGGAGGCTTTAGGGAGGGCCTCCGGAGTCGGGGGAGGGTGAAAACACACACACACCGTGTGCGGGAGGCCGAGTATGCCACATGGCATGGGGGGGCACATGCATGCACATGGGTGTGTATGCGGAGGTGCAGGGGGCAAGCGCATTGCATTGTGGGTGTGGACACACACGCACGTGCGGTAGTGCGCAGTCGCAATTTCGGCATGCAAGAAGGAAAAGGTTAGCTACCACTGTCCTAAAATATTTCATTCTTCTAAGAGGTGCTGGGTGCTAACTTTCCTTCCTTCCTTCCTTCCTTCCTTCCTTCCTTCCTTCCTTCCTTCCTTCCTTCCTTCCTTCCTTCCTTCCTTCCTTCTGTTGAAAGAAATGTCCTTCTGGGTTTGGCTCCAAGTGGGGGAAAAGACACTGGAGACATGGAGGCTGCTTGGAAAGATGGTTTATTGGTGGACAGGACCACATGGCTTGAGCTCCTGAGCAGAAAAGGGGATCACATGCTTCAATGTTGGTGGAGAAGAAGAGAAGGAAGGGCAGAGATGCTGAAAGTCCCTGGTTTTATGCCTCTCTGGCCTTTGATCTTGATCTTGTATTCTGATTGGTTGTCAGACTCCCATGGGCCCATGCAGGGGCAACTCTCTAGACTGTGTTTTGAATCCAGGTTTGGTTGAGTTCTCAGATGCCATGTGGTCAGTTGGGGCCAATATTATCATGCTTTCATCCCATCCCCCTGCAGCTGAAGTGAAGAAGCCTTTATTATGTAAAGTGGACTAGCTTGGCCTTCTTAATGGCCCATTGACAAAAGTGGGGATGGGCAGGAAGCTACAGGCAGCTATTCTGTCTTTTAAAACATGTTTCTTCCTTTTCACATCCAGAGAAATATTCTGCCTTTTCAATATTTCCTAGGATATTTCATTTTTCTGGGAGAGGTCTGGGTGATAACTTCCTACACTTCCTTCCCACTTCTGAAATCCAAACTCAGGTTCCGCTCCTAATTCGCCAGGCAAGCACAAAAACTCCAGAAGGGTGTTTGGGATTTCCGTTCGTTTTTCTCCTTCTTCTTACACTTAAAAGGGGACAATTACTTCTCTTTATTCCCCAAAGCCAGCGTGGTTCAGTTTTGTTGCTCATTAACCCACCAGGTCTGTATTAACTGCAGCAGCAGGTTCTCTATTAACCGCACAGCAGCTCCAGCTGTAGCCAAATAGGTTTTGCTAGAGGATAAACTGGGTGTGGCAAGGCATAAAAAAGTCCTGCCTAAATATATATATATATATCTAGGGAGAAAGGAGGGCTGCTTAGCTACAAAGGACAAGCATCTCTTAGGCATTCAGTCCCTGGGTTTCAGAACAGTGGTGGGATTCAAATTTTTTTAGTACTGGTTCTGTGGGCATGGCTTGGTGGGCATGGCATGGCTTGGTGGGCGTGGCATGGCTTGGTGGGCGTGGCATGGCTTGGGGTTCCACCACAAATCCGCGAAGCCCTTATCCACGGAGACATAAGCGCGAAGACTAATCCACGCTGTTCGAAGCGCTAAGGAAAAACGTGACCCTACCGCGATGACATAATGTCGGAGGGCAAATCCGCGCATTCCCAAGCACTCAGCATCCTAAACCTAACCCTAAACCTAACCCTAACCCTAACCCTAACCCTAAACCTAAACCTAAACCTAACCCTAAACTTAACCCTAAACCTAACCCTAAACCTAACCCTAAACCTAACCCTAAAACAAACCCCTAAACCTAATCCTAACCCTTACCTTAATTTAAATCCGCTTTCTTCCGCCGCGCTGTTTTAAAGCGCCCTTCTGTCGCCGCGCTGTTGTCGCGGCGGTGATGACGCGCGGTGATGACGTCGCGGCTTTAGTGACGCAATTTTATCACCGCTATTTTGACGAGCGCGGTTTTGTCGTGCCACGATGGCTTGGTGGGCATGGCAGGGGAAGGTTATTGCAAAATCCCCATTCCCTCCCGATCAGCTGGGACTTGGGAGGCAGAGAATAGATGGGGGCGAGGCCAGCCAGAAGTGATATTTGCCGGTTCTCCGAACTATTCAAAATTTCCGCTCCCGGTTCTCCCGAACTGGTCAGAACCTGCTGAATCCCACCTCTGCTTCGGAAGCAAAAAGGATCATCAAGCCGAGGTGGCGCAGTGGTTAGGGTGCAGTACTTAAGGCCACTTCAGCTGACTGCTATCTGCAGTTCAGCGGTTCAAATCTCACCGACTCAAGGTGGACTCAGCCTTCCATCCTTCCGAGGTGGGTGAAATGAGGACCAAGACTGTGGGGGCGATATGCTGACTCTGTAAACCGCTTAGAGAGGGCTGAAAGCCCTATGAAGCGGTATATAAGTCTAACTGCTATTGCTATTGCTAGTTGGGCACAGAAGGGGGCAACTAAAGGTGGTTTTTGTGTATTTTTCCCTACAAGTAGTCCTCGGCTTACGACTGGTCTGTTAGCAACTCTTTGAAGTTACAGCAGATCCCAGATTTGAAGGTAGTTATGACCCAGATTTGATGTTCCCGATGGAGAACATCAAATCTGGGTCATAACCCCTTCCCCAGATTAAAATATTCTTTATTCTTAATATTAAAAAGAGGCAGGATAGAATAGTTTCAGTCACACATGCCTTAGCCCAGAGGTGTCCACACTTGGGAACTTTAAGATTTGTGGACTTCAATTCCCAGAATTCCCCAGCCAGCGATGCTGGCTGGGGAATTCTGGGAGTTGAAGTCCACAAGTCTTAAAGTTCCCAAGTTTGGATACCCCTGCCTTAGTCACTTTCCGTCTTGACTATTGTAACACCCTCTACATGGGGCTGCCCTTGAAGAGCACCCGTAAGCTCCAGTTGCTGATGGATAGGGTAGGGCAGAAGAGGACAGGACAGGATAGGTCTTCCCTAGTGCTGCCTAATTGTAAAGAGATTAATGCTGTCTTTAGTGAAGATACGGCCAAGCCATGGAAGGCCAGTGTAGATAGGAGACTGAAGACTGAAAGAAACTCAAAGCAGCCCTGCCTTGACTTTCCTCCACATCAGATACTCAAAGAGAAACTGGGACAGGTTTCCGGAGTCTCTAATTGCGCCCTTCATCAATCAAGTAGCATTCCTAGAATGGAGTTTATGTAATGTTTCTTGACCTGACCAATCTCAAAGGGATGATGATAGCATAATCTCCCAGCAACCCTCGACTTCGTGGCAGATTAATCTTTCCTGATCTCATCTGGTTCCTTTGCAGATGAGTAGGATTGGCAGAGTTCCCTGGAATTGGAGTCCACATATCTGAAGAGTTGCTAATTTGAATTTGAATTTATTGACATTTGTATGCCGCCCACTCCCTTGGGACTCTGGGTGGCTCACAGACAAGACAAAAAACATATATAAAAATTAAAAATAAGAATACAATTATTAAAATGTCGCACCATGCATACAGTTAGAGTGGGGCTGGATACCAATCAACAGCCCCAGGCCTGCCGGAACAGCCAGGTTTTAGTAGCTTTACGGAAGGCCGGAAGAGTAGTAAGGGTCCGGATCTCTACGGGAAGGCCGTTCCATAGGGCCGGAGCAGCTACAAAGAAGGCCCTCCCCCGGGGAGCCGCCAACCGACATTGACCGGCCGACGGCACCCGGAGGAGGCCCAATCTGTGTGATCTTATTGGTCGTTGGGAGGTGAATGGCAGGAGACGGTCTCTCAGGTAGCCAGGTCCAATACCATGTAGGGCTTTAAAAGTAACGGCTAGCACCTTGAAGCGTGTCCGGAGACCAATGGGGAGCCAGTGCAGCTCGTGGAGGATAGGTGTAACATGGGTGTATTTAGGTATGAGGGTTGCTAAGTTTGAGAAACCTTGCTCGGTGCTATTTCTTCCTGGTTTTTTTGAGCCTTTCTTCTTTTTTCTCAACTCTCTTCATCTACTGTATATACTCGAGTATAAGCCTAGTTTTTCAGCCCACTTTTTGGGCTGAAAAAAGCCGCCTCGGCTTATACTCGAGTCAGTGAAAAATTTGCCCGAAATGGAGGAGAAAAAGGGGCGGGGCCATGCCGCTGGGTGACGCTCGTGAATGGCCCAGCGCCCCTGAGTTTCCCCTCCCTCTGTGTCAGTTTGCCACACAGCGTGCACCGCACCATCCCCCCTCCTCACATTCTAATGTAATGCAGGGCTGTCTTAAGATTCCCCTTCCTCCCCCTCCTGCCGCTCTGCAACGATGTCCCACCTCCTCCTTGTTATGGCAAGCAGCCACATAGCGATGTCCCACCTCCTCTGGTACAGTGATCCAATGATAGGAATCACTGTGCCGTGTGTCATAGGAGGCGGGACATCATCATCACAGCGGGACATCAGCATCATGAGGTGAGTGAAGTATTTCATTGAATACACCGGTATTGTGTGATAATAATTTGTTATGCAGAGCAAATTTTTACAATGGCTACTGTATATTTAATGGGCACAGGCAGGCTGCATATGTTATTCAATGGGCAATGGCATTATTGGTATCTATTTTTATTTTTGAAATTTATCGGTAGCTGCTGCATTTCCCACCCTAGGCTTATACTCGAGTCAATAACTTTTCCAGTTTTTTGTGGTAAAATTAGGTGCCTCGGCTTATATTCGGGTCGGCCTATACTCGAGTATATACGGTATTTTGTTCAGGTTTGGCTTTTATTCCTGTAAAAAGCTTTAATACCGTATTTTTCGGAGTATAAGACACGCCCACCCCAAAAGAGTGTAAAAATCTGGGTGTGTCTTATACACTGAATACAGCATTTTTGGCCTCCTGAAACCCCGCCCCCTTCACAAAAATGGACATGCAGAGGGTTCAGGAGGCCTGCAAAGTGCTCCTGGGGGCTGGGGAGGGCAAAAACAAGCAAAAAACAGGCTGTTTTTGCTCGTTTTTGCCCTCCCCCCCCCAGGAGCACTCTACAAGCCTCCTAAAGGTTATGCATGCTCTTTTTTGGGCATGAAAAATGGGCCATTCTTTGCTCATTTCCCCCCCCCCCAGCCCCTAGGAGCACTTTGCAGGCCTCTCAAACTCTCTGCATGCCCCATGTTTTGCAAAAAATGAGGGGTGCAGAGGGTTTGGGAGGCCTGCAGAGTGCAAAAAGTTTTTTTTTAAATTTATCTCTTCAAAATCTTGGTGCGTCTTATACTCTGGTGCGTCTTATACTCCAAAAAAATACAGTAAATATTATAAACAGTGCTTATAAATAAGTGCCACTGGCTTTACTCTCGTCAGTAAATCAGCACGGCTTGCCTTAATACTGTAAATACAGGTACTCCTCGACTTACAACAGTTTAGTGACCATTCAAAGTTACAATGGCACGGAACAAAGTGACTTAACCATTGTTTTTCACACTTTTGAGTGTTGCCGCATCTCCCTGGTCACATAATGAAAATCCAGATGCTTGGCAAACTGATTTATGTTTTTGAAGGTTGCAGTATCCCGGGGTCATGTGATCAATTCTTCAAATTTCTATTTTCTATCATATCTCAAGACCTTAAATGGACACCTAACATCAGAAACATTATCAAAAAAGCACAAAAAAAATGTTCTTTCTGCGCCAACTTAGGAAGCTCAAACTGCCCAACGAGCTGCTGATTCAGTCCTACAGAGGAATTATTGAGTCTGTCATCTGCACCTCCATAACTGTCTGGTTTGGCTCTCCAACAAAATAAGACAGACACAGACTTCAGAGGATAATCAGAACTGCAGAAGAAACAATTGCTGCCAACCTGCCTTCCATTGAGGACCTGTACACTGCAGGAGTCAAAAAGAGGGCTGTGAAAATATCTACAGACCCCTCGCATCCTGGACATAAGTTGCTTCAACTCCCACCCTCAAAACAACAACTATAGGGCACTGCACACCAGAACAACTAGACACAAGAGCAGTTTTTTCCCCAAACACCATCACTCTGCTAAACACATAATTCCTTCAACACTGTCAAACTATTCACTAAGTCTGCATTACTATTACTATTAATTTTCACATAGTTCCTATCACCCATCTCCTCCCACTTATGACTGCAGGACTGTAACTTTGTTGCTTGTATCCCTATAATTTACACTGATTGTTTCCTAGTATGATTTGATTGCTTATTTGTACCCTATGACTATCATTAAGTGTTGTACTTTATGATTCATGACAAATGAATATTTTCTTTTATGTACACCGAGAGCAGATGCACCAAAGACAAATTCCTTGTGTGTCCAATCACACTTCTATCTCTATTATATTCTATCATCTTTTGTGATGTTGTGACAAGCAAAGTCAATGGGGGAAGACAGATTCACTTAACAACTGTATTAAAGTAGAATAAAATATGGATTAAAAAATATAAGAATGAAGACGTGGCATAAAAGGGACAGTTCGAAGTCTGCTTAAAGGAAATGTCATCAGCCTCTAACCACAAGATGTTCTAGCCAACGTCCCTATGTCAAAAGTCCAAACCACGAGGTTCAGATAAAGTTCGTTAGTGATACATAGTCCATACCTGTAACAAAAGAAGTAAGACCCTCATCTACTTGTAAGGCTTCCACCCCCTCAAATAACCAATAAGAAATGAGTTCAGTATTTTCGTGTTATGCTGCCTTTGAGAATGTATATGAATGTGTGCTTTGATGATGAAGGTTGTTCAGAATTTGCAATGTTAGCCATTGCGCTAACTTTCTGAACCTGGCTACCAAATAAACTTTTCCTGTATCCTGAGAAGTCTAAAGCCTGCCATTTTCTGCAACAGTACTACTAACTTAACAATTGCAGTGATTGCCGTTGAGAGCTGAAGAAGCTTCTTGGATGAAAAGCAAAACGTCTTCATAGAAAAACCAGAAAGTCCAGTTGCCTCTTGAAAAAGCACCTTTGGAAGAACCATGACCTGGATGAGTGAGAATCTCCATAGACAACTGCAGTGATTCACTTAACAACTGTGGCCAGAAAGTTCGTAAAATGGGGCAAAATTCATTTCACAAAATGTCTCACTTAGCAACAAAAAATTGGGGCTCAATGGTGGTCATAAATCGAGGAGTACCTGGTACATAATCTAACAGCCTCTTTACAGAAGTTTAATTCTCTAGTGAAGATGAACTTCACTTTATCCACTAGAGGGCGCACTGTCTCTGCCTTATGTCTATCTTAGCTGGTTGCTGGCAATATAGAGATAGAAAAGGATAAGATAGAAAATGTAGAAAAAAGACTGGTTATAATAACTTTATTTGAAGTTTTTTCAAAATTACAAATGTCCACAGCAGATAATGTGAGTTGAAGGTGAGAATCTGACTGAGCAGCAGGTATAATATTCCTCTCCTTTTTTTCTTTCCGATTAATGTTTCCCAACTGCAGCCATTTAAAGATTTGTGGACTTCAATGGGATATTCTGGGAATTGAAACCCACATCATGGCTAAAATTGGGAAACACTGATCTAGACTCTGAGGATTTGAGATGGCTAAAAAAATCAGTGATGCTTCTCCCCCTTTTAAAATGGTAATGTGAACCTCTTTGTTGTTGTTGTTAGTTGTGAAGTCATGTCCGACCCATCGCGACCCCATGGACAACGTTCCTCCAGGCCTTCCTGTCCTCTACCATCCTCTGGAGTCCATTTAAGCTCACGCCAACTGCTTGGGTGACTCCATCAAGCCACCTCATTCTCTGCCATCCCCTTCTTCTTCTGCTCTCCCATCTTCCCAGCATTCGGCTCTTCTCCAGTGAGTCCTTCCTTCTTATTAGGTGGCCAAAGTCTTTGAGTTTCCTCTTCAGGATCTGGCCTTCTAAAGAGCAGTCAGGGTTGATCTCCTCTAGGACTGACCGGTTTGATCGTCTTGCAATCCAAGGGACTCGCAGGAGTCTTCTCCAGCACCAGAGTTCAAAGGCCTCCATTCTTTCAGCCTTTCTTAGTGTCCAACTTTCACAGCCATTCATTGCAACTGGGAAAACCAGAGCCTTGACTATAGGCACTTTTGTTGTCAGGATGATGTCTCTGCTTTTTAGTATGCTGTCTAGATTTGGCATAGCTTTCCTCCCCAGGAGCAAGCCTCTTTTAATTTCTTGGCTGCAGTCCAGGGGTGAAATTCAGCAGTTTCTGGCAGATTCTGGAGAACCGGTAGCGGAAATTTTGCGTAGTTCAGCGAACCAGCAAATACCACCTCTGGCTGGCCCCAGAGTGGGGTGGGAATGCAGATTTTGCCATATCCTTTCCTTGGAGTGGGGAGGAAATAGGGATTTTTGCAGTATCCTTCCCCTGCTACGCTCACCAAGCCATGCCCACAGAACCGGTAGTAAAAAAAAAAATTGCATTTCACCACTGCTGCAGTCCTTAGAGCAATCTTATTCAACCTCGACAATTTTAAGATGTGTGGACTTCAACTCCCAGAGTTCCCCAGGCAGCATGGGGTAGGATGGTAAGAGGGGTGGGGGGGAGTGTCTTCTACTTTATTCCTATCTCTATGTTATTCTTATCTCTATGTTGCCGAAAGACGACTTGCGAAGACCGGCTGGAAAGCCAGTACTGCGCATGCGTCCCGAGGAAGCTGGGTAAGCGAATTGAACAAAGGTTGCATCGGTAAAGACGAGGCGCTTCAATGCACGGGGGTCGTTTGGGGAGCGGACGGAGGGCATAAAGTGGGTGGGCTGCTGAAAGATGCGTGCTGGAGGAAAGCAAAGAATTAAATTGTCACCCCAAATGCCCAAGAGTCTGCTATGAAGTCCGGCCCTGCATATATATCTATATCTATATCTATCTATATTTATATCTATCTATCTATCTATCTATCTATCTATCTATCTATCTATCTATCTATCTATCTATCTATCTATCTATCTATCTATAAGCTTGACTTAGTAAATATCTATTGCTCAATTTAGGGTTGTTGTTTTTTAAAGATTTAGTTTTAAACTGGCTGAAATTTTGTGACTTCGCCCCTTCACGTTACATGAAATCTTGCCAAGAGCTCATGAAGATTCAGGGAGGGGGAAAGAAATGGGGCAAAGTCATAAGACTGGGGCAAAGATGTGTTTTTTTTAAAGGGGTCTGCAAACTGATAGTACAGATAGCCCTCGACTTACACGAGTGCATTTAGTGACCATTCAAAGTGACAATATCAGAGGAAAAAGGGGCTTAATGACCGTTTCTCATCCGGCCCTTGCAACATCCGTGTGGTTGCCTGACCAAAATTCAGACTTTGGCTGTTGCCTCACATTTACGAGGGTTGCAGTGTCTCGGAGGGCTCATGGGATCCCCTTTTGCGACCTCCTGTCAAGCAAAGTCAATGGGGAAGCCAGATTCACTTAACAACCGTCTTGCCAACTTTTAACAACGGCCGGGATTCACTTAACAACCGTGGCAAGAAAAATCGTAAAATGGGGCCAAACTCACTTAACAAGTGTCCCACTTAGCAACAGAAATTATGGGGTCAGTTGTGGTCGTAAGCCGAGGACCACCTGTACTTTGCTTTAAAGAATAGGTGTGGCACAGAGCAGATTTCCAAGAGACTGAAACGTTGCCACTTGTTTTAAAATCCAGAACTCCATTTTAAGTAAAAATGTTCGTCTCAGAAGAATAATTTGATATAAAACTTCCCACATTAGCATGAGAAGTCAAGTGTAGACAAGAAACTATGCATGTGGAAGTGCATGGGTGCAAAACTAGCCCTCCCTCCAATACAGTCTTTAACTTACGACCATTCATTTAGTGTCCGAAGTTACAACGGCACTGAAAAGGTGACTTATTACCGTTTTTCACACTTATAACAATTGCATCATCTCCATGGCCACCCGATCAAAATTCAGAGGCTTGGCAACTGGCTCATATTTATGACGGTTGTCATGGGATCCCCTTTTGCGACCACCTGACGAGCAAAATCAATGGGGAAGCCAGATCCACTTAACAACTGTATTACTAACTTAGCAACTGCTGTGATCCACTTAACAGCTGTGGCAAGAGAGATAATTCGTTGTTGTTAGTTGCGAAGTTGTGTCTGACCCATCGCGATCCCATGGACAATGTTCCTCCAAGCCAGAAAGATCATAAAATTGGGGCAAAACTCACTTAATAGTTATCTTACTACTGCAATGCGCTCTACATGGGGCAGTCCTTGAAGAGTATTCGGAGACTTCGACTTGTCCAGAATGCAGCCGCGCGAGCGATTGTGGGTGCACCTCGGTACACCCACGTTACACCTATCCTTCGCGAGCTGCACTGTCTACCGATCGGTCTCCGGATACGCTTCAAAGTGCTAGTCGTAACTTATAAAGCCCTTCATGGTATTGGACCTGGGTACTTGAGAGACCGCCTGCTGCCAATTACCTCCCAAAGACCCGTTAGATCACACAGGGTCGGCCTCTTCTGGGTTCCGTCCACCAGCCAATGCCATCTGGCTACTACCCGGGGGAGGGCCTTCTCTGTTGCAGCTCCGGCCCTTTGGAATGAACTCCCCGCGGAGATTCGGACCCTCACCTCTCTCCAGGCCTTCCGGAAAGCCGTCAAAACCTGGCTCTGCCGGCAGGCCTGGGGTTGATGAGTTCCCCTCCCCTCTCGACCTGTATGGTTGTATGATTCTTGTTTATTTTAATCACGTGTATTGTGTTCTATGTTCCTTTTCCCCCCTTTGAGTTGTTTGCCGCCCTGAGTCCCTCCTGGAGAAGGGCGGCATACAAATAAACTAAATCTGAATCTGAATCTGAATCTTGTTCAGCAACAGAAATTTTGGTTCAGTTGTGATCCTCAGTCGAGGACAATAGGCGCAAACAGGCTATTTTGGGGGGCTGCGTTTCAGTCCTTGGTCTTTCTTCTCAAAATCTTTTTTTTAAAAAAAGTTCACTCTACTTTAGATAATTTTCCCAGGGACAGTAATTGTCCCCGTCTTTATATAAGGTTGCTTCCTACTCCTTTTCAGCTCAACACAATGAGTCACATACAAAAAAAATGTGTTGGGGGGTGGGGAGGCAGCCCACAGATCTGAGCTGTGATTCCAAAGTGAGAAAACGTGACATTTGCATGGCAAAAATCAAGTTTTGTCTGTAGGATACATGAATTGGGTAGTTAATCCTGCGATATTGAGACTTGCAGACAATCAGATGAAGAGCAGGGACCAAAACATATTCCAAGGTGAGTGTCAGTTCAGATTTCTTTTAGAAAAATGGCTTTATAAGTTTGCTTCTTCAAGTGATAAGTAAGGGCGATGTGAGCCATGGTGGCTCAGTGGTTAGAGTGCAGTACTGCAGGCTACTTCTGCTGACTGCCGGCTGACTGCAATTTGGCAGTTTGAAGCTCACCAGGCTCAAGGTTGACTCAGCCTTCCTTCCTTCCAAAGTCAGTAAAATGAGGACCCAGATTGTTGGGGGCAAGAGGCTGACTCTGTAAACCACTTAGAGAGGGCTGTAAAGCACTGTGACGCAGTATATAAGTCTAAGTGCTATTGCTATATTGCCCACCCACAACATATATCTATACGTCTATGCACTTGTGGCATGACTTTTAATACTATTAAAATTTCAAGCTGGAACAGGCTGGAACAAATGAGTAGTAAATCAGAGCTGGTTTTAGTTAATAGTCGCTCCAAATCATGCTTGGCCTTGTCTTACTAATTCATTTATTATTATATTTTTTAATGCCATATTTCCCAAGAACTCTTGGGTGAACCTTGTTAAAGTATTCCAATAACATTATAAATCAATGTATTAAAAATACACAGTTTTGGTTGCCACAGGATCAAAAGCACGTTGAGACTTTTTGTGTGTGTGTGCCGAACTGGTAGTAATGCCGGCAGGAAACTCACCCCTGGTCCCACGGTCATCTTTTGCGACCTTCTGACAAGCCAAATCAATGGGGAATCCAGAGTCACTTAACAACGGAGATACTAACTCATCAACTGCAGTGATTCATTTAACAACTGTGGCAAGAAAGGTCATAAAATGGGGCAAAGCCACCCCTAACAAATGTTTCACTTAATGACAAATGTTGGGCTCAATTGTGGTCGTAAGTCAAGGACTACCTGTTGTGGCCTACCAGCGGCCAGCAAAGCTGGACAGTGAGGAGGTTGGGGAGGAAGATGGGCCAGTCCTGGAGTCTGGGGAAGGCTCTGATGAGGGCTCTGTGTCGGAGGCAGAGAGGGAGCGAGGGCTGTCTGACAGCTCTCAGCTGCCTTCAGAGTCAGACATCAGTGAGGCAGACGAACAGCTGGAGCCTGTTCCCGGTGTGCGCATGCACAGAGTTGCCAGACGAAGGGAACAGCTAAAGAAGAGGGGTTGACTTGAGAGTAAGGCCACAAGTGGACGGTGAATGGCCCCTCCCATAGGGAATAAAAGAGGAGCGAAAGGGGAGGGGAGTTTGCAGGAGGCAATTAGTTTGCTTCATTGGTTCCTGGCTCTCCGAGACTCCTTGCCAAGTTTTGCAGATATCGGCCTCTCAGCTCTCCCAGCCAGATAAGGTCTGTGACTGTAAATCCTCCCTTGAAAAATTTTGCTGGATGCGAATGAGCAGAATTCACAGTAAATTAATAAAAGTGTTTTTTGTCGGGACAAGGAGTTTGCTTCATGCTCTTGGGAAGCCTCGGTCAGAACACTACCTGTAGTCTACTTACCAGAAGGACAAAGAGGAAGGTGAGAGAGAGAGTCCAGCAGAGACCGGTATGAATGCCTTAGGAAATTGCTCTTTTGACGTAAATGGATCTGAACCACAGAAAGAAGTGCTTCTTGTTTATAGGTTAAAGAGGAAATTCACAAGGATTGTGAGGGGTGCTGCATGTTGAGTCATTTCTTTAAAAACCACAAAGCCCTCCAGACTTGGAAGCTTTTTGGCAGCCGCTCATACCAATTAATACGTGGCCTGCTTCATTTGGTTTCAGTTGCAGTTTCTGAGTACAAGTAACTTACAACCTGTTGTGGCCCGCCAGTGTCCAGCGGAGCTTGTGGCAGATTCAGACAGTGAGGAGGTTGGGGAGGAACCTGGGCCAGTCCTGGAGCCTGGGGAAGGCTCTGATGAAGGCTCTGTGTCGGAGGCAGAGATGGGTCCAGGGCCGTCCGATAGTTATCAGCTGCCTTCAGAGTCGGAGATGAGTGGGGCAGAAGAACAGCTGGAGCCTGTTCCCAGTGTGCACACGTGCAGAGTTGCCAGGAGAAGAGAACAGTTAAGGAACAAATGCTGACTCGGGAGTAAAACCACTGGTGGACTGTGAATGGCCCCTCCCATAGGGAATAGAGAGGAGTGAAAGGGGAGTGGAGTTTGCAGGAAACAATTAATCCAATTCCTTAAAGTGAAGGTCTCTTCCTGACTTCTTGCCAAGTAATTGCTGCTACAGCATGGCGTTTGGAAGATATCGGCCTGGCAGCTCTCCAAGGCTGATAGAGGTCTGTATTTGTGAAATCTCATGAAAGACTGGTTTCCGGGAGAGGAATTCCCTTTAACCTAAATAAAAGGGGTTTTATCTGGATGAGGAGTCGGCTTCGTGCTTTTGGGAAGCGTACGTCAGAACACAACCATTTATTTAGTGACCATTTGAAGTTACAACGGTACAGAAAAAAAGCGACATGATCGGTTTTCACACTTATTATCCTTGCAAGCATCGCTATGGTCACATGATCAAAATTCAGATGTTTGGCAACTGATTCATATTGATGACGGTTTTAGGGTCCCACGTGATCACCTTTTTGCGACCTTCTGACAAGCAAAGTCATTGGGGAAGCCAGATTCCCTTAACAACCATGCCAATAATTTAACAAGTACAGGGCTTCACTTAAAAACTTATTTCTAATCATCTTGGTTGCTCTTCCATAACTGGCTGAGGAATTCAGGAAATTGTTCTCTGACTAAACTGCATTTGCTCACGTGGTGCTCAAAGAGGCAACATGCTGCAACTTTGCAATTTGGAGTCAGAAATAGCTGATCCCTGTGCAGGCTAAGGACTCTGGGAATTGTACTACATGGAGTTCAGGAGGCCCAAGGTGAGGGAGGTTCTTTCAAACCCTGATTGTGGCACAGGAACTCTTGATTTCAGCCACAATCTCAAGCTATCCCTTGCCTGCCGATTCCATGATCTACACCAGGGGTGTCAAACTCGTTTTCATTGAGGGCTGCATCAGGGTTGTGTTTGACCGGGGTGGGCGTGGCCAGCTCGATGTCACTCGTGTTGGGGGTTCCTGTGGTGGCCCAAGTGCTCTGCAACCGAAAATGAGCTCCCGAGCTCCCAGTCCTTCGCTCTTTCCAGGGTGGCCCCACTGGTCAGGTCTAAGCACCCCGTGGGCTGGATCTGGCTCCCAACCCTTGAGTTTGACACCCCTAATCCAGGGGTGGTATACACTTACCTTCCTTACTGGTCACAAATGTGAGCATGTGTGCACTAGCTTCGCTCACACACACCACCTCCGCACCTGCGCAAATCTTTCCATGCATGTGCTTTTGGCAGAAAAAAAATGACCTAAATGGAATGCCATAGAGCCGGGCACGGGTAGGTGGAGCCTGAGCGATTTCCGCTAATGGTTCGGGCGATCCGGTCCGAACCAGTAGAATACCACCTCTGCCCTGATCTACACCTTCTCTATTGCAGGCATTGGAGTTCCTTGGGCAATCTAGAAGGTGATTGACCTTCATCATGTTGCCTTCTTTCTTTCCACAGTTGATGGGTGGAGGATGGCTCCCCTCCCAGGGGCAGAATTGGTGAAGACCCCTCTACAGTTGTACCGCTACCTGCTCCGTTGCTGCAGGGTCCTTCCTGAAAAAAACCTCCAGGATCATTACAAGCACACAATCCAACAGGTATGGAGAGTGGCGTCCCTGTGGTTTTCCTTGGTGGCCTTTTCCGAAGTTGATCTGGACCAGTGTTTCTCAATCCCAGCCACTTTAAGACCTTTGGACTTCAATTCCCAGAACTACCCAGCTAGCATTCTGGGAGTTGAGATCCACTGCAGTGGTGGGTTCCTACCGGTTTGGACTGGTTTGGCCAGTTCGAACTTGTTCGGACTGATTTGCTGACTTGGGTCACTGGAACTGGCAGCGACCCAGGCCTGCCACGCCCCCAAACTGGTTCTTCGGGCGGCGCCAGTGGTGCTGCCATCTTGGTGCTGCCATCTCATAAGAGCCAAGGTGGCGCAGTGGTTAGGGTGCAGCACTGCAGGCCACTTCAGCTGACTGTTATCTGCAGTTCAGCGGTTCTAATCTCACCGGCTCAAGGTTGACTCAGCCTTCCACCCTTCCGAGGTGGGTGAAATGAGGACCCAGACTGGGGGGGGGGGCAATATGCTGACTCTGTAAACTGCTTAGAGAGGGCTGAAAGCCCTATGAAGCGGTATATAAGTCTAACTGCTATTGCTATTGCTACTGTTTTTCAGTTCTGCGCATGCGCAGAGCAATTTTGATTGCACTGAGCAAAGCGTGCACACGAGCAAACCGGCAGTAGTGCCTGCCGGAACCCAACCCTGGTCCGCTGGTTTTAAATTTCCTGCTTAACACCGGTCTACAACTTCCAATCGCAGAGAGGTAGATCTGGGAAACATGCAATGTGGTTTATGGCTGCATAGAGCTTAACCAGGTTCTGAGGTAGCCCACTTTACTGTTGTTGGAGGCCATGTCCTTGCAACCGAGGCCTCTCTCTCATTTGCAACCCTGTTGTTGAGCAAGGCCAAAGTTAGATCAAACCGTTCTATCATGAAAGTGGGGTGTTCCTTCAAAAAAACCCAAGAAGAAGTAGAGTCATTCCATTCTGGTGCTATTTTGCGTGGAGAAGTCCTCTTTGGAAGGTCAACCTTCTCCAGTTGGATCTCACTGTGGCACGACAAAACCGCGCTCGTCAAAATCACGGTGATAAAATCGTGGCACTAAATCCGCGATGTCATCACCGCGCGTCATCACCGCCGCGACAACAGCGCGGCAACAGAAGGGCGCTTTAAAACGGCACCGCGGCAGAAAGCCGATTTCAATTAAGGTAAGGGTTAGGATTAGGTTTAGGGGTTTGTTTTAGGGTTAGGGTTAGGTTTAGGTTTAGGGTTAGGTTTAGGGTTAGGGTTAGGTTTAGCGTTAGGTTTAGCATTAGGTTTAGCGTTAGGTTTAGCGTTAGGTTTAGGGTTAGGGTTAGGGTACTGAGTGCTTGGGAATGCGCGGATTTGCCCTCCGCGATTATGTCATCGCGGTAGGGTCGCGTTTTTCCTTAGCGCTTCGAACGACGCGAATTAGTCTTCACGCTTATGTCTCCGTGGATAAGGGCTTCGCGGATTTCTGGTGGAACCGGATCTCACGCCTCCATTCCCACCCACCCCATCCTCTTATTGTTTACATAAGGTTAGGATTAGGGAAGGGAAAAAACCCCTCCCAGTTGCTATTTTGGTCATCAGAAATAATTTCTGTTGTCAAATGTCTTCCTTCCTTCCGCTTGGGCCCTGATTACTCATGGTGTGGTCTCTGCTAGCTTAGCACGGCTGTGTAGATTTTCACACGGCTGGAGGAAAGGCACCAGGAGCTGATCTCTGCCTCCCTCTCCCTCTCACACTTTCTCAGAAGAATCTGTACATAGCTCTGTCATCCGAACTTCTTCGCTTCTCTAACAGCATGCAATAGCTACCTATTGTTCCTCAGGATGACTCTTCTTGACCTTGTTCCTGATGCTCAGAAAAGCAACATAGTGGAACCAATGGTTTTCTTCAAAATTTATTGATAGTTTGATAACATGAGCAGGCTCCGTGGGGCTTACAAAACCAGAAATGTGATATGGATGGCTTAAAAAAAGAAAAAGAAAGTCTAGAAAAAGCACCACACAGACCACTAGATCAAACATCTCTTAAGAGGGCCATCACTGCTCTTGCCCAAGGCCTAGAGCAGGCATGTCCAACCTTGGCAACTTTTAAGATTTTGGGGTACAATTTCCTGAATTCCTCAGCCGGCATGGAAGAGCAACAGAGAGGATTAGGGGACTGGAGGCTAAAATATATGAAGAACGGTTGCAGGAACTGAGTATGTCTAGTTTAATGAAAAGAAGGACTAGGGGAGACATGATAGCAGAGTTCCAATATCTCAGGGGTTGCCACAAAGAAGAGGGAGTCAAACTATTCTCCAAGGCACCTGAGGGTAGAACAAGAAGCAATGGGTGGAAACTAATCAAGGAGAGAAGCAACTTAGAACTTAGGAGAAATTTCCTGACAGTCAGGACAATTAATCAGTGGAACAACTTGCCACCAAAAGTTGTAAATGCTCCAACACTGGAAGTTTTAAAGAAGAGATTGGATAACCATTTGTCTGAAGTGGTGTAGGGTTTCCTGTCTAAGCAGGGGGTTGGACTAGAAGACCCCCAAGGTCCCTTCCAACTCTTGTTATTCTGTTATTCTATTCTGTCATATGCTGTCCATCTCACCAAGCGGTGTGGTGGCCTAGAGATGGAGCTCTCGCTCAGGAGACTGTGAGTTCGACCCTACGAAGCGGCAGATATTTCTCTCTCTGGACGCAAAGAGAAAATATCTGCTGTGAACTCCATGTAGGCATCAGGAAGGATATCCAGCCTGTAAACACTCAGTTCCATTCAGTCACCCCGACTCCATCCCAATGCAAGGGATTAGAGGGTCATTTAAAATATGTATGCTGTCCATGTCACCAGTAACCTTGCCCTCACTGTCTGAATTGTTTGAATATATATCCTTAACGTCTCCTATCACCAACTGTATGAGCCGTTGCTGGCTACTGTACTGACCCATGGCAAGGGTACCGTATTTGTTGGAGTATAAGACGCACCAGAGTATAAGACGTATAAGATTTTGAACAGGGAAATTAAAAAAATAAGTTTTTGCAATAGCAATAGCAATAGCAGTAGACTTATATACCGCTTCATAGGCCTTTCAGCCCTCTCTAAGCGGTTTACAGAGAGTCAGCATATTGCCCCCAACAATCTGGGTCCTCATTTTACCCACCTCGGAAGGATGGAAGGCTGAGTCAACCCTGAGCCGGTGAGATTTGAACCGCTGAACTGCTGATCTAGCAGTAGCCTGCAGTGCTGCATTTAACCACTGCGCCACCTTGGCTCCAAGGTGCACTCTGCAGACCTCCCCAAAATGGCCCATTTTTTGCAAAAACGGGCCCGTCTTTTGTCAAAAAAAGGGCATGCATAGCCTTTAGGAGGTTTATAGAGTGCTCCTCGGAGCTGGAAAAAACAGCCCATTTTTTGCTCATTTTTACCCTCCCCAGCCCCCAGGAGCACTCTGGAAGCCTCCTAAAGGCTCTGCACGGCCATTTTGGTGAAGGGGCGGGGTTTCACGAGGCCAAAAATGCTGCATTCAGTGTATAAGACGCACCCAGATTTTTACCTTCTTTTTTGATGGAAAACGGTGTGTCTTATACTCCGAAAAGTACGGTAATTGATTTATATAATTGTCCATTTACAGAGTTTCAAAGTTCATGCCGATGAAGATAGTCCTGAGAGGATTCAACAGATTATTAAAAGGGCCATCCAAGATGCTGACTGGGTGATGGACAAAGTAAGTGTTTCTGCATCCTATCATCTTTGCCAGATGTTCAAAGGAGCTGCTGTCCAGCAATAAACAGGATTCACCTGGCTGGGCAACTGCAGTTGAATATCTGGCTCCAAACTCTTTAAATCTGCGTCAGTTGCCAGAAGGGTGATAGCTGTGTTAAGGTAGATGAGAAAACCCTGCTGTGGATGCTTAACCATAAGGATCAGGGATTCAAATATTTTTTTGTTAGTTTATCAACTAATAAAAAACAGAATTTTTTAAAAAAATGAAACTGATGGGAAAATAGGGAAGAAAAAGGGGGAAATTAAAAAGTGAAAGGTAAAAGGAAGAAAAAAAAAGAAAGGCATTGACTTCTGACTCCTTTTGGCACAGTAAAATAAGATAATAACATACAACCTCAACTTTTTAACTTTTACATAGTAGAGTTTGGAGTTTGGAGTTTATTCAATTTGTAGGCCGCCCTATTCCCCGAAGGGACTCAGGGCGGCTGAACAAAAGCCAAGGGAGGGGAAATTACAAAAGTAAGACAAAAACAGTCAGACAATACGAACAACTTAAAAGCACAACAAACACAGCAAATTCGAGTAGGGGGGGGCAACTCAACCCCAGGCTTGCTGGGACAGCCCGGTCTTCACGGCCATCCGGAAGGCCTGAAGGGTGGAGAGGGTCCGAATCTCCACGGGGAGCTCGTTCCAAAGGGCCGGAGCAGCCACAGAGAAGGCCCTCCTCCGAGTAGTCGCCAGCCGACATTGGCCGGCAGATGGAATTCGGAGGAGGCCTAATCTGTGGGATTGAATGGGTCTGTGGGAGGTAATCGGCAGAAGGCAGTCTCTCAAGTACCCAGGTCCAATACCATGTAGGGCTTTATAAGTAATAACTAGCACCCTGAAGCGTATCCGGAGACCAATAGGTAGCCAGTGCAGCTCGTGGAGGATAGGTGTAACGTGGGTGTACTGGGGTGCACCCACAATCGCTCGGGCGGCTGCATTCTGGACCAGCTGGAGTCTCCGAACACTCTTCAAGGGCTGCCCCATGTAGAGCGCATTGCAGTAGTCCAGTAATATACCCTAGCCATTTGTTTAACAACAAACCTATCTAAACAACAAAACCCAAAATCAAAGGTTCATTTTTTCCCCACCTCAAGCACAAAGTCCAGAAGTGGTTTCCAAACAGAAACAAAACTAATTGTACTCTTTTCTTTAATCAAAGCAGTCAGTTGAACCACCTCTGCTAACTCCATAAACTTTTGCAGCCATTTGTCCATTGTGGAAATCAAAGCGTTCTTCCATTTTTTGTGTTTGTGTGCATGAAGTATTCTTGCTGCCGTCACCATAATATAATAAACCTTTGGAACATACAAACCACAGGTTAATGGGATAACAGAGATAACCATAACAGAGCCAATCAAGGCCAAGCAGTGCGTATTTCGTTCAAGGCTCTTACAGTCTGTATAGCAGCGTTTCTCAGTTTCAGCAACCTTGAGATGTGTGGACTTCAAATCCCAGAATTCATCTTAAAGTTGTTGAAGGTGGAAAAACACTGCTACATAGACCAGGGGTCGGCAACCTTAAATACTCAAAAAGTCACAAAGATCCTAACTGGAAGCCCCCCATTCAATTCTGGACAAGACCAGAAGTCCGGTTCCCCCACCATAGAGTCTCCTCCTGTGCCGTGTCCTTTTCCCTCTATCTGTCCTAACTCTATCAATGATGGAACTGACTGGCAAAAGGGAGCCACAGCAGAGGGATGAAAGAGCCACATGTGGCTCCAGAGCCGCAGGTTGCTGACCCCTGATATAGACTCATCTCACAATCTGACCCAATGTTTGGGAGAAGAGCCAGGTTTTTAAAGCGTCATGGAAGGACAGAAAGGCCAGGGCCATCAGGGGGAATGATATTTCATAGGACAGGCCCTGCAACTTAGAAATATCTTAGGCCAGAGTCTGCCAGAGCAATGTTTCTCAACCGTAGCAGCTTTAAGATGTGTGGAATTCTGGGAGTTGAAGTCCACACATCTTAAAGCTGATGCGGTTGAAAACCGCTGTGCCAGAGCATTCATGCAGATGATGGCTCACCCCCTGCTTGAAGACCTCCAACAAAACAGCAATAAAACATGTACCCATTCAGGACAGTATCTGTAGCTCAGGGTAAACAGTGGGGCCCTCGGTGCTCTCTGAGCGTGTTTGTTTGCTTGCAAACATTTCATTACCCAATGAGGAAATGATGATGTTACCTAGTTGGGTAATGAAATGTCTTCAAGAAAACAACCAAGCTCAGAGAGCGTCGAGGACCCCCACAATAAAGCATGGTCTTTTTATCCAACCTGCTGTGCTTCCCATGTATCGGGTCACAATTCCAGCCAAGTCGGCTTTTCTTTGAGTAGTTGCCATTGGGATAAAAGGGCGCATGAATGACAGATAAATGACCAATGTGTGTCAGAGTTCTCACACAGACAATGAAAACTAACATAACAGTAAATACGTTGATTGCCAAAAAAGGACAGATGGAAACAAGCTGAGTTCAAGTGAGGGCACTAAGCACTGTTACGTTGGACTTTGTTCTGGGAGAAGACAGGACTTCTTTTAAAGAGTTGCCAACAGATCCTTCAAATATTCCCCTATGAAATATACAGGGACGCGGTAGCTCAGTGGCTAAGATGCTGAGCTTGTTGATCAGAAAAGTGGCAGTTTCAGCAGTTCGAATCCCTAGCGCCGCGTAACTGAGTGAACTCCCGTTACTTGTCCCAGCTTCTGCCAACCCGTTTGAAAGCATGTAAAAATACAAGTAGAAAAATAGGAACCACATTTGGTGGGAAGGTAACAGTGTTCCGTGCACCTTCGGCGTTTAGTCATGCTGGCCACATGACCCCGGAGACGTCTTTGGACAGCGCTGTCTCATCCGCTTTGAAACAGAGATGAGCACCGCCCCCTAGAGTCAGGAACGACTAGCACATATGTGCGAAGGGAACCTTTATCTTTACCTTGAGGATAGATAAGGCAGCAATTTAGGTAGGTAGCATAGAGAAGCTAGGTAGGTGTGTGTCTGAAAGAGGGGAGGGAGGGAGAGAGAGAGAGAGAGAGAGAGAGAGAGAGGGAGGGAGGGAGGGAAAAGCTTTTGGGGTCAGTCTGTTTATTAATACTTTATTGATTATAAAGCCCAAAAGTTTGGGACAACCATGGTCTGGATGATTGCAAATCTCCATAGACATTGATTGTAAAGATTAACTGTAATTGTAAAGATATTAGTACTATTAATACACAATACTAATTTTCTTTATCCATCTTTGAACTTTTCTTCCCTCCCTTCCTTCCACCCTTTCCCCTTTTAGTATAAGAAACCAAAGTAAAGGAGAAACAATTGGTGGAGAAATGAAGATTGTTTCTTAAAGCAATTAGACTGAAGAAAGCAACTCGTGACAGTAGCTGGTTCATTGGAAGAGGAGAAACTCCGTGAGAACGTCTTTGCTATCGAAGGTCAACTTTTAATAAATAAGGGATAAGCTGTCTAGAGCAATTGATCTTTAGTAACTGAATTTTCTGAGCCGAAATAACATGGCCTCTACAGGGCTTGGAGCAGGAGTCATCATGAGGATGTGTTTCCACAAGACATATTCCATGTTTCCACAGGATTTAGATCTCTGGTCTGTTATCAATCATGGTTTATGTTGGTAGCATGTTGGCAGCATACAGGAAAATGGATTAATTTTGGTCCAAGGGATCCTCTTTCCCTGGAAGCGATATTAAAATCAAGTTTTGATTTGCCTCAACTGCTGCCGATTTCATTGCCTGGATACTCTGCCATATATTTCATCCTTCCCATTCACTTCTATAGAATACCCAGGTTTTTTTTTTTTTAAATGGCAGAAATAAATTCTCATTTTTCTTATTTTCTTTTTTTTTATAAATGGTGTCTTGATGCTGAGAAGTGAAATGGATCCAAGAGTCTGTGAGTTCTAGTCCCTCCTTAGACATGAAAGCCAGCTGAGTGATTTGGGGCCAATACCATCAGGAGATTATGAGTTCTAATCCCGTTTTAGTCATGAAAGCTGATTGAATGACTTTGGGTCAATCATCAGGGCACTGTGAGTTCTAATCCTGCCTTAGGCGTGAAAACTGACTGGGCAACTTTGGGCCAATCACCAGGACGCCATGAGTTCTAATGCTGCCTTAGGAAAGCCAGCTGGGTGACTTTGGGCTAATCACTCTCTCTCAGCCCAACTTATCTCACAGGATTATTGTTGTTGTTGTGGGGAAAATAGGAAGAGGAAGGAGTATTTAGGTATGTTTCCTACCTTGAAGTATTTATAAAAAATAATGGAGGTGGGATAAAGAAAGGAAAGGGGAAAAAAGGAAAAGAAAGAAAAGAAAAAGAAAAATAGAATGGAAAAGAAAAGAAGAAAAGTTGATACTCAGAAATGGATGCTTCCTGGGTGACTTTCAACTCCTTATCTCTTTCAAAGAGCCGAGGTGGCGCAGTGGGTAGAGTGCAGTACTGCAGGCCACTTCAGCTGACTGCTAGTTCAGCAGTTCAGCAGTTCAAATCTCACCGGCTCAGGGTTGACTCAGCCTTCCATCCTTCCGAGGTGGATGAAATGAGGACCCGGATTGTGGGGGCGATATGCTGACTCTGTAAACCGCTTAGAGAGGTCTGAAAGCCCTATGAAGCGGTATATAAGTCTAACTGCTATTGCTATTGCTTTCAGTCCAGATACTTCTGGTTGGGCATAGGTCACCCACAAAGAAGAGGGAATCAACCTATTCTCCAAAGCAGGACAAGAAACAATGGACGGAGACTAACAATGGATGGGACAATGAGCCAGTGGAAGAGCTTGCCTTCAGAAATCGTGGGCGCTCCATCACTGGAGGTTTTTAACAAGAGTCTCTAGACAGTCACTTACCTGAAATAGTATAGTTTCTTCTGCTTTGAGCAGGGGGCTGGACTAGAAGACCTCCAAGATTCCATTCTGTTCTGTATCCCATATCCCACATTCCATTCTATTCTATTCTAATCAAGGCAACCTAAAACTACAGAGAAATTTCCCAACAGAATAACTTGCCTTCAGAAGTTTTGGGTGCTGCAACAGTGGAAGTTTTAAAGAAGAGATTGGACAACTGAGATGGTATAGACTAGTATCCTGCCTGAGCAGGGTGTGTGACTAGAAGACCTCCAAGGTCCCTTCCAACACTGTTATTCTGTTATCACCTTGGCTTACTGGAGGAAAGATGGGATATATATATATATACATACATACATATGTTTTTTAAATTTGTTTTATTTAAACAAATATAACAAAGGCAACAGTAAAAATATTGGGTTTCTGTCGTGATGGACTCTTGTGACGAGCCGATTGACAGATGATGGAAGCAGTTGGCTTCCTCCCATAATTGGGGCTTACCAGGGGTTGTAAAAATCTAATAGATACATACATACACACACACATACACACACACACACACACACACACACACACACACATAAAGACACACAGACAGACAGATAGATAGATAGATA
Organism: Thamnophis sirtalis; assembly: GCF_051295495.1. Taxonomy (NCBI): domain Eukaryota; kingdom Metazoa; phylum Chordata; class Lepidosauria; order Squamata; family Natricidae; genus Thamnophis; species Thamnophis sirtalis. The sequence continues at coordinate 7,368,770 of NW_028261386.1, read as the reverse complement.
TAGATATATATAAACTGAATACAGTAGAACCTGGTCACGAACGCTTCTGACCACGACCAAATCAGGTTCTGACCAAGAATCACATTTTTTCCTCCTGGGACCGATTTCCCCTTCCGCACCATTTTTTTTTGTAAGCACCAAATTTCCAAAAATTAAGTACAGGTCATGACCAAATCTGGTTGCAACCAGAGTTATGGAACGAATTATGGTCGTGAACAGTGATTCTACTGCATTATTTTGCAGAAGTACCAGGAAACTTTGCAACTGAGCCGCAGAGTTAATGCCATAATAGAGCAAGAGCCTAAAAAAAAAAAAAAGGTAGCTTCATAGTTGCACCATGTTGAATTAGGACTGGAGAGGTGGGGGGGAAGCACTCCTTTTCCGAGGCTCTGGTGAGGATGCTTCGTTTCTAGCAGATGTTGCCGTTTAATTATATTTTGCAAGTCAACGACACACAAAATTACAGGAAGCTGGAGAGGCTGAGCATATCTTGGATTTTCTGGAAGAGGAAAAAAGAGAATGTTGTTGATGAGTGAAGTCCAGGCAGATAAGGTTCCGAATTGGCCCATCTAGCGTGGCATTCTTTGTATGAGAAGCAGCTAAATTCTTTTTTTTTTCCAGATGTCTGCTAAGAGAACAGGGGCCAAGAACTCCCCTTCTCCTCCTCCTTCATTTTCTGTCCACATTCCTTTAGAACTGCGAAGCCCAAGATCCTTTTTTTTCATGTTATCTGTTTCTCAAACAGCAGTTAGGGCAGAGGTCTTCAAACTTGGCAACTTTAAGACTTGTGGACTTCAACTCCCAGAATTCTCCAGCCAGCTATGACTTAGAGGGTCTCTGATGGTAGGACAAAGATCAAGTACAGGAAGTCCTCGGCTTATGACCACAATTGAACTGGAAATTTCTGCTTCTAAGTGAGACATTTGTTAAGTGAATTTTGCCCCATTTTACAACCTTTCTTGTCTCGGCTGTTAAGTGAATCACTGCAGTTGATAAGTTAGTAACCTGGTTGTTAAGCGAATTTGTCAGCAAAAGGGAATCACATGACACAGCCACTGTCAGACGTATGAATCAGTTGCCAAGCATCTGAATTTTGGTCACATGATGACGAGGATGCTACAAAGGTCGTAAGAGTGAAAAACCATAAACTATGGTTTACTCATAGCAGTAAACAATAACAAAGCTGCTTCCTATTCTGTGCTTAAGCCAGTGGTTCTCAACCTGTGGGTTGGGACCCCTTTGTGGGGTCAAACGACCCTTTCACAGGGGTAACCTAAGACCATAGGAAAACACAAATTTTCAATGGTTTTAGCAACCACCAATTTTATGGTTGGGGGTCACCACAACATGAGGAACTGTATTAAAGGGTTGCGGCATTGGGGAGGTTGAGAACCACTGGCTTAAGCCGTAACCCATCAAACAGGTGGGGGAGGTAGAAAAATCTGTAATTGGTAGGCAGGGGTGGATTCAGCCGGTTCGGGTTAACCAGATGTTAATTTTAATGTGTTTCGCCGAACCAGTAGTTACAAGGACTGGCTGACACTGCCCACCCAGCCCCACTCCTCCCAGGAGTCTCCACACGGCCCATTCATCATGCTAGGTAAGTGCAGGACCCGTGCAGAGGTTCTGGGAGGGTGAGAAACGGGCCTACCGGAAGTCCGGAAAAGGGCCTATTTCTGGCCTCCAGAGCCCGGGGGAGGCCGTTTTCACCTTCCTGGAGGCTCGGGAAAAGCCTCCAGAGCCTAGTGAGGGCCAAAACGCCCCCCTTCACCAGGAAGCTGACTAGGCCACACCCCCATGACCACGCCCACTCAGGAACCGGGCAGCGAACTGGTTGCTGAAATGTTTCAATCCCATCCCTGTTGCTAGGCATTAAAAACAACTGGATGGCACATGATCCATCAGTGCTAAGTGAGAGAAGAGGACCATCCATGACTCTTGCAAGTTAAGGACTGCCTGCGGAGGAAGAGTGATCACCAAATTTCTAAAGAGCTTTTGTGACTGGGTGGGATTTTGACCACCAAACGTCAAGGTCCGAATCCAATTCTTCCTGCATTACATTAACTCTCAGGAAAAGATAGCAGTGGTTTGAAGATGACGTGAAGTTTTCCTGCCCCCCTCCCTCAGAAATTGGGGGTGAGGAGGGGGAGACACCTCATCTCAGGGCAAGGATGTGTGGATAAGCCCTGCATGTGTAAACATATCTGACTCATGCATTTCCCTCCTGGCCTTAGGCTGTTACATCTGACTATAAATATAAACCATAAGGTTATCAGCATAATGATGTAATTGTGGTGGGCAGACGTGGTGGGGATGTTTGTTGTGTTTACGCTGGTAACTAAAAACTATGCTTACGCCGGGTTTTTTTTAATGCCGGGTGACCAAATAAAGCATTGGCAACTTTAACAACCTAGAAAATCCTCAATGTCTTTCTTACCATAACTGGGTGAGAAATCATTACCATAGTGTCTTTTCCAACTGGATATTAACAGATTAACATAGTTGGAAGGGACCTTGTACGTCATCTAGTCCAAGCAGGAAACTATGAATCAGTTTAGGAAGTAAGAATAACAGCAATAGCAAAAACAATAACCAGCCCGGTTCCACCACAAAACCACGCCCGACTAAACCGTGTCGCTGACGTCATCAACAGGGCGACAACAGCGCGGAGACAGAAGCACGCTGTAAACCCTAAACCTAAAATTAACCCCTAAACCTAACCCCCCTAAACCTAATCCTAACCCTAAACCTAATCCTAACCCTTAACCTAACCCTAACCCTAACCCTTAACCTAACCCTAAACCTAACCCTTACCTTAAGTTGAATCGGCTTGCTTTCAAAGCGCTATTTAAAGCGCCCTTATTTCTCCGCACTGGCTGTTGTCGCCCTGTTGATGATGTCAGCGATGCGGTTTAATCGGGCGCGGCTTAGTCGAGTGTGGTTTTGACGGGTCACGACCAGCCCTGCTTTTCCTTATTTTCTTTTGGCGGATGACCTTGTGTTGGGCTCATGGGCGAAGCAGGAATAAACCTATTTACTACTTAGATGGGAGCAGGAGTGAAATGCTACTGGTTCGGATTGGTTCGCCGGAACTGGTAGTGAAGATGCCAGCTGTTTGCCCGAACTGGTAGTAAAAAAAAAAAAAAAAACGGATCTGGGCAAACTATTTTTTCCAACAATCAGCTGTGCCACACAATTTATATTAGTTAGAAAGCAGAATTTCCTAAATCCTAAATCTAAATCGTGTGGCACAGCGGATCCCCCTCCCTCGCTGTTCACTTACCTTTGCAGGTATGCTTGATAGCAGGCTCAGCCCACCTACCCAGATGTCATTTTGATGCTCTGCGCATGTGCAGAGGTGGTGTGTGCGAACAAAGCGTGCATATACGCTCACATTGCTACCGAACCTGTAGCAAAAGTAAGTGGACTTCACCCCTGGATGGGAGGCTACAAAGAAATCCCAGGACTATAAAGGAAGGGCAAAAGAATGAAATGGTTAATTACTTCCATCTTGTGACTAAACTATAGGTAGTCTTTGATGTAACAACCTCAATTGGTACCAGAATGTCATTGCTAACAACATTGTGGTTGTTAAGTGAGTCATGCCTGATGTTACAAGCTTTTTTGTCATGGTTGTTAAATGAATCACATGGTCATTAAGCATATTTGGCTTCCCCTATTGATTTTTCTTGTCAGAAAACCCCCTGCAGAAGGCACAAACGATGATCACATGACTCTGGGATGCTGCAGCCATCATAAATAAATGACGGCAGCATGTCCTGAATTTTGATCATGTAACTGTCGGAATGTTGCAACAGTCATAAGTGTGAGGACTGGTCATAAGTTACTTTTTCAGCACTGTCATAGCTTCAAATGGCCTCCAGTGTATGATGGCTTTCACTATTTTTATTGAGAAATGGAGACTTTTTAATAGATAATAATTTAATATATAAAATAACAATTACATAAAGGGGGAGGGCAATGTAGATAAGCCCCAGAATTCAAATTATGATTAAACAATAGTTTACCATTGATAAGATTACAAAATCACAAGAACATACTATGAAAGGAGTAGAATGAGGCAAGATATGTGAACTGAAGAAATACACAGAACGGGAATCACTCCACAAAAGAGGGGACCCCTTAGGGGTGACATGATAACTTTCTTCCAGTACTTGAGGGCCTGCCACAAAGAAGAGGGGGTCAACCTACCATATTTTTTGGAGTATATGACGAACCCTTTTCCCTCAAAAAAGAGGGTGAAAATCTGGGTGCGTCTTATACACTGAATACTGCTTTTTTTTTGCCTCCCGAAACCCCACCCCCTTTGCAAAAATGGCCGTGCATAGCCTTTAGGGGGTTTTCAGAGTGCTCCTGGGGGCTGGGGAGGATAGAAATGAGCAAAAAAATGGGCTGCTTTTTGCTCGTTCTTGCCCCCCCCAGCCCGCAAAAGCACTCTATAAGCTTCCTAAAGCCTATGCATGCCCTTTTTTGACCAAAAAATGGGCCCGTTTTCACGAGAAACGGACCCTTTTTGGGAGGTCTGCAGAATGCAAAAACTTCTTTTTTTAATTTGCTTCTTCAAAACCTTGGTAGGTCTTATACTCCAAAAAATACAGTATTCTCCAAATCACCTGAAGGCAAGATGGGAAATAATGGATGCAAACTTACGAAGGAGAGAAGCAACTTCATTCTAAGGAGAAATTTCCTGACAGTGAGAACCATTGATCAGTGGGATCAGAACAGAGGTGGTATTCAGCAGGTTCTGATCAGTTCTGGAAAACCAGTAGTGGAAATTTTGAGTAGTTCAGAGGAACTGGTAAATACCACCGCTAGCTGGCCCCACCCCCATCTATTAGCTGCCTCCCGAGTCCCAGCTGATTGGCTGGGTCTTCTTTTGTTGCCCTGCATGGGAGAATGGAGCTGGAAAGCAGGTTAGTGGGGTGGGGCGGGGAAGGAATAGGCATTTTGCAGTATCCTTCCCTGGAGTGGGGAGAGAATGGAGATTTTGCAGTGTCCTTCCCCTGGAGTGGGGTGAGAATGAGAATTTTGCAGTATCCTTCCCTTGGAGTGGGGAGAGAATGGAGATTTTGCAGTATCCTTCTCCTGGAGCGGGGTGAGAATGGGAATTTTGCAGTATCCTTCCCTGGAGTGGGGTGAGAATAGGAATTTTGCAGTATCCTTCCCCTGGAGTGGGATGAGAATGGGAATTTTTCAGTATCCTTCCCCTGGAGTGGGGAGAGAATGGAGATTTTGCAGTATCCTTCCCCTGGAGCGGGGTGAGAATGGGAATTTTGCAGTATCCTTCCCCTGGAGCGGGGTGAGAATGGGAATTTTTCAGTATCCTTCCCCTGGAGTGGGGAGAGAATGGAGATTTTGCAGTATCCTTCCCCTATCATGCCCACCAAGCCACGCCCATAGAACCAGTAGTAATTTTTTTTTGAATCCCATCATTGAAACAAGGCATGGGTTTTGTAGTTCAGGGAGCTTGTGTAGGCCCTATCCAGTTCTATCACTCCTATTCCTCTGGTCCTCAGAGTCTTCAGAGAGGGCACTTCTGAAATTAGGGATTAAAGAACCAATTTGGGAGTTAAACCTACAGACGTGTCTGGGGGGAGGGAAGTGTGTTGTGAGGAAACGAATACCTCAAGAGAAAACTGAGGGCAACCTTGAGGCGTTAATAAGACTGAAACACATAATAAAGAAAACAGGCCTGTATTGGCTTACAGCGCGAAGAAGAATGAACGAATCAGTAGCAGATGGTGGAGGGAGATATTTTTGTTCTAGCGGTTCTTAACTCCTCAGGGCTTTTGATGGTGCAGGTGCCTCATCTTTTCACAGCATCTCATTAAAAACCTGTCTGATTACATAAATGAGGTGAACCTTTACCTCAGTAAGAGGAAAGCTTGAAAGGAGGCCGGCTGATAAAACCAAGCAGGCCGTGGGAGGCCTTTGGGATTGGGGTGTCTGTTAGAAATGTGAGATTCGAGCCTCCCATCTCCAGCCCTGGCCCAGGTGTAACTTCCTTTCGAAGGCCTGTGACTGAATGCCTTTTGTCTCCCCTCAGCTTGCTGTGAAACCTCTTTGCAAGAGTGCCCTTCTTCTGCATTGCTGAAGCGTTTCAGTCAAAAGTAGTTTTGGAATAAATGTCCATCTGGGTTTAGTTCCAAGTGAGGGGAAAGATATTGGAAACATGGTGGCTGTTTGGAAAGATGGTTTAATGGTGGACAGGACAACATGGCTTGAGGTCCTGGGCAAAGAAAAAAAGCACATGTGTGTGTGTGTGTGTGTGTGTGTGTGTGTGTCAGGGTTCCAAATAGTATCCAAAAGTAAATCAGAGTCTGAGTCCAAAGGCTTGCAGGCCTGACAGAGAGATTTATACCCTCTCCTAGGCCCTGCCTTGGAGCCTCCTCTTCCTGTGTAAGAAATATATTCTGATTGGTTGTCAGACTCCCATGGGGCCATGCCGGGGTAACTTTGTCTTGTCTTGAGTCCCAAGCTTGGTTGAATCTAGCTGAGTGATATAATGTCCCCAGGTGCCATGTGGTGAATTCTGTTGCTAGATGGGCAGAAGGCTAATCCTACCTTTGTTGGATCTTGGGTGATGGCATTTGCTTATGAATAGACCTAGCTATCTCTTTATCTCTTAAGTGCTGACATCTGCTGTGAGCTATTGAGGAGGGTGGGGGCTATTAAAAGTCAGTCCGCTTCCTGCCTGAAAAACGTGTTCCCCCATTTCTCATCCAGGGTAATATAATATTTTGCCTTTTTAATAGAATATGCCTAGAATATGCCATTCTTCTAAGAGGGGGCTGGTTGCTAACTTCCTACAGTAGATTAGCAGGCTGCTGGGTAAGGAGGGGGGGACAGCTAATAAAGAGGCATCAAAACAATTCAACTTTTCATTACCATTGTGCAGGCCACACATGCCTCTTATTGGGTTCCCTGATCTGGGCTCAGAAACCAATTAAGACCATGTCCTGCTGATCCATGGATGAGAATAACAACAATAACAACAACAATGACAATAAAAATAAATGTTATGGATAGCCAATACTTGAAACATATTGAAGGCAAAGCTGACCAAAAGCTAACTTGGAACTGGTTAAGATCAGGAGCACTGAAAAAAGAAACAGAAGGCTTTATTTTGGCAGCTCAAGAACAAGCCTTAGCCACAAACTGCATGAAGGCAAAAATTCAGCATGTTATCACCAACTGCAAATGTCGCCTCTGTAATGAGAAAGACGAGACAGTCGACCACTTGATCAGCGGGTGTAGCAAATTTCACAAACTGACTACCTACAATACCATGACCGCGTTGCTAACATCATTCACTGGAAATTGTGCCAAAAGATTGGATTTGAGTACAGCAAAAACCACTGGGAACATCAGGTTGAGAAGGTTTTAGAGAATGAGAAAGTCAAGATCTTGTGGGACTTCAGAATTCAGACTGACGGGCACTTGGCCCACAACACACCTGACATAACAATAGTTGAAAAGAAAAAAGTATGGTTCATTGTCATTGCCATACCTGGTGATGCACAAATTGAAGGTAAACAGCAAGAAAAAATTACAAAGTACTGGGACTTGCAAATTATACAATACAATACAATAGCAGAGTTGGAAGGGACCTTGGAAGTCTTCTAATCCAACCCCCTGCCTAGGCAGGAAACCCTATACCGTTTCAGACAAATGGTTATCCAACATCTTCTTAAAGACTTCCAATGTTGGGGCATTCACAACTTCTGGAGGCAAGCTGTTCCACTGATTAATTGTTCTAACTGTCAGGAAATTTCTCCTCAGTTCTAAGTTGCTTCTCTCCTTGATTAGTTTCCACCCATTGCTTCTTGTTCTGACCTCAGGTGCTTTGGAGAATAGTTAGACTCCCTCTTCTTTGTGGCAACTCCTGAGATATTGGAACACTGCTATCATGTCTCCCCTAGTCCTTCTTTCTATTAAACTAGACATACCCAGTTCCTGCAACCGTTCTTCATATGTTTTAGTCTCCAGTCTCCTAATCATCTTTGTTGCTCTTCTCTACACTCTTTCTAGAGTCTCCACATGTTTTCTACATCGTGACGACCAAAACTGAATGCAGTATTCCAAGTGTGGCCTTACCAAAGCATTATAAAGTGGTATTAACACTTCACGTGATCTTGATTCTATCCCTCTGTTTATGCAGCCTAGAACTGTGTTGAAGTTGAGTGACTGTGGAAATTGAAGTTGAGTGACTGTGGAAAAAGAAATTATGTGTCGTCCTGATTGTAATTGGAGCCCTTGGAGCAATACTTAAAGGGTTATCTCGCTATTTGGAAATTCTAAATTTACCTGTCTTGAACATTCTGATTCTACAAAAAACCACCCTACTTGGAACAACTTACGTTACCTTAACAGTTCTTAGGTCAGTTAGAACTTGAGCTGTTGAGCTACCAACCAGCCCCAAAGGCTGTGAATCTCACCAAAGATTAACATAATAATAATAATAATACATCCAGTTTTGATCACCACACTATAAAAAAATGTTGAGACTCTAAAAAGAGTGCAGAGAATAGCAACCAGGATAATTAGGGGACTGGAGGCTAAAACATACGATGAACAGTTGTAGGAACTGGGCATGGCTAGTCTAGTGAACAGAAGGACCAGGGGAGACATGTTAGCAGTCTTCCAATATTTGAAGGGCTGCCACAGAGAGGAGTGAGTGGTGGTGTCAAACTGTTTTCCAAAGCACCTGAAGGCCAGACAAGGAATAATGGATGGAAACTGAACAAGGGGAGATTCAGCCTAGAAATAAGGAGAAATTTTCTGACAGATTTTCTGAAATCTCAATATGCTGATGATACGCAACTTTTAATCTCTATCCCAAACCACCCAAACGATGCCCTCGACATGATGTCCCAATGCCTGGAGGCTGTGCGGATCTGGATGGGGAGGAACAGGCTCAAGCTCAATCCCTCCAAGACTGAGTGGCTGTGGTCTCTGTCATTCTGATTTGTGCATCTTTGATGATAGGGGGAGAAATTTTAGCCCCCTCAGAGAGGGCACGCAATCTGGGCGTCCTCCTGGATATGCAGCTTAGTTCCTGAGAATACCATGGACAACAAGAAAACAAACCCATGGATCTTTGAATTAATCAGCCGAGAGTTCTCTCTCCAGATAAAGATGATCAAGCTCAAATTATCCTATTTTGGACACATTATGCAAAGATCCAGCTCCCTGGAGAAGAACACCTGACGGCTGTGACCAGGGGGGCTTTTTACCAGGTTCGCCTGGTACGTCAGTTGCGCCCCTTCCTGGATTGGGATGCTCTGTGCACAGTCACTCATGCCCTCGTCCTTTCTCACCTGGACTACTGTAACGCTCTCTACATGGGGCTGCCATTGAAGAGCACCCAGAGGCTTCAACTGGTCCAGAATGCGGCTGCGCAAGTTATCATGGGGGCACCTAGGTGCTCCCATGTTACACCCCTTTTAGGCGGCCTGCACTGGTTGCCGGTTGTCTTCCGGGTGCGATTCAAGGTACTAATTATGACCTTTAAAGCACTCCATGGCTTAGGCCCAGGATACCTGCGAGACCACCTACTGCCACCGGTAGCCTCCCACCATTCAGTGCAATCCCACTGAAAAATTTAAAAAATACGTTTTTGCCCTCTGCAGACCTCCCGAAAACAGTCTGTTTTTTGTGAAAACGGACCTGATTTTTTTTAAAGGGCATGAATAGCCTTTAGAAGACTTGTAGAGTGCTCCTGGGGGTGGGTTGGGGGGGGGGCTCAAATGAGCAGAATATGGCCTGTTTTTCCTCCAAAAAAAGGGCATGCATAGCCTTTAGGAAGCTTATAGATTGCTCCTGGGGGCTGGGGGGCAAAATTGAACAAAAAACCATTTTTCACTCATTTCTGCCCTTCCCAGCCCCCAGGAGCACCCTGGAAGCCTCCTAAAGGCTATGCACGGCCATTTTGGTGAAGGGGATGGAGTTTCAGGAGGCAAAAAATGCTGTATTCAGTGTATAAGACGCACCCAGATTTTCAGCCCCTTTTTTGAGGGAAAAAGGTACGTCTTATACTCAGAAAAATACGGTAAGTGGTGCTTATTCCCAAGTAGATAGACTACTCTTAGTAATATATACATACATGAGACAGTGGTATAAAATTAAGTGTAAAACCAACTGCCTGTGACTTTGTACATTTGTGCGTGGTGTTGGCTGTATTTCGGAGTTACAGCCTCTCCCTGTTTGGAAAGTGGAGACGAACCTCCAGTGGGTTTTCCAAGCTGACTCAGAAGAGCCATCAATATCCTTGCCAAAGAAACGGTCATAACCATGACTTTTTGAAATCCATCTTGATGCCAAGCTGTGGCGAGAAGGTGTGTTCCTCTCTGTGGCTACCCTTTCATGCTGACGTGGAAGCGATCAGGGTAAATGAATGAATTCTTGGGAAAAGCCCCGTTTTTAATCCTGAAAAGAAGCCCAGCTTTAGAAAATTTGAGACAAATCGTCTGGAATTAACAAAATGATGCAATGGGGTGGGTTTTTTTTTGGGACAAATAATGTTATGTGACAAATCTACGTGCAGTTGCTCTCTTGTTTACATTCATTTAAAAAGAAGTATTATGATAGCGGGAGCCATAATTTACCTAACCAATAAAGATTACCCAGTGGATTTTTTTTTTCTTAGTGGCCAGGCAATAAACACGTAACAAAATAAATAGACAATGAAGATAACCAGAGAGCTTTCCCCTTATAATGTGGATTTCTCATACACCTTCCCAGAAACATTGGCACACGAAACTGAAATACATGGGTTGGAAGAAATGTCCTTCTGGGTTCAGCTCCAAGTGGGGGAAAGACACTGGAGACATGCTTGGAAAGGTGGTTTTAATGGTGGACAGAACCACATGGCTTGAATCCTGAACAGAAAAGGGGGATCACATACTTCAATGTTGGTGGAGAAGAGAAGGCAAAGAAGGAAGAGAAGCTGAGTCCCTGGTTTTATGCCCTCTCTGGCCTTTGATCTTGAGCTTGTATTCTGATTGGTTGTCAGAGTCCCATGGGGCTATGCAGGGGCAACTCTCTAGGCTGCATTTTGAATCCAGGTTTGGTTGAGTTCTCAGATGCCATGTGGCCAGTTGGGTAAAGGGCCAATATTATCATGCCTTAATCCCATCACTCTGGAGCTGAAGGGGAAAACTCTTTATTATGTAAAGCACAGGCTTTAAAGGCTCGTTGACAAAGGGGAATGGGCAGGAAGCTGCAGGTAGATATTCTGTCTTTTAAAACATGTTTCTTTCTTTTCACATCCAGGGAAATATTCTGCCTTTTCAATATTTCCTAGGATATTTCATTTTTCTGGGAGAGGGCTAGGTGATAACTTCCTACAATCCCTCCTTTTTTTTTTTCCAAAATGTGTGAGTGGGACGCACATGTTCTTGACAAAAGATTAAAATTGGTCAGATCAGGGAGACTTAATTCTTCTGATGGAAAGGCATCGAGACAGCAGAAGGATCCCTTCAGTGGCTCCCGGAGAGCTTTCCACCATGAAGGTCTAGCAACCAGGGCACAATTTCTGGAAATAAATTTACAGTATCCAATTTTCTATGCCAATTAATATCAGATATCACTTTTCTGTGAGCTTCCAGACAGGTTTCAAGCAAGCAGAAGTCCCAAAATTCTTCACAGCCATGCTTTTCCTTTAAGTTACAGGCTGCCCATTTCAAAGGGATGGTTCTTGAACCTGCCCTAGCTCTGATTTTAGTGAGGACAAATTGAGTTTAGCTAGTGTGCAATCCAGGCTATTTTCTTTTTAAATTGCACACAATGAACCTGGGGACTCCTACTCACGAGCCCACCAGTGCAACATATCCTGCTTTACTGGGCAATGGAGCAGCATCATTTTTGAGTCAGTCAGGGCTCAGGTTTTGAAGATCCTTTCTGCTACTCTTCAAGTAGGGGAATTGCCTGAGGGGAATTGACCTTTCCCTATGGAAATACAGACATTTTGGACAAACTTTCCCTCCCACTAGATAGAAATCTAAGGTGTTCAGAACTTGCTGTACTAGCCATTCTCAAATACAATTCTTACATGAATACGTTAAACTGATTACAATATAAATGAGACAAGAAAGAAAACCTTACAATGAATTTCTGTGAAGGAAGCAAAGAAAGAAAACCTTACAATCAATTTCCACCCTCCCCATAGTCTTTACAGCTGTCTTCTGGGAATTGAAAAGTCTTTTGGTCTTTACTTCTTCATCTCCTTCAGGGTTCTTTCATGTCTGCTAGGGTGGCATGCTTGGTTTGGTGGTAAGGCTGGTGAGTTAGACTTCACTCTGGTTGCTGGACATTCAGTGGAGGACTGGATCCAAACCCAATTCCTGGCTCAAAAAAATGGAGGGTCTCCTCTGGAGGCATCTGGATCCATGTGCTCTGCTCATCTGTGCAGGCCTGAAAGACATGGGAACAAGATCTCCTCCCCCACCGAAAAGGCATCCTTAGAGGATTAGAGGTAAGGGTGGGGGTAGATAGCTTGCAGGCAGAGTTTGAGAAATAAATATGAATTACATATGAGATAAAATATGAGATAAACTGGTAACAATATGGGGATATCACAGATGAGAAAAGGGAGCTGGATTCACATGCTTCAGGAAAGAGCTGAACAGGTAAAATAATGTAAACACACAATAAACGCAAGGGTGAAACTTTTCTTGTAAATGAACTTAAAACATTTCCTGGGTTGTTACTTTAAGGTACAAGGAAGGAAGGAAGAAAAAAATATTTCTCTTTACTCTGTTTCTGTTCGCCAAACAGACACAAAATAAAGAGTCCCTTCCCCCTTTACTCAGTTTTCTGGGCCCGACAAACTGAGCGAAAGCAATTTCTGCCAGTTTACGCTTTTTCTTTCTTTGAACAATTTAATGTTTTTGCCTTTTTTGGATTGGAGACATTTTATAGTTACAATAACCTCAAGGGTGCACAAAGACTTAGACACACAAATACACAAGGACAAGGAGAAAATAAGAAGGGGGAAAAAAGAGAACTCTCAGGTTTACATAACCTAGTCATTCCCAGTACAAATCTGTTAAATTAGGGAAGGCACAAATCTTAACAAACAAACCACGTGGTAGCATAGAAGACAGAGAAAGAGACAAACAGGAAGAGAAAGAAAGAAACCCCAACATTTTCCCTTTTCTTTTAAGTACCTTTATGTAGCCAAATTAGTTTTCCTGTATCATCTTTCAGCAAAGCCCATTTCTCTACATATCTGTTTTGCTTTCCTTTTTTTTTCATTCTGGCCAGGACAGGGATCTGCTTTTCATCCCAGGCCCCCAACAGCTCCCCTAGGGGGGTTTCTGTGGCCGCTTCCCATGATCCCACCCAGATGTGGGGCTCACTTCGTCCTAGCCGGGCTTGCAGCTTCGTATTCCCTGCTTCAAATTCTCATCCTTAGAGGACCTTTTCACGCCCTTTTAAAGAGACTTTTTCTCGCCCTTCGGAGGGACTCTGTTCGCGCCCTTCGGAGGGACTTTTCGCACCCTTTGGAGGGACTTTTCGCGTTCCTCACTGCGGGAATCTTCTTTCACGCCCTTACTCGCAGGGACTTTTCAACAGTTTTCAAGTCTTGAGGAGAGACTCGGGAGGACCAGCTGCACAGCTATCCAGGAGGGGTCCTGTCATCAGTGGGTATGCGCACCTTCTCTTTTCCTCTCTTTTTACGCACAATGGGCATTTGCTTTTTGCTCTCACAGGACAAAAATAGCAACAAAAAATTTCATTCACTTTTCCATCCATTTTCACACACACTAGTCACACACATGCAGGCATACACACATTTCCCATGCTTTAAAATTAGATTTTAGAGAATTCAAATTTAGAGGTACTCACCTTCTTTAAAACCTACATCCAAATGGTTAAGGCCAAGATAAAGTCCACTCTCAATGAGGTCTGTGCTGGCATGGAAGGCTTACCTGGGCCATATCCATTGGTTAGGCTAGCTTGGAGTCCCATCTGGGTCGCCAATTGTTGGAAGAAATGTCCTTCTGGGTTTGGCTCCAAGTGGGGAAAAAGACACTGGAGACATGGAGGCTGCTTGTAAAGATGGTTTTAATGGTGGACAGAACCACATGGCTTGAGTCCTGAACAGAAAAGGTGATCACATGCTTCAATGTTGGTGGAGAAGAGAAGGGAAGGCAAGGAAGGAAGAGAATCTGAGTCCCTGGTTTTATGCCCTCTCTGGCCTTTCATCTTGAGCTTGCATTCTGATTGGTTGTCAGACTCCTATGGGGCTATGCAGGGGCAACTCTCTAGGCTGCGTTTTGAATCCAGGTTTGGTTGAGTTCTTGGATGCCATGTAGCCAGTTGGGTAAAGGGCCACTATTATCATGCCTTAATCCCATCACTCTGGAGCTGAAGGGGAAAACTTTTTATTATGTAAAGCTCAGGCTTTAAAGGCTCATTGACAAAGGGGGATGGGCAGGAAGCTGCAGGCAGCTATTCTGTCTTTTAAAACATGTTTCTTTTCATATCTAGAGAAATATTCTGCCTTTTCAATATTTCCTAGGATATTTCATTTTTTTGGGAGAGGGCTGGGTGATAACTTTCTACACATGATGGTGTTAACCTGGCATATTGTAAAAAAAAAAAAAAGCAAGGAACAACCACAATTGCATCCAAGTTTCTACTCCTAAGGATGCAAATATATACCTGAAGCGCAACTGGATGGTCTCCTTTTCATGTACCGTATTTTTCAGAGTATAAGATGCACCGGAGTATAAAGACGCACCAAGATTATGAAGAAGTAAATTCAAAAAGAAGGTTTTTGCACTCTGCAGGCCTCCCAATCCCAAACCCTCTGCATGCCTCGTTTTTTGTGAAAAATGAGGCATACAGAGAGTTTGAGGGGCTTGCAAAATGCTCCTAGGGGTTGGGGGGCAAAAACAAGAAAAAGACGGCCCACTTTATGCAAAAACGCGCCTGTTTCCTGCAAAAAAAGCAGGCAATGCATAGACTTTGGGAGGTTTAGGTTTAGGTTTCATTTTATTTATATGCCGCCCTATTCCCAGCGGGACTCAGGGCGGTGCACAAACCCAAGGGGGGAAAGGGAAACACAAAAAACTACAAATACAGGCATATAAAAAACGACCAACAGCCACACAGATCGAGCGGGGAAGGGAACTCATCAACCCCAGGCCTGCTGACACAGCCAGGTTTTAACGGCTTTTCGGAAGGCCTGGAGAGAGGTGAGAGTCCGAATCTCTGCGGGGACTTCGTTCCAGAGGGCCGGAGCTGCCACAGAGAAGGCCCTCCCCCGGGTAGTAGCCAGATGACATTGGCTAGTAGACGGAACCCGGAGGAGGCCAGCCCTGTGTGATCTAATGGGTCTTTGGGAGGTAATTGGCAGCAGGCGGTCTCTCAAGTACCCAGGTCCAATACCATGAAGGGCTTTATAATTAACGACTAGCATCTTGAAGCGTATCCGGAGACAAATCGGTAACCAGTGCAGCTCGCGGAGGATAGGTGTAACGTGGGTGTACCGAGGTGCACCCACGATCACTCGTGCGGCTGCATTCTGGACGAGCTGAAATCTCCGAAGGCTCTTCAAGGGCTGCCCCATGTAGAGCGCTTATAGAGTGTTCCTGGGGGCTGTGTGGGACAAAAACAAGCAAAAACCAGCCCATTTTTAGCTCATATTTCCCTCCCCAGCCCCAAGGAGCACTTTGCAGACCTACCAAAACCTTTTACATTCATTTTTGCGAAGGTAGCAGCGTTTCAGGAGGCTAAAATGCTGTATTCAGTCTCTAAATCGCACCCAGATTTTCACCCTCTTTTTTTGGGGGGGGGAAAGGTGTGCCTTATACTCTGAAAAATATGGTAAATCCTTCCACCTCTGTTTACTTAGGACCCCCAAAATAATTGATTATAACTATGATTTTTGCAACAAAAATTCTTGTAGCCAGGGCTGGCATTCATTTACTTTCCCTACCGGTTCGCAAATGTGAGCGCGCAACTTCTGTGTGTGTGTGCTTTGATTGCGTTGTGCGGCTTGCATGCGTATGCGCGGCTTGAAAAAGTATCTAATTAGGGCATCATAGAACCAGGGCAGGTGGGTGATTTCCACTACCAGTTGGAGTGAATTGGTCCAAACTGGCTGAATAACCACCTCCGCTCGGAGCCCCTGGCATTCAGCATCTAGTGCAGTTGACATTCAGAAGGAGAACCTCACATTGCATTATATGTTCTCTTAAAAAAAGAATTATGGAAGGGACAGAGAACTTGGGTCAGTCTTGTGTCCAAATACAGCTGCTGAAATTGATGCAATGTTCTTGATTGTCCCAAAGGTGCTTTTTCATGAGGCAACTGGAAGAGCCGAGGTGGCGCAGTGGTTAGGGTGTAGTACTGCAGGCCACTTCAGCTGACTGTTATCTGCAGTTCAGCAGTTCTAATCCCATCGGCTCAAGGTTGACTCAGCCTTCCATCCTTCCGAGGTGGGTGAAATGAGGACCCAGACTGTGGGGGCGATATGCTGACTGTGTAAACCGCTTAGAGAGGGCTGAAAGCCCTTCGAAGCGGTATATAAGTCTAACTGCTATTGTTATTGCTATATTGCTTTCTTGTTTGGGTTTTTTTGAAGACTTTTCACTTCTCATCCAAGAAGCTTCTTCAACTCTGACAGGATAGTGGGGAATGGAAGGATTTATACTCCTTGCAGACAGCTGGTAATCTGCATCTTTTTAGAGTGTCCTTGAAGCACTTGGAGGTTTATTTGTGTTCTCAGGGTCACCTGAGTGATGCTCCTGGTTCCTGTAGTCTGCAATTTTTCCTCTGGAAATCCATTCCTACTCCTACGCTATTCAAAGGGTGTTCAATATTCCATATTCAATCAATATTCTTGATTGTTCTTGATGCTCTGGTTGCCCAAGTATAGGATAGTTAAGAGCCATCCACGCTACAGCTACTTAAATCCTAAAATCTTTGGAGGCTTAGAGACATCTAGGAGCAACCTGATCCCAAGAGATCTTGTATTAGACATTGTATGGAAGTTCCGTTTTACAGGTGTGATCCCAGGATCAACAACTCTATATCACTTAATCCCCAATTCTTTTTACCTCGTTCTGCATAATTCTTTGCAATCTGTTCATAATTCCATCTTTTTTATTATCTCTCCTACAAACATATAAGATTTTCTTCTTCATTCCCAGAATATCTGTAAGCCTGTGCCTTCAGACTAAATTAATCATAAACAATCAACTTAGTTGGGATATAAGAAAACCAAAGAAAGATAGTGTTTTGATATTTCGGGGGCTGCCACAAAGAAGAGGGAGTCAGCTATTCTCCAAGCTATTGTCCTGAGGGCAGGACAAGAAGCAGTGGATGGAAACTAACCAAGGAGAGAAGCAACCTTAAACTAAGGAGAAATTTCTTGACACTTAGAACAATTAATTATTATTATTATTATTTATTATTATTTATTTGTCTTGTATGCCGCCCACTCCCGGAGGACTCCGGGCGGCTCACAAAAGACAAGGGAAAGGGGGGAACAAGACAAAGACAACATATTAAAAACAAAACCAACATTCACAATTTCTGTGGAGGTAGATGCTTCTCAGCTCCCCCCAGCCTGCTGGAACAGCCAGGACTTGGTGGCTTTGTGGAAGGCCGGGAGGGTAGTAAGGATCCGGATCTCAACAGGGAGCTCGTTCCAGAGGGCCGGAGCTGTAACAGAGAAGGCTCTCCCCCGGGGAGTCGCCAGCCGACATTGGCTGGCAGATGGAATCCGGAGGAGACCCAACCTGTGCGATCTAATCAGTGGAACAACTTGTCTCCGCAAGTTGTGAATGCTCCAACACTGGAAGTTTTTAAGAAGATGTTGGACAACCATTTGTCTGAAGTAGGGGGTTGGACTAGAAAACCTCCAAGGTCCCTTCCAACTCTGTTATTCTATTCTACAGGAGATGTCTGAACACAGGTAATTCTCAACTTAAGATCATTGATTTAATGACTGTGTGAAGTTATGATGATCTACTTTAAAAAAAATTATTGACAACTGCCCCGCAAACTTATGCCTGCCATGGCATTCCCACGGTCACGTGATTTGGATCAGGACAGTTGGCAACCAGCATGTATTTAAGATGATTGCAGCATCCCAATGTCATGTGATTGCCATATGTGGCTTTCCCTGGCAGCTTCTGGGAACCAAAGTCAATGGGAGAAGTTAGATTTGCTTAATGACTGTGTGATTTATTTGTTGACCATGCCAGAAAAAGTTTGTAAAATCAGGCATAACTCATTTAGTTGGCCACACTGCTTAGCAATAAAAGTTCTGGTCCCTATTGGGGTCATAAGACATAATTGTGTAAGTCTAAATGTTATTGCTATTGCTAAATTCTAGGAGCAACCTGATCCCAAGAGATCTCTCTTTTTGTACGTATACAAATTCCTCCAACCGTTCTTCATATGCTTTAGCCTCTAGTCCAGAGGTGGTATTCAGCCTGGTTTTTGTGAATGGCTGCGGGAGGCTTCTCTCACCTGCCCCGACATAATGCGCAAGCACTGTGCGCTAACATTTGTGAACCAGTACGGAAGGTAAGTGAATCCCACCGCTGCTCCAGTCCCCTAATCATCTTTGTTTCTCTTCTCTGAATTCTCTCTCGAGTCTCAGTATCTTTTTAATATTGTGGCAACCAAAACTGGATGCAGTATTCCACAAGATCCTAAAGTGTTAGTCATTTGACACTTCTGATCTTCTCCTGCAGACACCCCAGTCAAGAAAGCTAAAACTCTGACTGGGATCAGCCGAAGTGGTGCAGTGGTTAGGGTGCAGTACTGCAGGCCACTTTAGCTGACTGTGATCTGCAGTTCAGTGGTTCAAATCTCACCGGCTCAAGGTCGACTCAGCCTTCCATCCTTGCGAGGTGGGTGAAATGAGGACCCAGACTGTGGGGGCAAGTTGCTGACTCAATTTGCTAAAAACAATTGTAAACCGCTTAGAGAGGGCTGAAAGCTCTATGAAGCGGTATATAAGTCTAATAAATAAATAAATAAATAAAAATAAATAAATCAGTGAAGGTTGCTGAGAACCATAGAGGTCTTCTTTAGATGTCTTTGAGCTGACTTTAGAACATCATTTATCGGCTGTGACCAGGGGGGCATTTGCCCAGGTTCGCCTGGTGCACCAGTTGCGCCCCTACCTGAACCGGGAGGCACTCGCAACAGTCACTCACGCCCTCGTGACCTCAAGACTGGACTACTGCAATGTGCTCTACATGGGGCAGCCCTTGAAGAGCATTCGGAGACTTCAACTTGTCCAGAATGCAGCCGCGCGAGCGATTGTGGGTGTACCTCGATACACCCACGTTACACCTATCCTCCGCGAGCTGCACTGGCTTCCAATCGGTCTCCGGATACGCTTCAAGGTGCTAGTTATTACTTATAAAGCCCTTCATGGTATTGGACCTGGGTACTTGAGAGACCGCCTGCTGCCAATTACCTCCCAAAGACCCATTAGATCGCACAGGGCCGGCCTCCTCCGGGTTCCATTCACCAGCCAATGCCATCTGGCTACGACCTGGGGGAGGGCCTTCTCTGTTGCAGCTCCGGCCCTTTGGAACGGACTCCCTGTGGAGATTCGGACCCTCACCTCTCTCCCGGCTTTCCGAAAAGCCGTTAAAACCTGGCTGTGTCGGCAGGCCTGGGGTTGATGAGCTCCCTTCCCCTCTCGACACGTGTGGTTGTTGGTCATTTTAAATGTCTGTCTTGTATTTGTATGTGCCCCTTCCCGTTTGAGTTGTTCGCCGCCCTGAGTTCCTTTAGGGAATAGGGCGGCATATAAATAAAATAAAACTTAAACTTAAACTTCGAAAGAAATGGAAAAGAAAAGAGTGTGTATCCCGCAGTTTGAAGAAAACGCCAAAATATAACAAGTAGAGAAATCAAGAGAAGGCAGAGCTACTCAACCCCTTTGCGGTTTAACCTTCATGAGAAAGTACACCGAGGCCTTGATTCAGAGGGGACCTTGATGCAAGTGATTCTGCAGAGATTGAGCCAAATTCCAGTAGCAGTTTCTCTCATTTGCGTCACGATTTGCATAATATTCATGCCATTATGCAAATGACATCCTCTTGCCATCCGATTCATGATAAGTGTCTAACGTTGTATAAATCACCTACTTTGACGTGAATGCTGTAATTTGGGATGATGTCTTCCCTACAAAGGATGTGATTGCCACAATAATGTACTTTATATTTCATGGACATTTGTGAATAAAGACACTTCCTCTGCCAATGAGTCTGTTAAAACAAGGTTGCTCCCCACCAGGAAATAGTGAAGAAGAGGGATTGAACACGAAGACTGACCGAAATACTGTATCACCGGGAAATATCTATTTAGTTTATATGTTTATTGCCAAATAAATTACTTTATGGTGTATTCAGAAAGCTTCCTGGTAGCCTAGGTGAACCTTTATCTTTGATAACATCCTGGAAAATTTGTAAAGTTTCCAATCATTGGAGAGCTATAGTTCATTCATCTGGTATTGATGCCCGAATATATATTAAAAAGAGATTAATGGGCAAGCCTTTTGAAACCAGTATGGCAGGGGTCGGATTCAGCCGTCTTGGGCCAGTTTGGCAAGCCAGATGTTAAGTTTACATCTGATTTGCCGAACTGGCAGTTCCAAGGACTGGATGGCCCTGCCCACCCTGCTCCACCCCCTCCCAGGAGTCTCCACATGGCCCATTTTGGATGCCAGATAAGTGCAAGGTCTTTCTGGAGGCTGTGGAGAGTGAAAAACGGGCCTCTCGGAAGTTCCGGAAGTCTGGAAATGAGCCTCTTTCTGGCCTCCGGAGGGACTCTGAAGCCCAGGGCAGGCCGTTTTCATCTTCCCGGAGGCTCAAGAAACGCCTCCGGAGCCTGGGCAGGGTGAAAACAGGCCTCTTGGAAGTCCAGAAACAAGCCCATTTCCAGCCTCCAGAGGGCCTCCAAGGCCTGGGGAAGGCTGTTTTTGCTTTTCCAGAGGCTCGAGGAAAGCCTCTGGAGCCTGGGAAGGGTGAAAATTCCCTCCCCACTGTGGTGCATGAGACTGAGTAGGCCACACCCACTATGGCCATGCCTGCCTAGCAACTGGGCAGAGAACTGGTTGCTAAAAATTTTCAATCCCACCCCTGCAGTATGGTAATAATTTTAAATTATCGGAAATTATGTAATTTAACAATCTACACGCTATTAAAACTTCCCTGTCTGTTTGACTGTTTGTAACTTTCAATTAGCTGAAGCGGTGCACCATAAAGCAACAATTTGTAAATCAAGGCACCTCGAAGTTAAAGACCGTGTACAAAACCAGGGCGCATGACTCCTGTGGAATTGAGATTTCAAGGATTTTCAGACCAACTGGTGTTTGCAAACTTGTGGCCACTGCAGCATCACCACAGGTTAGCCACAGTCATATGATTATGATTTCCAACACACCCTGCCAGCTTCCCACAAGCAACGTCAATGGGGAAGCAGGCAGGAAGTCGGAAGTCGTTCCTGCTCCCACTGGTTTTTTGCCAACTCGTGGTCATTCCTTTTCACTATTTAGAGATAAGGAAATAGCGTTCAAAGAATGATCCATACATAGCTTACAACATATTAAAATCAAATTTAAAAAAACCATACCCTCCTCCCCATGGTAGCGGCAACACAATCAAATCAATCACTTGATCAGCTCCATCACTATTCATGGTCTCCAGGCCTTTTGACAAAAACCTCTGTTTTAAGGCCCTTCCGAAAAGCAACAGGGTCAGGGCCAACTGTACCTTTTTATATTACAGTCATTATTTTTAAAGTTCTGACCGTGCGTAATGTCTTGGAAATATTTATTTTTATGACAGAATGAGACAGGCATGTTGGGGGATGGGGGGAATTTTTTAAAAGCAGGTTATAGGACTTTCCCAGACGGCAAGTGGATTTGTATTCCCAGCTCCTTTTTCAAGCCAACTCATGTCCCGATATTTTCCTGACTCGTTCTCTTTATTTTTGGGGTGAGGAATTTCCACGTTATAGTGCTGTCCAGCATGTAGGCACCACCCTAAATAGCAATTTTTTTATCTGTTCAAATATTTCATGGCTCCTCACCAGTTTGCAGAATGAGTCAAGTGGCCAAAAGAAAAAAAAAAAGATGAGTGAAATTATACCATTTTCCAGCTCCTATTGAAAAACGAATACATTTTCATACATTCATTGGACACACATATTTGTGTGTTCATGTATGTATATGTATATGTATATTGCAGTGATGGGTTCTAATTTTTTTTTACTACTGGTTCTGTGGGCGTGGCTAGGTGAGGGGCATGTGACTGAGTGGGCATGGCCAACTTGATATAACTCACACACGTGCCCACTCAGTCACATGTCCCCCACCTAGCCACGCCCCCCCCCCCAAACTGGCAAAAATTTCTGGGAGGCTGGCAAAGAAGCCTTGCTTTTCCCGCCACTGCGGCTGCTTTTACCTCAGTGCCGAACAGTCCGTGCCCCCCCCCACATATACACACCCTGCGCTTGCCCTGGCGGCACCCCGGCAGTAGCAGCTGAGCGAGGGAAGGAGAGGGGGTTGAGAATGAAGCGAGCATGGCAGCAGCCAGAGCCACCACTTCTTTGCAACACCTGAAGACGGAAGAGGCACATCTTGGCGCGCTCCCCGGTACCAGGCCCTGCCAGCTTGAGGTGTTCAAAGAGACATACATACATACAGAGCCGAGGTGGCGCAGTGGTTAAATGCAGCACTGCAGGCTATTTCAACTGACTGCAGTTCTGCAGTTCGGCTGTTCAAATCTCACCGGCTCAGGGTTGACTCAGCCTTCCATCCTTCCGAGGTGGGTAAAATGAGGACCCGGATTGTTTTGGGGGGCAATATGCTGACTCTGTAAACCGCTTAGAGAGGGCTGAAAGCCCTATGAAGCGGTATATAAGTCTAACTGCTATTGCTATTGCTACATATACACACACACACAGACAGACACACAGACAGACAGACACACACACACACATACATACACACACACACACACACACACACACACACATTAATACTCCTAAAGAACAGAGGAGAGAGAAGCAGAGCTTCCTGTCTGCCCAGGAACCCTGCAAAATGGGAAGTTTCTTGCCGTTGAGTACAGATAGTCCTCCACTTACAACCATTCATATATAGTGACCATTTGAAGTTACAACAGCACTGAAAAAAGTGACTTATGGACATTTTCCACCCTTACAGCAATTGCAGTGTCAAAATTCAGGTCCTTGGCAACTGGGCAATGTTTATATTTATATTTTACATTTTTGTTTCTATTTAGGACAAATGTTGCATTCCAGGGTTGTGTAAATTACCTTTTGTAATCTTTCCACTCGGCTTCTGACCAGCAAAGTCAATGGGGAAGCCAGATCTGCTTAATGACAGCATGATTCATTTAACAACTGCAATGATTCACTTAACATCTGGCAAGAAATCTCTTCTTGAAAGCCTCCCGTAGTGAAGCTCTCTCGACTTCCGAAGGCAACTTCTGTTCCATTGGTTGATTGTTCTCACTGTCAGAAAGTTCCTCCTTGTCTCTATGTTGAATCTCTCCTTGATCGGTTTCCATCCATTATTTATTTGGGGCTCCATTCTATAAACTTTGGGTTCCATTGTGGTTGCAAGTCGAGGACTACCTGTATCATCTCTCACTACCAGAGATGGGTAGCTACCGGTTCACACCAGTTCAGGCGAACCGGTAGTGGAAATGGGAACTAGGTCACCGAACTGGTAGGTACGGCAGGCTCGCCATGCCCCCGAACCGGTTCCCCGATCGCCGCAGCTGGTTTTTGTGACCTTTTTAATCTTCTGCCCATGTGCAGACTTATTTACAGGCAACTGCACACATGGGCAGCACATGTTAGTTGCGTGTGCAAATCACACGTGCACCGAACCGACAGTAACGCCAGCAGAAATCCACCCCTTCTCACTACCTGTAGAATAATAATTTAAAGACAGTCTTTAACTTACAAATTGGGGCAGTGGTGGCTTTCACATTTTGATACTACTGGTTCGCCCGGCACACACCCCCTCGCTTCACATGTGCCCCTTTTGCACATGCACCCGACGTTCCGCGCATGTGCTTTGCTCACAAGTGCACCAACCGTGCATGAATCTGGTCTCAAAAACGTGCCTAAATAGGACAGCATAGAGCAGGGACAGGGGGGCGGGCTCACCCACGATTTCTGCTACTGGTTCAGGGGAACCGGTCCGAACCGGCTGAATACCACCTCTGAACTGGGGCCAGAATTTCTGTTGCTAAGCCAGGTGGTTGGTTAGCAACCGATTTTGCGGTATTTTTTTTCCCCTAAGTTGTTAAGCAAATCTAAGTTGGATAAAAATAGAAGAAAAGGAAGTAGTGATGAGGGGACAAGTCAAAAAAGCTGCTTGTACCATTCAC
Source organism: Thamnophis sirtalis (assembly GCF_051295495.1). Classification (NCBI taxonomy): domain Eukaryota; kingdom Metazoa; phylum Chordata; class Lepidosauria; order Squamata; family Natricidae; genus Thamnophis; species Thamnophis sirtalis. The sequence continues at coordinate 7,344,339 of NW_028261386.1, read as the reverse complement.
AACAGAGACAGCCAGCCCAAAAACTCCGCCTGCGAGCAACAATTGCAAACCTCGTGTTCCTGAAGCACACTTAACTTTGACCCAGACTGAGTTTGAGATTCAGTCATGTGGGTACATCCTTCCTCTTTATGTCACTTTAAAAAAAAAAGATGAAAATACGCATTTAGCCAGAGCATGGAGGGTTTTTTTTGGTTAGATAAAAGGATCTGAGGAAACAGAGATAACGTCCTGCAAAAGAGAAGCGAATCCATGGACGACAATCGCATCCTGTTGAGAACTCTGCTCTATTTTTAAAGGCTGTTCCTGAGGTGCCAGCCCTGTCTGCAAGGAGAACTGAAGAAGCTTCTTGGAAGAGGAGCAAAACATCTTCAAGGAAAAACAAAGCCTGGTTGCCGTTTGAAAAAAGAACCTTTGGGACAACTATGAGTTGGATGACTGAGAATTTCCAGAAACGAGGAGACAAGAAGGGCTTTTGACGCAGAAGATTCTGGTTTCCAACCAGTGGTGGGTTTCAAAAATTGTTCGAACCTACTCTGTGGGTGTGGCCTCCTTTGTGGGAGTGGCTTGCCGCCCATGTGACCGGATGGGAGTGGCTTGCCACCCATGTGACCGGATATGAAGATGCCGACGACACTTGTCAGAACCACCTTAAATTACCTCACACACAGCACTGGCATGCATAAGAATATGATGTAAAATTGTTTTTTAAAAGGCATCTTTGGTTTGCGTTAAAACAACTTCAACACACGCAATGTTCTGATTGCACCACAAACGCAGTGGTCATCCTTACCTTTCACAGAGGCACTGAGTTTTATAAATATGAGCATGATAGTGTAGAATAATCATATCCAAGGACCAGTGGTGTGTTTCAAAAAAGTTTGGAACCTCTTATGTAGGTGTGGCCTGCTTTCCGGGTCCACTGGTGGAGCCTCTTCTAACTGGTTCGGTAGATTTGACAAACCGGTTCTACCAAATAGGTGCGAACTGGTAGGAACCCACCTCTGTTTCAAACCCAAGCAACCCCCAAGAAGTGTTAAAGAAGACTCTGTAGTGGGGGAAAAAGCCATTCAGCCTGTCTCGTGCCTGCTCTGGATAGACTTTGGGCTTACTGGGTTGTCCCCCCTCCCACTCTACAGCAAGATTTACATGTTGAGGCAAGAGGCAAAACAGTGCCCATAAGGCATGAAGCAACTTTGAGAAATCGGCACTTTGCACACATAAATCTCTCCCACTTTTGACTAGCAGCCTGCCTGGTTGCAGCAGCTTAAATCGCAACCTGACTCTGGCTAATAAACCAAAGTGGAAATTTGTATTGATCAGAGATTTGTTCTTCATCTTCCAAGCGATCCGAGCGATTGCTTGTACTCTTAGCTGGTATGTGCAACATTATTCCAAGTAGAATAATAATTTAAAGACAGTCTTTAACTTACAAATTGAGGCAGCGGTGGCTTTCACATTTTGTTACTACTGGTTCGCCCGGCACACACCCCTTCGCTTCACACGCACCCCTTTTGCACATGCACCCGACGTTCTGTGCATGTGCTTTGCTCACAAGTGCACCAACTGTGCATGAACCTGGTCTCAAAAACGTGCCTAAATAGGACAGCATGGAGCAGGGACAGGGGGGCAGGTGGGTGGGTTCACCCATGATTTCTGCCGTGGCACGACAAAACCGTGCTCGACTAAAGCACGCCCGATTAAACCGCGTCGCTGACGTCATCAACAGGGCAACAACAGCGAGCGCGGAGAAAGAAGGGCGCTTTAAATAGCGCTTTGAAAGCAAGCCGATTCAACTTAAGGTAAGGGTTAGGCTTAGGGTTAGGTTTAGGGTTAGGTTAAGGGTTAGGGTTAGGGTTAGGGTTAGGGTTAGGGTTAGGTTAAGGGTTAGGGTTAGGGTTAGGTTAAGGGTTAGGATTAGGTTTAGGGTTAGGATAAGGGTTAGGTTTAGGGTTAGGCTTAGGGTTAGGTTTAGGATTAGGTTTAGGGGGGTTAGGTTTAGGGTTAGTGGTTAATTTTAGGTTTAGCGTTTACAGCGTGTTTTTGCCTCTGTGCTGTTGTCGCCCTGTGATGACATCAGCTACGCGGTTTCGTCAAGCGCGCTTTAGTCGAACGCAGTTTTGTGGTGGAACCGATTTCTGCTACTAGTTCAGGTGAACCGGTCTGAACCGGCTGAATTCCACCTCTGAACTGGGGCCAGAATTTCTGTTGCTAAGCAAGGTGGTGGCTCAGCAACCGATTTTACGGTATTTTTTTTCCTAAGTTGTTAAGCGAATCACTGCAATTGTTAAGTGAATTATGTGGTTGTTTACTGGATCCGGCTCCCCACATCCACTTTGATTGTTGAAAGCTGGCTGGAAGGTCGCAAATAACCATCATGTGACCCTAGGATGTTGCAATTGTGGTAAACACATGCTGGTTGCCAGGCACCCAAATTCTGATCACATAACCATGAGGAGTTGATTTTTTTCCCCTGATGCATTTTCAAAGTCGAATTCCGTCTTCGCTCAGGGTAGTCCCATAAGGAAACAGTTGGAACTGATTGTCTGCTTTGGCTCCAAATAGCCTTTGGCTGAGTTGAGATTTAAATCTCTTGCTGGCTCTTGCCTTAAATCTAATCTTTTCAGTTAATGTTAGATAGATTAGCTTAGTGTTTCTCAACCTTGGCCACTTGAAGACCTTAAGGGCTGGATGGGGAGCAACGGGCTGAAACAGAACTCTGGCAAGACAGAATGGCTCTGGGCTTGGGGTTCTTTGGTCCATGGAGAATTGCCATCTTTGGTTTTGGATTGGGTAGCACTGCCCCAGACAGACCGAGTGTGTAATCTGGGTGTTTTCCTGGACTCATGACTCCTGCTTAAGGAGCAGGTAGCAGGTGTGACCAGGAGGGCCTTTTGTCAGAGTAGATATATTCATGAACTGGAATAGGGCTTAGTAACAAGGTCAGCCAATGGAAGCTGAAACACTTTGGAGCCTGGGCATGGCTTAGCTGTGTAGCTCTGAGTCTTTGCTAAAGCCAAACTAGTCTGCTCTCTGAAACTGTGCAATGTGCAATGTGCTCTACATGGGGCTGCCCTTGAAGAGCATCCGGCGACTTCAGCTAGTCCAGAACGCGGCCGCGCGAGTGATTGTGGGTGCACCTCGGTTCACCGACATAACACCTATCCTCCGCGAGCTGCGCTGGCTACCTGTTGATCTCCGGGTGCGCTTCAAGGTGCTACTTGTCACTCATAAAGCCCTTCATGGTAGTGGATCTGCGTACTTGAGAGACCGCCTCCTGCCAATTACCTCCCTGTGACCAATTAGATCACATAGATTAGGCCTCCTCCGAGTTCCATCTGCCAGTCAGTGCCGACTGGCAACTACACGGAGGAGAGCCTTTTCAGTAGTAGCTCCGACCCTTTGGAATGATCTCCCCGTGGAGATTCGTACCCTCACCACCGTCCAGACCTTCCGCACAGCCCTTAAGACCTGGCTAGCCCGTCAGGCCTGGGGACAAAGATAACTTGTCCCCACCCGAATGATGAATGAATGTTGTTTACTATTTTACTTCTATGTATTGTTTGTGTCTATTGTCTGTACACCCCCTCCCCTCATTTTATGTAAGCCGCTCTGAGTCCCCTCAGGGAAAAGGGCGGCCTATAAGTATTAATAAATACTCAAATACTCAAATACTCAAACTGAAACTAAACTGTTCTTTCCTCTGCCTGTGTCTGTACTCTCTATCATGTTGGAAAAACCACCCACTGGTATTGTATATAATTTATGTGATTATGTATATAAAGAGAAGTTAATGAATCCTGCTGAATCGGTTACCTCTATGTGCTGTCTGGATTTGATTTCTGCAACAAACTCATGACCCCTTTGCACAATTGCAAGTTGTGTACCAGTTATGCCTTTGCCTGAACCAACAATATCTGCTCACAGTCATTCATGTACTAGTTACCTTCCATCTTGACTATTGCAACGTGCTCTACATATGGCTGCCCTTGAAAAGTATCCGGAAGCTCCAGTTGGTTCCAAACACAGCAACCCATATGGTTTTGTGCAGGACCAAGGGTACACATGTGTCACCTCTCCGCGGGAATTGCATTGGCTGCCAATTTGCTTCCAGGTCCAGTTCAAGGTACTGATTATCACCTTAAAGCCCTACATGGCTTGGGACCAGGTTATGTGAAGGACCGTCCACAGCATGGTGCTGGGGCAGCCGTGGGGCACAAACATTCACAGCTTTCAAAGCTATGCTTACATCAGCAGCTGTGTTAGTCCAATACAGTGACAAGCTGCCGTTGACATTAGCATGTGATGCCTCCCCTTTTTGTGTGGGAGCAGTTCTGAGCCATGTCCTCCCCAATGGCTCAGAAGCCCACATAGCTTTTTACTCCCGGACACTCTCCTCCACTGAGAGGAACTACAGCCAGATCAACAAGGAGGCTCTGGCTGCTGTGTCCGGGATTAAAAAGTTCCATGATTATCTCTTCGGACGGCATTTCACTCTGTACACCGACCACAAGCCTCTCCTTGGACTTCTGGTCGGTGACCATTTGACCCCTCCCATCCTGTCCCCTAGGATGATCCGTTGGACGGAGTTCCTCACAGCGTATCATATACCCTGGACTACCGGCAAGCAGCAGCTGGGTATGCAGATGCCCTCAGCCGCTGCCCTCTCCCTGACTCTGACCCTAGCCTTGTTCCATCAGCTTCTGTCCTGTCCATTGCCTCTTTGGACCTGCCGCTCACCTCCTCTGACGTAGCGGCCCACTCCCTAGCAGAGCCCGTCCTGTTCCAAGTGTTCATTTGGATTCAGAGGGGGTGGCCTTTGGATAAGGTGTCCAAAGATTTCCACCCCTTCAAGACCCGCCAACTGGAGCTCTCCCTTCACAGTGAGTGCTTGCTCTGGGGTGACAGGGTCATCATTCCTCCCTCCCTCTGCCATCAAGTGCTTGACCGCCTCCACCAAGATCACCCAGGCATAGCACACATGAAAGCCTTGGCTCGCAGCTATGTCTGGTGGCCCAGGATGGATGAGGACATAGCGACTTGTGTGGGCCGCTGCACCTCCTGCCAGGAATCCCGCCCCGCTCCCCCTGCTGCACCTGTTAGGGACTGGGAGCTTCCCAGGGGACCCTGGTCGAGGCTCCATTTGGATTTCATGGGTCCCTTCCATGGTCAGAACTTTCGGGTGGTCGTGGACGCCTACTCACATTGGGCGGAACTCATGCTCATGCCATCTACCATTGCAGAGTCCACCACACAGGGCCTACAACGTCTGTTTGCAACCCATGGGTTGTCGGACACTGTCATGACCGACAATGGGCCACAATTCACCTCCTTCACCTTCCAGGAATTTCTGGCCAAACAGGGGAGCTGCCATGCACCAACAGCCCCTTACCGCCCTGCTTGTAATGGTCGGGCAAAAGGTGCTGTCCACTTGGCCAAGGAGGCATTGGGCAGAATGGACCGAGGAGATTAGCCGGATAAGGTGGCAGCTTACCTTCTCAGTCAGCAATATACTCCATGTCCAACAAAAGCTCCCTGGAGCTAGCAATAGCAGTTAGACTTATATACCACTTCATAGGGCTTTCAGCCCTCTCTAAGCGGTTTACAGAGTCAGCATATTGCCCCCAACAACAATCCGGGTCCTCATTTTATCCACCTCGGAAGGATGGAAGGCTGAGTCAACCCTGAGCCGGTGATGGGTCACCGCCGCCGGACCACCCTGGACAAGCTGCACCCCCACTACAACACAGCAGCCTCGCAACCTGAGGGCACCACCCCGCCACTTTGGGGAGGGTGACCTGGTGTACGCCAGGAATTTCTCAGGGGGTCCGAGGTGAGTGCATGCCACTATTTCTGCTGTAACCGGCCCCTGTTCTTACAGGGTCGGACTCCCTGATGGAAGCGAGTGGCGGCGCCATATGGATCAACTGAGGCACTGCCTTCCACCTGAAGTCTTCTGCCAATCAGGCTTCTCCTACACGGCCGCCCTTGCCCAGCAGCCTGACCAGGAACCTCCTCCGTCCGACACGTCACCGTTTTGCCATTTTCCAAATGAGGCCTTCCCCCAGTCAGGCCTCTCCTACCCGGCCACTGCCTTCTGCCGCGTAGCTACTGTTCCACTTACCTGGTTCGTTCATTCCGCCTCTGAGGGTAGGCCCCGATGATGTCATCCGGAGCTCCACTCCCATTGTGGAGGAGCTATCACAGGGACATGTTACCTCGGCGAATGCTCTACTGCAATTGAGGCGTTCTGGGCAGGTCCAGCCCCGCCCCGCCTATTTGAGCAATTATGCATGTGCCACTGCCGCGCATGCGTCCTCGCTGGGGGGGGAAGAAGTGTTGAGTCCTCGACTTGCGACCAGTCCTAAGTCCTCAACTTACAACTGGCCGCAAGTCCTCGACTTATGATTGACAGCCGGCAATAGCTCAGTTGTGCCTGATTGGCTAAGGCGCGGCTGGCTAAGCGCCGGCTGTCTGCTTCGTTCCCATTGGTCGCCCTGCTTGACAGCTCCAGTATAAATAGCTGTCAAGCAGGGCGAAGTGCTGAATCTTGTATATAGTTATCTATTGTTGAGTTCTATTAAATAAACGCTGTTCAACTTACCTCAGCCGTCTCACATCTCCTCAATCAGTCCAGAATTCAATAGGGGAAGCCTTGTGTTGGAAGAAAAATCCAGTCCGGTTCCGATCAGGGAGAAAAACGCTGGAAATAAAATGGAGGCTGGCTGTAACGAAAGAAGGTCTCTGCTTATTTGATTTCCAGAAACTTCAGTGACAGCAGCAATGTTTCAGGGATGGCTGACAAAATGACCGGGTGAGTGGATGGATTTTTATAGGGTTCTGGGGTTTTGTAATTGAGATGCTCCAGGGGTTTTTTCAACAGTGTGAGCCTTGTGTCTTTTGTGTTCTAAAGGTCATATCCGGTCCTTAGAATTTGGGTGGAGGAATGTAAATTTTTAATCCCATCAGCTCCAGCTTTCTGTGGGAGCTGGGGCTGAAGGCGTTTTTAGTTTTTTTTAATGAATAGGATAGCCTGGCTTTCTTAATAGGTACAAAATATCCATCTTAGAATAGAATAGAATAGAATAACAGAGTTGGAAGGGACCTTCGAGGTCTTCTAGTCCAACTCTCTGCTTAGACAGGAAACCCTCTACCACTTCAGACAAATGGTTGTCCAATATCTTCTTTAAACTTCCAGTGTTGGAGCATTTATAACTTCTGGAGGCAAGTCGTTCCACTGATTAATTGTTCTAATTGTCAGGAAATTTCCACCCATTGCTTCTTGTCCTGCCCTAAAGACTTGAGGCTTCTGCTTGAGTCTATGGCATGAAGACTGGGGCTGCTTTCTGCCTTTATTAAGATTTTTCTACATTCTCCTTTGGGGAAATACAATATTCTGCCTCTTTTAATGTTTCCCAAAACATTTCATTGTAGCGAGGCCCATGGCAGCATCTGTGATAGGCCTCCTAGTTCCTCCCCCATCCTCTGCTTAATGACCCACAAGCTTGTTTTAACAATTGCATCGGAAACAGCAGGGATAGAGCGTCACAAGCGTGAGGGAGTCACCTGGATGCTTCACTTAACAGCCAGCATGTCTTTTAACTGTAATGGAGAGACTCCATTATGGTCGTGAGTCCAGGACTACCTGTATTTGTTAGTCGCATCTTTGCTCATTTGATGTAGATTCTTTACACTCTAGAAAAATGGCAAGAATCTGCAAGAAGTCAAAATTGCTTGGACTGATCCCAGCTTCCCTCTGTTTTTGCCATTGCAGTGACGATATCTATGGCTTTGGGTATGGAAAAGAGAGCTGGGCCGAGAAAATGTCAACATGTTACTTTTCAATTTTACAGCTCAGGGTGGTTTTTCGACAGTATCTGATGGCAAATTTGCAGCAAGATAGCTTCCTCTCATACCACTAGATTGCTTTTCAAATATCCAACAAAGGCACACCATATATACTGAGAAAAAACAGAAAGGAAAGGGACAAAATTTCTGTTCCTTTTTTGTTTGATTGTCATCATGAGGTCAGCTAGATTTGGTCACCACGATGTAGAAAAGATGTGGAGACTCTAGAAAGAGTGCAGAGAAGAGCAACAAAGATGATTAGGGGACTGGAGACGAAAACATATGAAGAACGGTTGTAGGAACTGGGTATGTCTAGTTTAATAGAAAGAAGGATTAAGGGTGACATGATAACAGTGTTCCAATATCTCAGGGGTTGCCACAAAGAAGAGGAAGTCAAACTATTCTCCTGTGGGTAGGACAAGAAGCAATGGGTGGAAACTAATCAAGGAGAGAAGCAACTTAGAGTTAAGGAGAAATTTCCCAACAGTGAGAACAATTAATCAGTGGAACAGCTTGCCTCCAGAAATTGTAAATGCCCCAACACTGGAAGTCTTTAAGAAGATGTTGGATAGCCATTTGTCTGAAACGGTATAGGGTTTCCTGCCTAGGAAGGGGATTGGACTAGAAGACCTCCAAGGTCCCTTCCAACTCTGCTATTGTATTGTATTGCCTTCTGGACCAAATTCACAAACAGAAGTAATACGAGGGGGTGAGGATGGGACAATGAGGATACAGTACTAAACACTATAAAGTTCCAGAGTTTTCTGCAAATTGATTGATTTTTAGTTTGGGGTGGAATTGCATAATACAGAATCTTAACAAGTAAAAGATCAGAAATGGATTTCTGAATAAATCATTGCAATCAGTACAGGGAGTCCTCGACTTACGACCATTGCTTTAACAAACAGTTTGTCAGTTGCCTAGGATGACTGGGAAATTCAAGCAATTGACTTGAGGTTGTCTGTTTCTTGTTTTGAACATAGACTCCATTCCCCTTTCCCCTTTCCTGGCATGTGTTTTCACTTAGTTATTTTTACTTATTTTTTCCACCATGAAGTTGGTGGGGCCAGGTTTTCATTCATTTTTTCATTCGTTTTGGGATGGGCAGAAGATGGACTGATTCATTTCTCTCTTCAACCTGATTTCCCAGCAAATTACATAGGTCAGTTGAAAATTTCTGGGCAAGCGTCTTAATTCAGCTGAGAAACTGAAATGAATGGAAAACTTTCCTAGCAGCATCTGGTTTGGGACGGTTCCACCACAAAACCGCGGTCGACTAAAGCGCGCTCAACGAAACCGTGTACCTGACGTCATCACAGCGTGATGAAAAAAGCACGCTGTGAGCGGTAAAGCTAAAATTAACACGTAAACCTAAACCTAACCCCCCCAAACCTAACCCTAAACCTAACCCTTAACCTAACCCTAACCCTAACCCTAAACCTAACCCTTAACCTAACGCTAAACCTAACGCTAACCCTTAACCTAACCCTAACCCTAACGCTTAACGTAACCCTAAACCTAACCCTAACCCTTAACCTAACCCTAACCCTAAACCTAAACCTAACCCTTACCTTTATGTGAATTGGCTTGCTTTAAAAGCGCTTTTTAAAGCGCCCTTTTTTCTCCGCGGTCGTTGTTGTTGCGCTGCTGATGACGTCAGTGACGCGCTTTAATCGGGCGCGCTTTAGTGGACCGCAGTTTTGTCATGCCACGGTTTGGGACATCCCCTGATACTTTGGATGTGCCTTCAGTAGCTTTTCTTCTCTAGGAATTATTTATTCCAATTTCTTTGTTGCAGTGCAAATTTTTTTTTTTTTTAAATCATCAGCAGGCCTTTATCTCAAGGCTGTCCACTTAGCTGGGTTCTTCAATGCCATTTCTTTTAAAACATTTTAGAGCTGCGCTTTTTCTGCCATCTCAGGATATTCAGAAAATGTGCAGATTCTTTGCAGGCAGCCTGTGGCAAACCACCAACATTTTCATTTGAAGAAACAAAAGAAAAATGCTGCCAAATGAATTGGTGAAGTATGGAAGGTGATCAAACGATGAATCCATAAAAACAAGGTTTTTCCTTCAGAAGCCCTACATATTTTCATGGAAGTAATTTCATAAAATTGGAGTTTTAGTCTCAAGCATTTTTCTGGGGTGGGGGTGGGGTGGGGGGGTAGCCCTTAAGCCATTTTGATCCCTCAAATCCTCAATCAATCTCAGTTGCAGAATTGTGAAAATCAGAAGTATCTTTTCTCAACCAGAAATGCAACCATAACCTAAGTGTTAATTTGATTTCTTATAAAAAGCAAAAATCACTAGGTATCAGCTAGCAACTTTTCAGACTTCTAATAAAATTTGTTAGTTTGAAAAGGTGCTAGCAGATTCCTTCTAATTTTTGGCTACCAAAAACAAAAACAAATGCCATTCTCCTTAAAAATTTAAATTTGATTCCAATCCAGATCGTGGGAGGAATTTAAGTAAGTATGTAACTATGGAAATGATTAAATTCAGGTTTAGCAGACATTTGGATTGAATGGACAATCATCATGAATGGTCCCATTGAATTGAGATGTTATTACATGATCATGATTATGAGATTTAATGGAGACCATTGTCGGATAAGGCTGTGATGACATCAGTTTGTTAACACCCTTGGGTATTGTCCTAAAGGTGCTTTTCAAAAGGCAACTAACTTTCTTGGAAAGTTAGTTCTTGAAAATGTTTCGTTTCTCATCCTAAAGGTTTCTTTCAAACTTGAATGAGAAGTGAAACATTTTCAGTGAAAAAATCCCCAAGAAACTCCAATTGCCTCTTGAAAAAAAAGTACCGTATTTTTTGGAGTATAAAACACTCCAGAGTATAAGACGCACCAAGGTTTTGAAGAGGCAAATTAGAAGAAAAAAATAGGTAGGTAGATAGAAGGAGAGAGAGAGGGAGAGAGAGGGAGAAATACAGTAGGTAGGTAGGGAGAGAGAGTAATTAGGTAGGTACGTAGGTAGATAGATAAATGGGGGGGAGAGTAAGGCGACCAGATTTTCAGATTGGTAAAGGGGGACACTTTTGACCGGGGCGGGGGCGGGGGGGCGGGGCTTGATTAAAAATTTTATACGGAGCAACAAAAATTTTCATATAACGCAAAAATAGTATTGTAATTTTTTTTATTTCAACATAACTACAATTTACAAATATAAATAGTAACTCTTGCCAAACATCAACATTTTGATCACGTGACCATGAGGAGATATATATATATGTTTATTATTTGTGCTGATAAATAAATAAAGGGAGACTAGTATAGATCTATTTCAAGCTATTTAGCTCTCATCAGCTAGCCACACCCTTACTGGGAATCGAACCTGTGCTCTATTGCCTCTAAGGCAGATGTGTCAACCATTGAGCTACAGGGCTCGACTCCTTATCAGCGAGGCCAGGGTGAAAGGTATATATTTAAAGTCACAACCCCTGGTATGCCAAAATATGGGAGGAAGGTCACACTTCCACTCTCTGTCTTCGGCTCGTCACAAGAGACCATCCAGACAGAAACCCAATATTTTTTTTACTGTTGCCTTTTTGTTATATTTGTTATATTTATGCTGATAAATAAATAAAGGGAGACTAGTATAGATCTATTTCAAGCTATTTAGCTCTCATCAGCTAGCCACACCCTTACTGGGAATCGAACCTGTGCTCTATTGCCTCTAAGGCAGATGTGTCAACCATTGAGCTACAGGGCTCGACTCCTTATCAGCGAGACCAGGGTGAAAGGTATATATTTAAAGTCACAACCCCTGGTATGCCAAAATATGGGAGGAAGGTCACACTTCCACTCTCTGTCTTCGGCTCGTCACAAGAGACCATCCAGACAGAAACCCAATATTTTTTTTCTGTTGCCTTTTTGTTATATTTGTTATATTTATGCTGATAAATAAATAAAGGGAGACTAGTATAGATCTATTTCAAGCTATTTAGCTCTCATCAGCTAGCCACACCCTTACTGGGAATCGAACCTGTGCTCTATTGCCTCTAAGGCAGATGTGTCAACCATTGAGCTACAGGGCTCGACTCCTTATCAGCGAGGCCAGGGTGAAAGGTATATATTTAAAGTCACAACCCCTGGTATGCCAAAATATGGGAGGAAGGTCACACTTCCACTCTCTGTCTTCGGCTCGTCACAAGAGACCATCCAGACAGAAACCCAATATTTTTTTTCTGTTGCCTTTTTGTTATATTTGTTATATTTATGCTGATAAATAAATAAAGGGAGACTAGTATAGATCTATTTCAAGCTATTTAGCTCTCATCAGCTAGCCACACCCTTACTGGGAATCGAACCTGTGCTCTATTGCCTCTAAGGCAGATGTGTCAACCATTGAGCTACAGGGCTCGACTCCTTATCAGCGAGGCCAGGGTGAAAGGTATATATTTAAAGTCACAACCCCTGGTATGCCAAAATATGGGAGGAAGGTCACACTTCCACTCTCTGTCTTCGGCTCGTCACAAGAGACCATCCAGACAGAAACCCAATATTTTTTTTACTGTTGCCTTTTTGTTATATTTGTTATATTTATGCTGATAAATAAATAAAGGGAGACTAGTATAGATCTATTTCAAGCTATTTAGCTCTCATCAGCTAGCCACACCCTTACTGGGAATCGAACCTGTGCTCTATTGCCTCTAAGGCAGATGTGTCAACCATTGAGCTACAGGGCTCGACTCCTTATCAGCGAGACCAGGGTGAAAGGTATATATTTAAAGTCACAACCCCTGGTATGCCAAAATATGGGAGGAAGGTCACACTTCCACTCTCTGTCTTCGGCTCGTCACAAGAGACCATCCAGACAGAAACCCAATATTTTTTTTACTGTTGCCTTTTTGTTATATTTGTTATATTTATGCTGATAAATAAATAAAGGGAGACTAGTATAGATCTATTTCAAGCTATTTAGCTCTCATCAGCTAGCCACACCCTTACTGGGAATCGAACCTGTGCTCTATTGCCTCTAAGGCAGATGTGTCAACCATTGAGCTACAGGGCTCGACTCCTTATCAGCGAGACCAGGGTGAAAGGTATATATTTAAAGTCACAACCCCTGGTATGCCAAAATATGGGAGGAAGGTCACACTTCCACTCTCTGTCTTCGGCTCGTCACAAGAGACCATCCAGACAGAAACCCAATATTTTTTTTACTGTTGCCTTTTTGTTATATTTGTTATATTTATGCTGATAAATAAATAAAGGGAGACTAGTATAGATCTATTTCAAGCTATTTAGCTCTCATCAGCTAGCCACACCCTTACTGGGAATCGAACCTGTGCTCTATTGCCTCTAAGGCAGATGTGTCAACCATTGAGCTACAGGGCTCGACTCCTTATCAGCGAGGCCAGGGTGAAAGGTATATATTTAAAGTCACAACCCCTGGTATGCCAAAATATGGGAGGAAGGTCACACTTCCACTCTCTGTCTTCGGCTCGTCACAAGAGACCATCCAGACAGAAACCCAATATTTTTTTTACTGTTGCCTTTTTGTTATATTTGTTATATTTATGCTGATAAATAAATAAAGGGAGACTAGTATAGATCTATTTCAAGCTATTTAGCTCTCATCAGCTAGCCACACCCTTACTGGGAATCGAACCTGTGCTCTATTGCCTCTAAGGCAGATGTGTCAACCATTGAGCTACAGGGCTCGACTCCTTATCAGCGAGACCAGGGTGAAAGGTATATATTTAAAGTCACAACCCCTGGTATGCCAAAATATGGGAGGAAGGTCACACTTCCACTCTCTGTCTTCGGCTCGTCACAAGAGACCATCCAGACAGAAACCCAATATTTTTTTTCTGTTGCCTTTTTGTTATATTTGTTATATTTATGCTGATAAATAAATAAAGGGAGACTAGTATAGATCTATTTCAAGCTATTTAGCTCTCATCAGCTAGCCACACCCTTACTGGGAATCGAACCTGTGCTCTATTGCCTCTAAGGCAGATGTGTCAACCATTGAGCTACAGGGCTCGACTCCTTATCAGCGAGGCCAGGGTGAAAGGTATATATTTAAAGTCACAACCCCTGGTATGCCAAAATATGGGAGGAAGGTCACACTTCCACTCTCTGTCTTCGGCTCGTCACAAGAGACCATCCAGACAGAAACCCAATATTTTTTTTACTGTTGCCTTTTTGTTATATTTGTTATATTTATGCTGATAAATAAATAAAGGGAGACTAGTATAGATCTATTTCAAGCTATTTAGCTCTCATCAGCTAGCCACACCCTTACTGGGAATCGAACCTGTGCTCTATTGCCTCTAAGGCAGATGTGTCAACCATTGAGCTACAGGGCTCGACTCCTTATCAGCGAGACCAGGGTGAAAGGTATATATTTAAAGTCACAACCCCTGGTATGCCAAAATATGGGAGGAAGGTCACACTTCCACTCTCTGTCTTCGGCTCGTCACAAGAGACCATCCAGACAGAAACCCAATATTTTTTTTACTGTTGCCTTTTTGTTATATTTGTTATATTTATGCTGATAAATAAATAAAGGGAGACTAGTATAGATCTATTTCAAGCTATTTAGCTCTCATCAGCTAGCCACACCCTTACTGGGAATCGAACCTGTGCTCTATTGCCTCTAAGGCAGATGTGTCAACCATTGAGCTACAGGGCTCGACTCCTTATCAGCGAGACCAGGGTGAAAGGTATATATTTAAAGTCACAACCCCTGGTATGCCAAAATATGGGAGGAAGGTCACACTTCCACTCTCTGTCTTCGGCTCGTCACAAGAGACCATCCAGACAGAAACCCAATATTTTTTTTACTGTTGCCTTTTTGTTATATTTGTTATATTTATGCTGATAAATAAATAAAGGGAGACTAGTATAGATCTATTTCAAGCTATTTAGCTCTCATCAGCTAGCCACACCCTTACTGGGAATCGAACCTGTGCTCTATTGCCTCTAAGGCAGATGTGTCAACCATTGAGCTACAGGGCTCGACTCCTTATCAGCGAGGCCAGGGTGAAAGGTATATATTTAAAGTCACAACCCCTGGTATGCCAAAATATGGGAGGAAGGTCACACTTCCACTCTCTGTCTTCGGCTCGTCACAAGAGACCATCCAGACAGAAACCCAATATTTTTTTTACTGTTGCCTTTTTGTTATATTTGTTATATTTATGCTGATAAATAAATAAAGGGAGACTAGTATAGATCTATTTCAAGCTATTTAGCTCTCATCAGCTAGCCATATCCTTACTGGGATTCGAGATATTTATCAGCATAAATACAACACAAATGTGTAACAAAGGCAACAGTAAAAATATTGGGTTTCTGTCGTGATGGTCTCTTGTGACGAGCCGATGGACAGAGAGTGGAAGCGGTTGGCTTCCTCCCATGATTGGGGCATACCAGGGGTTGTGACACTATATATATACATATACATATACACAGGGCTGGGTTTCAACCGGTTCGCACTGGTCCCTGCGATCCGGTTGGTCGCCGAACCCGGAAGTAAGTAACTTCCGGGAACGGCGAAGCCCCACCCCCGCGCCCGCGCGCACCCGCACCCGCACACCCGCGCCGCTCCTTACCCGGTTTTTTTGAATTTCGCGCTTTCCACGCATGCGCAGAACGCCTGCGCGATCCTCCAGGAGCAGCTGGAGCATCGCGCAGACGCTAATACGCATGCGTGCGCCGCGTGCGTGCACACGCGCGCCGCGTGCGTGCGCGAGGACGCCGCGTGCGTGCACGCGCGCGCCGCTGCATGCGCGAGGACGCCGCCGGCCTCGTTCCAACCGATCCGGTTGGAACGGGGCGAGAAACCCACCCCTGCATATACATATACATATACATATACATATACATATACATATACATATACATATACATATACATATACATATACATATACGTATACGTACACGTACACATACACATACACATACACATACACATACACATACACATACACATACACATACACATACACATACACATATACATATACATATACATATACATATACATACATACATGTATATATATATATATATATATATTTAGTGTAGTATATATATATATATATATACACACACATATATATACACATACATACATACATACATACATCATACATACATACATACATACATACATACATACATACATACATACATATATATATATATATATATATATATATATATATATATATATATATAGCAGATATAAAATTGAGAACTTGCAACATTCAATAAAAAGTGAAAGGGGCTGTGTGTCCAAGCCAATAGCTTAAGCAGAGGTTGTTAAATTAGAGTTAAACCAGAAATGGGGTACCATTGCCCCTCTAAATATTAGATTTCAGTACTTAACAGCCCCTGACCCAGTTGGCCAAGGATAATTGGAAGTAGAGTCCAATAACCTCTGGAAAGTCACAAATTGTCTAGTCGCATGTCAGATTAACTGGTCACTATGGGATAACCAGACATATCATGGTTTGAGGGGCAGCAATTTTGTGGACAGTGTGGGTGCTCAGTCTTTCAACAAAAGGGCCACACTCTAAAAAGTGAATGAGGCCAGGAGAAAAAAATAAGTAGGAAAAAAAATGCTTCAAACTGAATTAAAAATGTCACTGCAATACAACGATAGTACTGCAATTATATTCAGACATTTATTTTCTTCTTTATGTTATTTTCGGTTAAAAAGTATTTCTTCATCGTTACATCATCACTCCTGTCTGCAGGATCTGATTTGGAGGAAGAGAAAACTCATCAGTCTTGGAAATTCCCTCATTAGCAAGCCCCACAAGATACCGGTGAGTTTTATATATAAAAAAATACATAAACAAACAAACTTAACTATTTTGTGCTGGCTAATATAATAGCAATATAACTGTGTTGTTAAACGTCCTGCCCATTTGTGTAGGAAAGCCAGATGACTCATCTGCCCACTTAAAATAAGGGACTCCCCACCTACCTTTGCTTGCCTTTAAAGAGGGTATAAAATGCAATTGACTTTGTTTTATGTTCCAATGAGTGGGTGAATATTCAGAGAGAGGAACCTTCTGGCTACAAAGGCCTTGCAAAAGACAGGTTAAAAAAGAAAGAAAGAAAGAAAAAGTTCAAGGTAAGATCGTTTTCTCCTGCCAGCTGTGTGAAAAGGAATGTTGAAATAGTTGCCTCTGTGGGGCAGCAAAGGTTTCTCAAGTTGGATCAGTGTAGTAGATATTTTGGCTGAGAGAAGAGATTGGCCAATATTGTCTCCGGCTAACATGCAAGAGAAAGAAGACTGATGCTTGCTTAAGAAACATGCACTGCACATTCCTGGCACGGTTTTTGTCTGTCAGGTTTTGTATGGCAACAGTAAACTCCAGAAGGTTCTAGGAACCCAGCCAGGTAGAGACTCCAAAGTGATTTTTAAAAATCTGATCCCGGGCAGCAGCAGGAACTGATTCAAGAGCTCTGGATCTGAAATCTGCAGCAGGGGAATGATGCTGAGGTGTGTGTCCCGTTGAGTTTCTTGATCTGGTAAGTTCATGGGAAATTGCAACTTTCCTAGGACTTCCCTTGCTTCTTGGCACCATCTTCAAATTGATTGGAATTTTGTACAAGTCGAGTGCGGGCAATTTTAATGCATGGGGATGAGGGGAATGTCTTACAAGCTGGTCTAAAGTTAGAGTAAGCTCTTTAAAGAAATGATTGCAATGCCTTTTACAAATTTAGAAACACCAGATTCCTTTCTACGAGTCCCTCAAAAAGCAAACTACTCCACTTTTGTCAAATGCATTGGAACAATGACCATTATCTTGCGTTTCATAAATATAGCATGGCATTTAATTTTACCTTTCAAGAGATTTTTTTTTTAATAAATGCATTTTGGATTCAGCCCTGCTCAAATCCATTTACTTTTGGATTAAATTTAAAAAGAAACAACCAAAGGATGGTAGATTTCATATATTTGTTTTATTTTATGTATTTCATTTATATACTGCCCATCTTGTTATTTGGGATAAAGGTGGGAGGCTACAGATTTGCGTTATAACTCCACTGGCTGCATTAAAGAAAAGATTGTTCAATATGTTACACTTACAACTGGCAATTGGTGGTATTTAGGATGAGTATTTATTGCATTAAGATGGGAAGTCTCTTCGAAGATCTGTAGCCCCCTCTATTTATTTATTCACTTATAAATATGAGATTTGGAGTTGCAACTTAAATTTTGTCTATTAGTAGCAAAATGGCTTAAAAATGCTTCCTTGTGCTCTGAATGGGTGTGTGCACATATACATATAAACTACGAATCCCCTAGAGACAATTGTGACGTATGGTTTAGAAAGATGGGTGAGTGGTTTTGGAGCAGTGTTTCCCTCTTAGCCCAATCAACCTCACAGGATTGTTGTGGGAGAAATAGGAGGAAGGGAATATTAGCTATATTTGTTACCTTGAGTTATTGTGGGATAAAAATAAATAAAATTAACAGATACATGGATCTATATTAATTTTATTACAAGGCATACAAGGCAGACAGATAACTTTGCCCATTTAAAATTTGATTAAATATTACCTAATTATCATTCATGTCCATGTTGCATGTTCCCCAGTTTTTCCATGACATTGCAAAATAATAGCGTTTCTTAATTCTTTTTTAATGGAAGGAAGCCAAGAATGAAAGTTTCATCCCATTTGTCAGAGAATGAGAGCCAACTGCTTAAAGGTTAAAAGTATAGTAATGCTCCTTTGAGTTTATTTATCAAATTTGCATGAGTTTAGTTAGTGCCATAGATATCTCTGTGTGCTTTTTTGGGGGGGGGACTTATACGGAAATGGTTTAGCACTGTCTTCTTTAAGGATGGTTTCGGGTCAGCCTATTGCCCTGAGATTATTATTATTATTATTGGTCTCCCAAGCCATCTTAGTGTTCAGAGATCAACCAAGAGTGCAGAGAAAAGCAACAAAGATGATTAGGGGACTGGAGGCTAAAAGATATGAAGAACGGCTGCAGGAACTGGGTATGTCTAGTTCAATGAAAAGAAGGACTAGGGGAGACATGATAGCAGTCTTCCAATATCTCAGGGGTTCCCACAAAGAAGAGGGAGTCAAGCTATTCTCCAAAACACTTGAGGGCAGGACAAGAAACAATGGGTGGAAATTAATCAAGGAGGGAAGCAACTTAGAACTGAGGAGAAATTTCCCGACAGTGAGAACACTTAATCAGGGGAACAATTTGCCTCCAGAGATTGTGGATGCTCCAACCCTGGAAGTTTTTAAGAAGATGTTGGATAACAATTTGTCTGAAGTGGTGTAGGGTTTCCTGCCTAAGCAGAGGGGTTGAACTAGAAGACCTCCAAGGTCCTTTCCAACTTTATTATTCTATTCTATTCTAAATAACCTCTTTCGTCACCTCTCCCTACTTGTGTTGATCAGGAAGTAATAAGGACAGAATTAACGGAAAGATGCTTCTAATAAAAACAGGAAGGGACTTTTTCTTAATGGGACCTGATTGTGAAAAACATCGGAAGAGGTTCTTGGATACGTTAAGCACTGTGTAGAATCTTTATTTAACCCCGTTTCCTTCCTGGGAATCAGCACCAAAGACTCTGGTGTCAAAATAGCCTTGGAGAAGAGCAAGAGGGCTTGCTTATGGGATATATCTGTTTTCTACATACAGGTGTCCTCAACCTATGACCAATTGTTGAGCGACCAAAGTTATGATTTACCTGAAAAAAAGGCAGTTACAGTCTGGAAGTTCCCATAGTGGTTGTGAGTCTTCCCTGAAGTCACGTGATCACACAATTGGGCACTTAGCAACATGGCTGCATTTGTGGTTCCTGCGGTCATGTGATCACGTATGATGGCGGCTTTGCCAAATACTAGAAACCATGAATAGAGAACCATGGGTTTGCTTAATGACTATGCCACTCATTTAATGACAGCAGCATTCATTTTTATGACTGTGGCATTTGCTTAACAAGCTGGTTGTGTCATGGTCATAAGTTGAGGACTGCCTGTATTAATCTGAAAAATGTGGAAGCATTATATGGTTATTTTGAAGCAACTGCCAAGGGACTTGTATACAGTCTGGGGTGGAATGTAATCGCACAATGGAAGCCTTGCTCTCCGTTTATGTGAAGGCGGCCATCTTGACTTTTTGGCCCCACCCAAACGCTCCTGGCCTTCCCTTGCTGTTAAAACAAAAAGAATCTTCTTTCTCCCTTCATGCCTCCCATTTATTTCCTTTGCAGACATGGAATTTTTGATCTTGCTTGGCTAAGATCTGAACGGCACCCAAACCGCCTTGGTCTAGATTATGCAGAGAATGAAGTATCCGTGGGCATTGCTTTGTGTGCCACCATCCAGTCACTCCGAGTTGTGGGAAGAGATGGATCTCAACAATAATCTGGAAAAAGCAACCGAGAATGTCCACAGGTATGGCTGCTTCCCATTTCTCCTGGGCTCAAATCTGGGCATTTCAGGAGACAAGACATTCTATCGGCACCTCTGGTCCACAGTCTGAGAGTTGGGGAGGAAATCTATTTGTGTGGGGATGGCATCTTAAGTCTAGGAAAATCTCAGCCATGGTATTGATGGTGAGCCCTGGGTCCATTCCTGTTTCTTAGTACAGCCTACCTCACAGGACCGTCATCCGAACAGAACAGCAAAAGGAAAGCTCAGCTGGGAACGCCTTAAAGGAAAAGTGGGAAAGCATGATAAGTTGTTTTTTAAAAAAACAAAAAAACAAAAACCCTTTTCCCTTGCCCAGCATGGAAACGAAAAGGAAGGGAGACAAGTTCAAAAATCTTTATTATTACATTCTACAGGAAAGCAATGAAATTTACAACTATTTTCTTAACAAGGGCGCATCTGGAATTCTTTGAAGTACCCACCCAGTTAATTCCCCAAAGCCATCCATTCTGTGAATTGCTTTCCCTGTCTTTGTTTTGTTCCTATAACCAACTTGTTCCCCATTGATCCCTGAAGCAGCTTGACGTGATTCTTTGCTCAGCTCAATGGGTGGTACCCTGGCTTGGCACTCCCTCTACCAGTGGTGGGTTTCAAAAAAATTTCGAACCTACTCTGTGGGTGTGGCCTCCTTTGTGGGAGTGGCTTGCTGGGCATGTGACCTGGTGGGAGTGGCTTGCCGGCCATGTGTTCTCTCTCTCTCCTTCTGTCTCTCTGTCTCTCTCTCCTTCCTTTTGTCTCTCTGTCCCTTTTTCTTTTTTTTCTTTCATCTCTCTCTCACTTTTTCTTTATTTTTTTTCTTTTTTATTTCTTTCTTTCTTCCTTTCTTTCTCTTTCTCTCTCTGTGTGAGTCTGTCTGTCTGTCTGTGTGTGTGTGTGTGTGTGTGTGTGTGTGGTGGGTTTCAAAAATTTGACGAACCGGTTCTACCGAACTGGTGCGAAGTGGTAGGAACCCACCTCTGCCCTCTACCCACCACCAGTACCCCAGGAAGCCTCTTAGATTTATCAAAGCAATGGGACCATCACTAGGTCTTTCACACCTGCTTCTCCCCTCTCTGTCTCTCTTTGTGTGTGTGTGTGTGTGTGTGTGTGTGTCTCTCTCTCTGTCTCTCCCCCCACCCCTCAGTGTTCAAGCAGTTGTCCTGTTGGCTTAATTTTCTCTGGGGTGAGACCTTAGTTTTTCTTTCTGCTGGAACGATATTACAGAAAAATATTTTCATCCCATCACCTTTATTTACAAGCAGTTCTTGACTTACCACCGTGTGTTTAGTAACCGTTTTAAGTTACAATGGCACTGAAAAAAGTGATTTACGATGGGTCCTTGCACTTATGACTGTGGCAGCATCCCCATAGCCGTATCATTAAAATTAGGGCATTTAGCAACTGGTTGCAGAGTCTCAGAATCATAGCAATAGCAATAGCAGTTAGACTTATATACCGCTTCATAGGGCTTTCAGCCCTCTCTAAGCGGTTTACAGAGTCAGCATATTGCCCCCAACAATCCAGGTCCTCATTTTACCCACCTCGGAAGGATGGAAGGCTGAGTCAACCCTGAGCCGGTGAGATTTGAACAGCCGAACTGCAGAACTGTAGTCAGCTGAAGTAGCCTGCAGTGCTGCATTTAACCTTCTCAGCCCAACTTCCAATAAGAAAGGTTAGTAAGGGAAGCTGGATTCACTTTACAATAGGGTGATTCACTTAACAATTATTGTGATTTGCTTAACAACCTTGGCAAAAAAGGTTATAAAATCAAGTACAACTCACTTAACAACCACCTTGTTTTACAATGGAAATTCTGGTCCCAATTGTGGTCTTAAATGGAGGACTGCCTGTACTAATAAACCATCATAGAACTTCTCAGTTTTGCTGCATTATTTAAGGGCATCCATGGAAGGGAGTAGGTCAAAAAAGACAAGATGGTGGCTACAATCACACAGTCAAAGTGTCACTCTTTTTTGGCAAGTGTGGCATATGAAGAAAAGGCAGGCATTGAACCCACAGCCACAGTCCCTATCTTGACAGTTTTAACTCCTCTATGGTAGATTCTCCTGACAACGGGCATTTATTATCTAATGTGATTTAAGTGATTGCATTACCTTTGAGTAGTGCTTCATGAATGGTCCTTCTTCTCCATAATTCGGATTTAACCCAAAACTGAATGAAAGTTTTTAAATTATTCCCTGGATATTTAGGAATGATTCAATTATATTAATTGAAGTGTAGTTTAATTAAGTGGTAATCACCAGGTTGATACAATACTAACCTTTTTTCTTACTCATATGTTGTAAATATCACTGCGCAGACAGTGAAAATACCTTTCTGGATTCCTGGGATATTTTATTTTATTTTATTATTTAATTTAATTCATCAAATATGAATTAGATAACACATATAAGTATAAACATGATTATGAATACATGAAATGAATACGAATGCAAGGAAAAATTAGGACAGGGACAGTGGGCACACTGGTGCGCTTATGCACGCCCCTTAAAGACCTCTTAGGAATGGGGTGAGGTCAATAGTAGACAGTCTAAGGTTAAAGTTTTGGGGGTTTGGGGAAGAAACCACAGTATCAGGTAGTCCATTCCAGGCATTGATAATTCTGTTACTGAAGTTCGTATTTTCTGCAATCAAGTTTGGAGCGGTTTACCATAAGTTTGTATCTATTGTGAGCTGGTGTGTTGTTGTGGTTGAAGCTGAAGTATTCATTGACAGGTAGGACATTGTAGCAGATAATTTTATATACTACACTTAGGTCAGATCGAAGATGGCGAAATTCTAAGTTGTCTAAGCCCAAAATTTCTAGTCTGCTGGCCAGTGGTGGGTTTCAAAAAAGTTTGGAACCTCTCCTGTAGGTGTGGCCTGCTTTCCAGGTCCACTGGTGGAACCTCTTCTAACCGGTTCGGTAGATTTGATGAACCGGTTCTACCAAATAGGTGCGAACTGGTAGGAACCCACCTCTGCTGCTGGCATAAAGTATTCTGTTGTGAGCAGAGGAGTGATATCATCCTATCTTATTCACACATTGACATTACAGCTGTTTATTTATAGTTGCTCATCAATGTTTTTTTCCTGCTCTGGAAAATCCACTTTTTAATACATTAAGCAGTGATACCAAATATAATTTCTAATTTTAAAAAAATCCTCAACTATGATGTTTGTTTTCAGGTGGCGTTCCTCCCACATGTTTTTTTCAGTAGCCATTTGCTTTTTCAACTTTAAGAAAGTATAAAAATAAATCTGGGGACTTATGACTTCAGATCTCCATCTTAGCCAGAAAATTATCTCGGTATCCTTGGATCAGTCTCTTTCAGCCTGCTTTATCGCTTAACTTTCTAGCAAGAATGGCAACAGTGGAGAACACATATGCTACCTTAAGAAAATATGATACAAATGAAAAGGATATAGCATATAATTCACCAATTGGTTTTTATGGAAACACCCCCTGCTTCCCTGGGTAATTTATTATACATTATCTACATCTGTTTGGATATTTGGGATGCCATAGAAGGATGGCTTCCAAAGAAGATAACATTACTAGTTGATATCCCTCTTTAAAAAAAAAAAAAAAAAAAAAGTTCCATCCAGGTCAGCGCAATCATAAATGTCATCCTTGACTTACGCCCATATCTGGGACTTGAACTTCTGTTTCTTAGTGAGGTGGTTGTTAAGTGAGACACGCCCAATTTTATGATCTCTTTTTGCCGCAGTTGTTAAGTAAATCTGGCATCATCTATTGACTTTGCTTGTTGGACGATGACTGGGAAGGATATAAATAGTGATCACGTGACCCAGGACTCTGCAACTCTCCTAAATACACACCAGTTGTCACTTGTCAGCATCTTGATCACATAACTGTGGCGATGCTACAACAGTCATAAACTGCCATAACTATGAATGAAGTCAAGGATACCTGTATAGCCATTCTTCTCTAATAGGGTCATCATAAAGGACAGGAGAAACCGACCAGTTTTTGGATGTCTTAAGGCATGATGGCTCAGTGGTTAAAGACACACCTTGTCGGTTGGAAAGTCAAGAGCCCGGGTTCGAGACCTGAGTGTTGCGCAAGAGCTCCCGTTCTTGCCCCAGCTCCTGCCCACCTAGCAGTTCGAAAGTATGCAAATGCAAGTAGATTAATAGGTACCACTTTGGTGGGAAGGTAACAGCATTCGGTGCACCTTTAGTGTAGGAGTCGTGGGTAGCACAGTGGTTAGAATGCAGTATTGCAGGCTAACTTTGCCCACAGCCAGGAGTTTGATCCTGACCGGCTCAAGGTTGACTCATCCTTTCATCCTTCTGAGGTCAGTAAAATGAGGACCCAAATTGTTGGAGGCAACATGCTGATTTTGCAAACCTCTTAGAGAGGGCTATATGAAGCATTATATGTCTATAGCTATGCAGGCCACCTGACCATGGAAAATGTCTTAGGACAACACTGGCTCCCTCAGCCAAGAAACGCAGATGAGCACCACATCCTAAAGTCGGGCACAACAGGACAGAGAAGCCTTTACCTTCACCTTTTCTGTGGAAGCATGTGATCATATCCACTTATTTAGCATAGACTGAATGCTTTACCATCATGAATTGTTATTTCTCCTTTCTTCTAGTGTGGCAAAGCAGGAAAATGTTAAGAGCCTGAGCAGGAAACCCAATGGCATCACATTGCTTGGGAAGGCAAAAGAGGTGAGTTTGGGGCTCCCTCGATCCAAAGTTAAGACTATGAAATACAGGGGATAAGCAAAGGGTGGGGATTAGATGACCTTCCATGGAGCCAGGGATGATTTTGTTTATTTAATTATTCCTTTATTATTACATTTATTTGCCACTCATCTTGTGGTTCGAGGTAACTCTGAGCGATGTAGGATGGTCAGCTTCATCTGAAGAGAAGCATAATCCAGTAGCTAGATTACGATGTAATTGGTTTGGCCTTTAGCACGTTTTATTATGAAACTAGCTTGAGTTATAATGACGAGTGAAGTGACGACTGTAAAATGACAATTGTGAGAGTGTGCCCAAACCTGCATCCACAGAAATGAAGACAGTTACAAATCTAGTTGCTAAATCTGGTTAGTTTTTATTGTTTCCTGTGTAGCATCAACTCCAATTCACTTGGTAGTTTGTGTTCAGAATAGCAATAGCAATAGCAATAGCAGTGGACTTATATACCGCTTCATAGGCCTTTCAGGCCTCTCTAAGCGGTTTACAGAGAGTCAGCATATTGCCCCCAACAATCTGGGTCCTCATTTTACCCACCTCGGAAGGATGGAAGGCTGAGTCAACCCTGAGCCGGTGAGATTTGAACCGCTGACCTGCTGATCTAGCAGTAGCCTGCAGTGCTGCATTTTAACCACTGCGCCACCTTGGCTCTAGAATATTATGCAAAGGCAGACAATGTAGTACAGGGCAGATGGACGGACGAACAGACAAACAGACCCAGAGGTGGGTTGCTGTCAGTTCAGCACGGATTGGCCAAACTGGTGGTAGTGGTGGCGGGAGGCTCCGTCCACCTGCCCGACACTTCTGTGCATGTGCAGAAGCGGCGAGCGCGCCTAAACCAGTAGTAAAAAGATTAGCAACCCACCTCTGAATAGACCTGATTTTTAGAGAAAGACTGCAATCAAATCCAAATTAAATTTAATCAAATGCATTGTTTGGGGTTTTTTTTCTGCTCAGAAACTTCTCCAGAATAATACCATACAAACATCTAGATGCCCAAGGCATTTAAAAATTAAAAATTGGGAGACGGGAACAATCCTTCAAGATGCATTGCACCATGAGGCCAAAGAGGTAAGAGAAATGCTTAGATTTACAGGGTTTTTTTTCCCCTAGCTCTCTAGCATGAGAGACCGCCTCCTGCCGATTACCTCTCTCAGACCAATTAGATCGCACAGGTTAGGTCTCCTCCGGATTCCATCTGCCAGCCAATGTCGGCTGGCGACTCCCCGGGGGAGGGCCTTCTCTGTTGCAGCTCCGGCCCTCTGGAACGAGCTCCCTGTTGAGATCCGGATCCTTACTACCCTCCCGGCCTTCCGCAAAGCCACCAAGTCCTGGCTGTTTCAGCAAGCTGGGGGGAGCTGAGAAGCATCTACCTCCACGGAAATTGGGAATGTTGGTTTTGTTTTTAATATTTGTCTCGTTCCCCCCTTTCCCTTGTCTTTTGTGAGCCGCCCGGAGTCCTCCGGGAGTGGGCAGCATACAAGACAAATAAATAAAATAAATAAATAAATAAATAGCAGGCCACACAAGTGGCCATGGCAGACTCTCCTCTACTCAGAGAAGGCTGAAGAAGACTCTTTAAATAACTGAAGGATTGTTATCTGGCATTCCAAGTGGAGACCACAGCAGTTACGCTTAAAATTACAGGAAGGCGTATCCCCATCAAAATTAGGAAAAAAACTGTACTAATGAAAGAAGTTGGCAGGGAAACAATTTGCCCAGGAAGATAGTGGCCTTCCTTTCACTTTTCTTGCTTCAGCAATTTGAGCAGGCATCTCTCAAGAATCCATCTGGATTCCTGTTCAAAACACAAGTTGGATTGCTACCACTTCACTTTCACTATCTGTAGGTTCTATCTAATGATTTTTTTAAACATTTATTAATTGCAAAAAATAAAGAAAGAAGAATACACAAAATACATAAATAAATACATAAAAGAAAAAAGCTAAAAACTAAACAGAGGTATAGATTCACATACATACATACATACATACATACATACATACATACATACATACATACATACATACTGTACATACATACACAGCTGTACAGCAAACATTTCAGTGAAAGGAAACCCTCATTTGTTATAGTCATATATTAATTGATAAATTGATTGTGTGAGATCAAATTGTTTTCAACTTCTAGCAACCACATAGGTAGAGCTCCTCCAGGATTATCTATCTCTAACTTGGTCCTTCAGGTTTCCCAGTGGTTCATCCATCTTGCTGCTGGTTGTCCTCTTCTCATTCCTTCCACCAGCAATTTTGTCCTCTTCTCATTCCTTCCACCAGCAAAAAAATCAGAGCCTTTTCCTGGGAGCTGGGTTTCTATACAATGTGCTTGAAGTAGGATAATTTGAGCCTGGTCATTTGTACCTCAAGTGAAAACTCAGGATTGATTTGCTCAATGATCCATTGGTTTGTTTTCTTGGTTGGTCATATTATTCTCAGGAGTACAATCATCCATAATTAATCCATGTTGATCTGAGATCCTGAGCAAAATTTTTCCATACTGCACTTTTCGGTTCAAAAGTTTTATTTCTTTTAGAACAAACATTTCATCATTCCTCAATCAGTAAAACATCGAAGTACAATTTTTTGTATGTCAAGATAGTTCTAGTTTCTAGCCTAATGTATACCCCTCCCTCCCTCCACCCCCCCAACCCCCCTCCTCCTTCCCCCCCCCCGACTTCCCAGAACCCGTACACGGTATGGATTTTTAATAAACACAGTCTAAAATCTATTGAGAAAAAAGAAATAAAGAAATTAATGACATTCTACATTGACCTTAGCTTCTTCTTGCTGAACTAACTTTAAACAATTTAAATCATTTCTGATCTTAAGCATAGGCCATACTGCACTTTTCATCGTAAGGGCAATGTTTCATTGAAGTGGGTATTAAACCACCCCAAAGGTTAAACTCTGTACCTATGCCTATTTCTGATTCTGGAAATGTTTGCTAATCCATCCCTTTTGCCTGTACATATTTTTCCCCCCAGGTTCTTAACTGTCAGAACAAAGTTTGCCAGGGATCTCTTATGAATCCGAAAGGGTTAATCCGAGGTCCCCGAGAGGAACCGATCCCCAGAGACAAATTACTACTCCAAGCAACTGAGTTTATCCATCTTTTCTACAACACACTTCAAAAGTGAGTCAGGTTTTTCTGTTTTGTTTTGCTTATTTTGAGCTTCTATCCTGTGAGTCACTTCCTTTCGGCAATTTTGGAAGACCTTTTTAAAGACTCAGGCTGTGATTGGCATAATAGTGTTGCTCTAATTATAGAGCAATAAACCGTCTTTGTGTTGCCTTAAGTTGTAAGTGAAACAAAAAGGAAAGAGCAGGTTATCAGGGAAGGCATCTCTCCGAACGGAGAAAAGAACTGAAGTAAAATTAGAGAACATTTACATTTGAACTCTGCTTCCACACATCCAAGCCAGAGCTGGGATTCAGCAGGTTCTGACCAGTTCCGGAGAACCAGTAGTGGAAATTTTGAGAAGTTCGGAGAACTGGCAAATACTCCCATCTATTCTCTGCCTCCCAAGTCCCAGCTGATCAGGAGGAAATGGGGATTTTGCAGTAACCTTCCCCTGGAATGGGGAGAGAATGGAGATTTTACAGTATCCTTCCCCTGCCATGCCCACCAAGCCACAGCCAGCCAGCCATGTCACGCTTACCAAGCCATGCCCACAGAACCGGTAGTTTAAAAAAAAAATTGAATCTCACCACTGATCCAAGCTGCTTTACATACAATTCTGCAACCAACATCAAAAACATTTTGGGGGGGGTTATGTGAGAGAGGGACTAATGGTAGTCTTGATGTTCTGACATTTTTTGTCTAGATAATGCAAATTATGTAATGATGCAGTGATGCACACGGCATTCTTATATCAGACATTTGTGGCAGGTGCAGAGACCCACATCTGCATTCTCAGCACTTAGAACCGAGGTGGCGCAGTGGTTAGGGTGCAGTACTGCAGGCCACTTCAGCTGACTGTTATCTGCAGTTCGGTGGTTCAAATCTCACCGGCTCAAGGTTGACTCACCTTCCATCCTTCCGAGGTGGGTGAAATGAGGACCCAGACTGTGGGGGCGATATGCTGATTCTGTAAACCGCTTAGAGAGGGCTGAAAGCCCTATGAAGTGGTATATAAGTCTAACTGCTATTGCTATTGCTACTTGCATCCTTGGCAAGTCAGATAAAGGGACAACTTCATAGATAGGTAGCTCTACAACCTGCTCTCCTTAAGCCCTTCTTTCGTGCAGAGGCAGTCTGGAACAGTCTCACTTTGAAAGGAAGAAACCTGTCATGTTCAGAAAGCTTTGCCTCTCGGGGCTAGAGATGAAGGGTGAAGAACACACAAAAAACGATTGCCTTGGGAGGCCTGACCTTATTATCTCCAAATAGCTCCTGACAAGAGATTAGAAATATAATTCCTGAAAAACCACAATTTCTGTACTCTAGGAGAAATCAGAAGAGGGGGAGAGAGATGAAGATAAGCTAATAGGATTTGGCAGGACAGATGGAGGCCTCGGCAGGCCATTTTTGGCCTGCAGGACTGAAATTTGTTTGGGTAATTATTCATTTAGAATCTAAGCCGTGCACTGCTGGATCAGACTCCTGGGCCCATTTCATTCAGCAGTCTGTTGTCACAGTGGGCAACCAACTGGCCAAGGAAACCCATCATCTCCCAGCAGATGGCCTCCTGAGATAGTCTCATGACTATCAAGGCTAAGAACCAATAGCAATAGCAATAGCAGTTAGACTTATATACCGCTTCATAGGGCTTTCAGCCCTCTCTAAGCGGTTTACAGAGTCAGCATATTGCCCCCAACAACAATCCGGGTCCTCATTTTACCCACCTCGGAAGGATGGAAGGCTGAGTCAACCCTGAGCCGGTGAGATTTGAACAGCCGAACTGCAGAACTGCAGTCAGCTGAAGTAGCCTGCAGTGCTGCATTTAACCACTGCGCCACCTCGGCTCCAATGGCTGCTTTCTTTACTGTATATTGCACTGTGTGCAATATAACAAAAGTCTGTATTATTTAGTATCTTGCAAAATCTAGGAAGAGCTTCCACTTGAGACCATACTGTAGAGCGCTAACAATTTTCATGCCGGCTGCATTCATATATCCAGCTTGCTTAACTTTGGCTTAGTTCTGTGTGTGAACATTGCCATCTTGGTTCGTTCTATATACCACGGCAGGGGTGGGTTCCTGCCAGTTCTAACCTCTTCTATAGAAGAGGTTCCACAAATCTACAGTGCCGTTTAGAACCGGTTTCAGCTCCCTCCCCCCACCCTCTGCACATCATCAAGATAAAGAACGAGAGGAGGAATTCTGGGAGTTGAAGTCCACAAGTCTTAAAGCTGTCAAGTTTGAACACCCCTGGGGTTTTTCTTTTCTAAAGGGTTAGGGGTGCAAGGGTCTTGTAACTTGACAGATTTAAGACTTGCGTGCTTCAAATGCCAGAGTTTCTGAGCCAACATTTTGGTTGCTAAGCAAAAGCGTTGTTAAGTGAGTTTCACCACATTTTACAAGTTGGCCATGCCCACCCAGTCACATGACTGCTAAGCCACTCCCACACAGTCACATGGCCAGCAAGCCACTCCCACAAAGCAGGCCACACCTACAGAAGAGGTTCTAAAAAAAATTGAAACCCACCACTGTACCACGGTAAATGAAAGCAATGCCTTTACAGGTTTTATGTATCTGCTAAGATGAGATTCATCTTTCTTCAGTGTTTGTTGACTTCGGTCACTTAAAGTTATGTGGACCAACTCCCAGAATCCCCCAGCAAGGTAGCCTGGGTTAAAGTATATGAGGTTGGAAAACTAATCAAGGCATTTTTGTGCCTGTTTATGACTGGCAAAAGAATTTATATTGTTTTTATTAGTAGTATAATTTTTTTCCTAGTATAATTTGATTGCTTATTAGTAACCTATGACTATCACTAAGTGTTCTATCTTATGATTCTTGATGAGTGTATTCTATTTTATTTTTCTTTATGTACACTGAGATCATATGCACCAAAGACAAATTCCTTGTGTGTCCAATCACACTTGGCCAATAAAGAATCCAATTCTATTCTAAAAGAATATTTAACCATGGAACTGGGGAAGAAAAATGGAGTTGAAGTTTCCTAAATATGCCTGTGCTTTTTTATGCGCTGAGGGCAATGGTGGAACAATGATATAAACCAGGCAGGATTACTTGTTATTAGTGGTTCTCTCCTTGCATTGAGTATGTGACATCCAGTTGTTTTTGAGTCCTAACAATTACATAGATAAATTCCCCTTTCCAATCCTGGTTTGATGGGCTATGGCTTAGGCACAGAATATGAAGGCAACTTCTTTACTATTTATTCTTATTAGTAAACCATGGTTTATGGCTTTGCAGTTTGATAAACTACTGTGCCGATTATAGCTGATTAAACAAACCATGGAGTATTAAATGGTGGAAGCAAGTCATTAGGTGAAGGATTCTTTCTACTATCTTGAAAGCTGTATTTTTAATCTTTGGAGCCAGGGTTTTCAGACTACTTCTAATCTTACAAGCAAACAACGATATTATTGGCGCTGCAAGATAAAAGAAATCTTATTATTATGACTCCTGCAGCAATGTGTCAAGGTAATGAGGAATTTTTACAGGCTCTCTTCTCCTCCTAGGAGCACCATCAATTCATGATCACTCGACAGCCATAGGAAAGAATGATGGTTTTCAACATTCACTTGTTTCTTCTGTGCATCTCTTTGAGGGGGAAATCCCTGCATCATTTTGGAAATCTCTCTGAATTGTGTTACTTACCATTATTGCTTACTGTCCTGTTCCCCACTGTTGCCATTTCCTTTATTTCCTTTCCAGGGCAGAAACGGAAGAGCACACAACACGGCTGGAAGCAGTGGCTCAAGAGATAGAGAGAACAGGAACTTATCAACTCACCAAAGAAGAACTTATCTTTGCCACAAAACAAGCCTGGAGAAATGCTCCTCGGTGCATCGGGAGAATCCAGTGGTCCAATTTACAGGTGATCTGTTTGCTTTGGCTCTTCCAGACTTACCAGATTCTACTGAAAATGCCAAGGGTTCGGCTCATCCTATTCCATAGTGATACCTCCACAAAAGCGATAAGACAAAGAATGGAACTCTGGCCCAGCATTCTAGGACCCCTGCTGCCCCCGCACCAGGGATGGGTTCCTGCCAGATCTAACCTCTTCTATAGAAGAGGTTCCACAAATCTACTGTGCCATTTAGAACCGGTTCCAGCTCCCCCCCCGCCCATCCGCAGATCATCAAGATGAAAAGCGAGAGGAGGAATTCTGGGAATTGAAGTGTGCAAGTCTTAAAGCTATCAAGTTTGAACACCCCTGGGGTTTTTTTTTTCTAAAGGGTTAGGGGTACAAGGGTCTTGTAACTTGACAACCTTAAGACTTGCACACTTCAATGCCAGAGTTCCTGAGCCAACATGACTGGAGGAGGAATTCTGGGAGTTGAAGTCCACAAGTCTTAAAGCTGTCAACTTTGAACACCCTGGCCCTGGGGTTTTTTTTTCTAAAGGGTTAGGGGTGCAAGGGTCTTGTAACTTGACAGATTTAAGACTTGCGTGCTTCAAATGCCAGAGTTTCTGAGCTAACATTTTGGTTGCTAAGCAAGAGCGTTGTTAAGTGAGTTTCACCACATTTTGTAAGTTGACCACACCCACCACAGTCACATGACTGCCAAGCCACTCCCACTCAGTAACATGGCTGACAAGCCACTCCCACCCGGTCACATAGCCGGCAAGCCACACCTACAGAAGAGGTTTTAAAATTTTTGAAACCCACCACTGCCCCGCGCATGCGCATGCTCCCGCCCCCATGGCCCGTTTTGAAGCCTCCTAAAACCAAAACCAAAACTGGGGCGGTTGGGGGGGGCACACCGCACACCCCATGCTCCCTGGGCATGTGCATGCGACCCAAAGATGATGGATCTTCTCTTCATCGAAGTTGGAGCTATGTGATCTATAAGTGTCCTTTCTGTGAGGTTATTATCTACAAAACATGCTAAACTAACTAGTTTCTAAGATTCAAGTACGGGTTACCTAAGAGTTATTTAAGATTGCAAAAGTTATATTTCTGGGATTGGATTTGAAAGCAACCTTGGAAGCATGTAGTACTAATATTTTATTTTCTCATTTGCCGATTAATGTCTTTTAGGTGTTCGATGCTCGCAGTTGCACTAATGCTAAAGAAATGTTTGAACATCTTTGTCGCCATTTGGAGTATGCTACGAATGGAGGGAACATAAGGTATGAGCCATTATGTGTGTGTTTCTGTGTGTGTGTGTGTGTGTATGTATTGCATTTGTGCTGATAAATAAATAAAGGGGGACAAGTATAGATCTATTTCAAGCTATTTAGTTCTCATCAGCTAGCCATACCCTTACTGGGAATCAAACCTGGGCTGTATTACATATCAGGCAGTTATATTAGCCACTAAGCCACTGGCTCTCTTCCTTTATCAGCTAGGCCAGGGAAATAGGTATGTACAAATGTAACAAAGGCAACAGTAAAAATAATGGCTTTCTGTCGTGATGGTCTCTTGTGATGAGCCGATAGACAGAGAAAGGAAGCAGTATGCTTCCTCCCATATTTGGGCATACCAGGGGTTGTGACACTACATACATACATACATACATACATACATACATACATACATACATACATACATTTCATCTGGATCTATAGAGTCACTGAGTAAGCTGTCATTCCCTCCCACTCTCTTGAAACAGGTCCACCATCACGGTCTTCCCCCACAGGACTGATGGAAAGCACGATTTCCGAATATGGAACAATCAACTCATCCAGTATGCTGGCTACCAGATGCCAGATGGATCCATTGTGGGAGATCCAGCCAATGTGGAGTTTACACAAGTATGTACAAAATAAATATTGAGAGTAGTGCATTTTATTACTATTATTAATTTATTAAATTTATATATTATTGATTGATTGATTTGTTTCCTGCCTTTATTATTTTTATAACTAACTCAAGGTGTTGAACATGCCCAACACAATTTTCTCCTCCTATTCCTCCCCCACAATAACAACGCTAAGGGGTGGGTTGGGCTGAGAGAAAGTGACTGGCCTGAGGTGGCGCAGTGGTTAAATGCAGCACTGCAGGCTACTTCAGCTGACTGCAGTTCTGCAGTTCGGCTGTTCAAATCTCACCGGCTCAGGGTTGACTCAGCCTTCCATCCTTCCGAGGTGGGAAAAATGAGGACCTGGATTGTTGTTGGGGGCAATATGCTGACTGTAAACCGCTTAGAGAGGGCTGAAAGCCCTATGAAGCGGTATATAAGTCTAACTGCTATTGCTATTGCTATTGCTAAAATAACCCAACTAGCTTTTCTGCTAAGATGGGAGTTTGAAGTCACGATCTCCTGCTTTCTACTCTGATGCTGTAACAACTAGACCAAACTGGCTCTATGCCTTCCATCTCCCTGGCAGCTTACAACACCATAAAAGCGCAATATAAAACAATGAGAGCATTAAAACATGAAAAACATTCACTGTTAAGGCATTAAATGTTAACAAGAGATTAAATAAAAGGGATGAATAAATGACTGGGATGGAGGTAGGATCTTCTCCTAATCTACTAACCACCTCCAAAGTGGAACATCCCCATCGAGACCCCAGGGCAGTTGGCAGAACCAGGTTTTGAGGTTCCTTCGGAAGAGCAAGATGGTAGGGGCTGATCTTACCTTAAAGGGCATGATCAGAGATGGTATTCAGCCGGTTCTCTCCGGTTCAGGCGAACCGGTAGCGGCTCCGCCTACCTGCCCTGACGTAATGTGCAAGCACTAGCATGCGCAGAATGCAGTGCATATGCGCAGATGAGGTGCATGTTTGCAAACCGGTAGGGAAGGTAAGTGAATCTCACCCCTGGGCATGATGTCCCAAAGGGCAGGAGCCACAGCCAAAAAGGCTCTACTCCTAAACCCCACCAGCCTAAACTCCTAATATACCTCTTCTGCAATCCCATTGGGTGGGATTCTCAGTTAATGTGGATCCATGCCATAAAAGGCTTTGAAGACGATAACAACACACCTTGAATTGGACCTAAAAGGAAACCCTCAACCAGTGCAGTTCCCACAGCAGTGGTGGTGTTACCTGGGCCCGAAAAGAGCCAAGGTGGCGCAGTGGTTAAATGCAGCACTGCAAGCTACTGCTAGATCAGCAGTTCAGCAGTTCAAATCCCACCGGCTCAGGGTTGACTCAGCCTTCCATCCTTCCGAGGTGGGTAAAATGAGGACCCAGATTGTTGGGGGCAATATGCTGACTCTCTGTAAACCGCTTAGAGAGGCCTGAAAGCCCTATGAAGCGGTATATAAGTCTACTGCTATTGCTATTGCTATTGCTGGGCCACCACAGGGATGCCTAAAGCTGTATGTGCCGCTACATTCTGCATCCCTTATAGAATGCATTGCAATCAGAGGTAGGATTCAGCCGGTTTGGACCGGTTCACGCGAACCCATACCGGAAATCGTGTGTGGGCCCGCCCCAGCTCTATGCGGTCCTATTTAGGCATGACTTTGAGGTCTGGCGCATGTGCAGAAGGTATGCACGCCAGCAAAGCGCATGCGAAGAAGGCCAGAAAGGGCGCCTGCGAAGCGTGCGAGCACTCATGGGGCAAACCAGTAGTAACAAAATGTGAAACCCGCCGCTGATTGCAATAGCCCAAACATGGGATGATCAGGGCATTCCACCTTTTACCGAAACTGCATCCAGTTCCAGAACCCATAAGTCCTGTTCTTTGGGCGTTCAAGGATTCGAATACTTTGTCTCCTCTCAAGCAAGAAAGAAAAAAGAATCACCAACTTTCTCTTTCCCTTCTCTCAGCTCTGCCTCCAGCTGGGCTGGAGAGCCAAATATGGCTGCTTTGATGTGCTTCCACTGGTCCTGCAAGCCAATGGTCAAGACCCAGAATTATTTGAATTGCCGCCAGAGCTCATCCTGGAGGTGTCGATGGAGCATCCCACGTAAGCATCTTGGCTTCAGATGACAGGAGCCCAGACGTGTTTGTGACGGGTCAGGTGGGGGCACTCTATCAAAGCAAGATTGTGTGCGGAGACCTTGGGGCAGGTCGGCTTGGCTCTTGTTTGGTTAAAGGTG
The DNA here is from genome assembly GCF_051295495.1 of Thamnophis sirtalis. NCBI lineage: Eukaryota > Metazoa > Chordata > Lepidosauria > Squamata > Natricidae > Thamnophis > Thamnophis sirtalis. Next base: position 7,308,181 of record NW_028261386.1, on the reverse strand, counting down.
TCCTTGGAGATAACAGGCAAGCAAAATTGAGCCGAAAGTAATGAAACAGCAGGAATGTTTAGTCCTGAAGCTTTCCAGCTTTTCCTCATCTTGTGTTTAATCAAAATGAGCTTTTTCTCTCACTCTCTTAATGATTCAATAGGGGAAAACTTTCAGCAGATGCTAAGACTGCTGTTACAAAACAGAGTCCAAATATAGATAGCAAGGGCCCTTGTAGTCCAAATTTCCATTTATTTGTCTTTTTCCCCATCCAGCAAAGGAACTTAATGAGAAGTGGCTGGTGAAGTGCAGTGTGAATTTTACAATGAAAGAACCAAGAGGCTATCCAGTCAAAATAATAGATAATGGATGCCTTGTTAATACAACGCCTTGTGATCCTTTCTGCAGATATGAATGGTTTAAAGACCTGGACTTGAAGTGGTATGCCGTTCCGGCTGTGTCTAATATGCTCCTTGAAGTTGGTGGGTTGGAATTTACAGCTTGTCCTTTTAATGGCTGGTACATGGGGACTGAGATTGGCGTACGGGACTTCTGCGACGTCCGGCGCTACAATATTCTTCAGGTAACCCTTTGTGAAGGTTGGTTGGGTGGTTAAAGTGTGTTTCAGGTGGCCAGAGGGATCTGCAGAGGGTGGGTGCAGACCAGTGGTGGGTTTCAAATTTTTTTAGAACCTCTTCTGTAGGTGTGGCCTGCTTTGTGGGAGTGGCTTGCCGGCCATGTGACTGGGTGGGAGTGGCTTGCCAGCCATGTGATCAGGTGAGATTGGCTTGCTGGCAATGTGACCAGGTGGGAGTGGCTTGCCGGCCATGTGACCGGGTGGATATGGCCAACTTGTAAAATGTGGTGAAACTCACTTAACAATGCTCTTGCTTAGCAACCAAAATGTTGGCTCAGAAACTCTGGCATTTGAAGCACGCAAGTCTTAAAGCTGTGAAGTTACAAGACCCTTGCACCCCTAACACTTTAGGGAAAAAAAACCAGGGGTGTTCAAACTTGACAGCTTTAAGACTTTTGGACTTCAACTCCCAGAATTCCTCCTCTCGCTCTTCATCTTGATGATGTTCGGACAGGGGGGGGAGGGAGTTGGAACCGGTTCTAAACGGCACTGTAGATTTGTGGAACCTGGTGCAGACAATAAAGGCTGTATCTGTATACCATTTTCAATGAAGCTAGAATATGACACACGGTTTGTCCCCCATTTTGTCTGCTTGATCCAGGAAGTGGGGAGAAGGATGGGCCTGGAAACAAACAAACTCTCTTCCCTGTGGAAAGACAAAGCTGTTATAGAGGTGAACGTTGCTGTGCTCCATAGTTTTCAGGTGAGTGGAAAAAGAAGAGGCAAAAGGTCGCTCTTCTCTATTTCTAGCCACTTCCTTTGCAGCGAGAAGGTCTGAAGTTCAGAACTATGTCCCCCCCTCCCCAAAGAAGAAAAGGCTTTGTTGGAAATCTTTGCAAACAACTAACCCAATCAAGAGTGGGATTCTACCTGTTCGGACTGGTTCGGGCCAACCGGTAACTCTGACAATCATCTGGGACTGAACTGGTTTGCTCCACCCACCCTTGCATTTTACTGACCTAAATATTCTCAGCTGAGTTGCGCGGCAGAACAGATTGCTGCGCCTCAGCTATTTTCCTCCCCACCAATAATGCGAAAGGTAAGTTTTCTTAAAACTATGCATGTGCGCAAAGCTCACGATCACCGAACCGGTTGTTAATCTGCTAGGATCCCACCACTGAACCCAACCATTGATTGGATTAGTTGTTTCTAAATCGTTCTGTTGCTAAGCAGCAGGAGTGTCAAACTCAAGACCCGGGGGATGGATCCGTCCCGCAGGGTGCTTAGATCTGGCCTGCGAGGCTGCCCTAGAAACAGCAAAGGACCCCCCCCCTCGAGCTCCATTTTCATTGGCAGATAGTGGCAGGAGGCCGTCGCAGCTGAAAACAGAGCTCGGGAGCCTGTTTTCACTGGCAGAGCACTCCGGCCACCGCAGATGTCCCTGACACAAGTGACATCAAGCTGGCCATGCCTACCCTGGCCACGCCCACTCCGGCCCACCCCGAGGTCAAACACAATCCTGATGCGGCCCTCAATGAAATCGACAGCTAAGCAGCATAGTTGTTAAATGGATTTTTGCCCCATTTCATGACCTATCCTGCCCCTGTGAATTGCTGCAGTGAAGTTACTGAGACAGTCGTTAAGTGAATCAGACTTCCCCATTGACCCAGCTTGTCAGAAGGTCACGAACAATAACCCCATGATCCGAGGATATTGCAACTGTTGTAAGTACATGCCAGTTGCCAAGGGTATGACAAATTTGGACCACAGGGATACTGCAATGGGTGTAAGTGTGAAAAACAGTTGTAAATTGCTTTTTTTCCAGTGCCGTAGTAAACTTCAAACGGTCACTAAACAAATGGTTGTAATTCGAGGACTGCCTATAAGGCCATGTACCCGAAAGTCTTCTTAACAAATGTGTACACTGGAGTCAAGTAAGTTTTTACATGTCTTTGACTCTTTCTAGAAACAAAGCATCACTATCATGGACCACCATTCTGCTGCCGAATCCTTCATGAAGTACATGCAGAATGAATACCGGATTCGTGGGGGGTGTCCGGCTGATTGGGTTTGGCTGGTTCCCCCCATCTCGGGTAGCATTACCCCCCTCTTCCATCAGGAGATGTTGAATTACATTATTTCACCCTTTTATTATTATCAGGTGAGCTCAGTTCAATTCAGTTGGTTGCCCGGTTCACATTAGCATCTTTCAATTCAAAATCGGCAATGTTTTTTTCCCCCCCATGAAACATTGGAAAACTGGGTTTTGTAATTGTTTTATTTTTAACTAGTGCTGATAACCCAGCGTTGCCTGAGTATTTATTTATAAGGGGGAAATGTCCGGACCAAACGTAATTTCTAATGTTGGATATTCCCCGTTACCAGAGGGAGGCCCTTGTGGAGCACTGTGAAGCTTTTACCATGGCAACTCCACTATGCTGCACAGTAGAAGCCATTTTAAGGCACAACAGGCTGTATCATAACAGAACAACCCCCCCCAGGGGTGTTAGGAGTGTCTTACCCCCACAGTATTTGTTTCCAGAAGTCATTTGTGTACCAAGTTTGGTTGAAATTGCTTGAGGCATTTCACACAGAGATGTGTGTGTGTGTGTGTGTGTGTGTGTGTGTGTGTGTGTGTGTGTGTGTGTGTATTAGATTTGTAGTTTATAAGTAACTCAAGATGACTAACTTACCTAGCATTTCTCTCTCAACAGCCCCATGAGCTAAATTGGGCTGAGAGAGAGTAACTTGCCCAAGTTACCCAGCTGACTTTCATGCCTAAAGCGGGATTAGAACTCACAGTCTCCAGGTGATTGGTTAAAGTTATCCAGCCAGCTTTCATGCCTAAGATGGAACTGGAACTCACAGTCTCCTGGTTTCTAGGCCAGAACCTTAACAACCACAAATTGGCTTCTATTATATTGGAACCGATATATTAGGGATATATAGAATGGATGGATGGATGGAGTAATTTCCCCAGGTTCTAAGCATAATTCCCATGAAAATTGAGTCCAGACTACCAGTTCACCTCTGCCACCAGCTAATTCAAACTTAGTCCATTCTTCCTTCCTTCTTTTACTCTTATCCCACATTTCATCTAGTTCTAAGCAGAAATTTAGAAAAGGTAATTTTGGGGAGCAAGGAATAGTTTAGAACATTATTAAGGGAGTAATTGTTTGTGATATATATTATAACTAGGCTTGGCAATGATAAGAGCTATGGTGACGCAGTGGTTAGAATGCAATATTGCAGGCTACTTCTGCTGACTGCCAGCTGCCTACAGTTCAGCAGTTCGATCCTGACCGGCTCAAGATTAACTCAGCCTTCCATCCTTCCGAGATGGATAAAATGAGGACCCAGATTGTAGGGGGCAATATGCTGGCTCTGTAAACCACTTAGAGAAGGCTACAAAGCACTGTATATAAGTCTAAGTGCTATTGCTATTTGTCACACAGCAGTATTCAAGTGTATCCCTATGTGAAGCTTCCTTGATTCCTAAAAGATTTCAGAATGGACCAGTGGTAGACCAGGATGCAGAGGAAGAAATACAATTCATCAATGCTCCAAGTTCAATTTAGCCAGTGCAGAAATCCAATTGTTTTCCACAACAAAGGGAATAGGGGATAGAAGCAGAATGGGGAAAGAGCCAGTGAAGGAAACATTTGGGGGAGAAGTCATAGGTCTGTGGAATCAGCGATAGCTTTATAAGCAAAATTGGGTAACTGGCTTAAATCATGGTAATCTGACATTGAAACGTCCAACTTCTCCTATCCTTCAAGGTGGATGCCTGGAAAACACACATCTGGAAAGACGAGAAACACAAGCCAAAGAAAAGGAAGATCAGATTCTGCATATGGGCCAAGTACGTTTCCAGGATAAGTTACGATACCCGTCTGAAAATCGACTCTTGGATCTGGGTCAAAGAAAACGTTTTTCTTTGCAGGGCTGTGTTGTTTGCGTCCTCGTTGATGCGAAGAGCCATGGCTGTCAGGATCAAAGCAACGGTGCTCTACGCAACAGAAACGGGGAAATCAGAGACTCTCGCTCGAAAGCTGGGGGATATGTTCAATTGTGCCTTCAGTACCAAGGTAAGATGCAGTGGTGGGATCCTGCTGGTTTAATTGCGTGCTCTGCATGTGTGCTCAGTTTTAACAAAACTTACCTCCCACGTTACTACTGGGGAGTAACACACCTGAGGCGCGGCAATCCGCTCTGCCGCTCGAATCAGCTGGGAGGATATAGGTAAGTAAAGCACAGGGGCGGGTAGGCCGGCCCACTTGATCATCGGAGCAATCCGGTTCACTCCCCAGCTGATTGTCAGAGCAATAGCAATAGCAATAGCAGTTAGACTTATATAGACTTATATACCGCTTCATAGGGCTTTCAGCCCTCTCTAAGCGGTTTACAGAGTCAGCATATTGCCCCCAACAACAATCCAGGTCCTCATTTTACCCACCTCAGAAGGATGGAAGGCTGAGTCAACCCTGAGCCGGTAAGATTTGAACAGCTGAACTGCAGAACTGCAGTCAGCTGAAGTAGCCTGCAGTGCTGCATTTAACCACTGCGCCACCTCGGCTCTTATAAACCAGAGCTACTGGTTCACCCGAACTGGTCCAGACCGGCTGTATCCCACCCCTGATAAGATGCCTGTGATGGACCGTGACCTATAAATATTGTTTTGCCTCACAATGTTTTATCCACTTCCATTTACCTTCTCCAGTTCCTGATAACATTTCTTTCTCCTTTTAGGTTACTTGTATGGTGGATTACAACCTAAGAGACCTTGAGAAGGAAACCCTACTTCTGCTGGTCACCAGCACTTTTGGAAATGGCGATGCACCAAGCAATGGCAAAGTAATACTTTTAATATCTGCTATATATGATTTTCCACAATAAATCAGACTATCCATGCAATATAACAGTATTTCTCTTTTTGTTATAGACTCTGCAGAATGCCCTCTTATCAATGAAACAACTGAGTAACAAATTCCGGTAATTTCTTCCAGAATTTTGCTTATCCTAGTAACCAATTTTTATTCTTTATTGAATCTTTTAAGTGCTCTTATTTTAAGATGAACTGCTACTCTTTTATTTCATCTACTATAATATAATCTAAATTAGTTTGCCCCAATCTGGAATTCTCTGTATAAATTGATTATAACTTCAATGGTTTCAGTGGGAATCAATGGCTCATAATTTGTTGGGAATAGGACTACATTTTAAGATTATCTGCTGGGAGATCAGTGGATTTCCTTGTACAGTTGGTTGTTCTCTATGAGAAGAGATTGCTCAATTAAATGGACCAGGGGTCCAATCTAAGCAGTACGCTGATTATGTTCTTTTTTTAAAATTAATTTTCTATTTATTACATTTCTTAGTGTTTAATAAACATCATGTTGTCTGGATATTTAAATTGCTTAACAATACAAATTCCCTTCTTACTCTCCACCCCTTTTTTCCAGCCATTGACAAAATAAGTTCCATGTTTGATAATATTCCGTGTCTTCTTTCCGTTTGATTTCCAATGTAAATCTATCCATTTCTACACAATCTAATATCTTCTCAGTGGTGGGCTGCAACTGTATTCTCAGTTCTATCAAGCAGCAGGCTTGTGAACCAGTGGTGGGTTTAAAAAATTTTTGGAACCTACTCTGTGGGTGTGGCCTCCTTTGTGGGAGTGGCTTGCCGGCCATGTGTTTTCTTTCTTTCTTTCTTTCTTTCTTTCTTTCTTTCTTTCTTTCTTTCTTTCTTTCTTTCTTTCTTTCTCTCTCTCTCTCTCTCTCCCTCCCTCCCTCTCTCTCTCTCTCTCTTTCCTTCTTTTGTCTCTCTGTCCCTTTTTTTCTTTTTTCTTTCATCTCTCTCTCAATCTTTTTCTTTCTTTTTTCTTTTTTTTCTTTATTTATTTCTTCCTTTCTTTCTCTTTTTCTCTCTCTCTCTCTCTCTGTCAGTCTGTCTGTCTCTGTGTGTGTGTGTGTGGCAGTGGTGGGTTTCAAAATTTTTTGGAACCTCTTCTGTAGGTGTGGCCTGCTTTCCAGGTCCACTGGTGGAACCTCTTCTAACCTGTTCGGTAGATTTGACAAACCGGTTCTACCGAATAGGTACGAACTGGTAGGAACCCACCTCTGTTGTGAACATTTCAATAGGTTGTTAAGAGAGGTACTTCAACAGGGACAATCTCAGAAGGAAAAATGCCTGTTTTAACATGAGGTCTCCTTCAACACACATACTTTGTTCATTTATTATTATTTTTTTTTTCAAAACCCAGCATTAAGGCAGCTTTTCTCTTGAAACAGGTATGCTGTCTTCGGCTTGGGTTCAAGCATGTATCCAGAATTTTGTGCCTTTGCCCGTCTTGTGCACCAAAAACTTGCCCAGTTGGGGGCATTTCCAGTCAGCCCAATGGGTGAAGGAGATGAACTCAACGGGCAAGAAGAAGCTTTTCGAAACTGGGCCATTCTTACATTTCAGGTAACTATAATAACCTTTACGGCCAGGGAGTTTCCGAGTTTCCAATGTCTCTGCAGCGGATACCAGAATCCAGTGATTTAGCTCAGTGTCTTTCAAACTTGGCAACTTTTAAGATGTGTGGACTTCAACTTCAAAAAAAGATGTTGAGACACTAAGAAAGAATGCAGAGAAGAACAGCAAAGATGATTAGGGGACTGGATGCCTAAAGCATGTAAAGAACAGTTGCAGGAACTAGATGTCTAGTATAATGCAAAGGACTAGGGGAGACATGATAGCAGTGTTCGAATATCTCAGGGGCTGCAACAAAGAAGAGGGAGTCAAACTATTCTCCAAGGCACCTGAGAGTAGAACAAGAAGCAATGGGTGGAAACTAATCAAGGAAGGAAGCAACTTAGAACTAAGGAGGAATTTCCTGACAGTTAGAACAATTAACCAGTGGAACAACTTGCCTCCAGAAGTTGTGAATGCTCCAACACTGGAAGTTTTAAAGAAGATGTTGGTTAACCATTTGTCTGAAGTGGTGTAGGGTTTCCTGCCTAAGCAGGGGGTCAGACTGGAAGACCTCCAAGGTCCCTCGTAACTCTGTTATTCTATTCTGTTCTATTCTATTCTCAGAATTTCACAGGCAGGATGAGGAATTCTGGGAATTGAAGCCCACACATCTAAAAGTTGCCAAATTTGAAAGACACTGCTTTAGCTGATTTCCCTGGGAGAAATGAGAGGTTTGAGGTTTGGCCCAGCCCAGAAACATTATTTATCCTGGGGGAGAGAGCCTAGAAAGAGAGAATCTAAATGAGATACATGCAGTACAGCAAAAATAAATGTATTTGACTTTTATAGGTAAGGTACCCTTAGTCTCTGTAACTAACTTACAGATAGTTCTCATTTTGCCACCACAATTGGGACTGGCAGCTCCCGTTAAGCAAGGAGATTGCTAAGTGAAACCACAACTGCACTTAGGATCTTCTTCAATTTTCCTTGGCTTTACAAACTGCAAAGTTTGTACAAAGATTGGTCTTAAAATTACTTTTTCATCAGCTTCCTAAACACAGCAGTCATTTAACAAAAATGGCTCAGTGGCTAAGACGCTGAGCTTATCGATCAGAAAGGTCGGCAGTTCTGCAGTTCGAATCCCTAGCGCTGCGTAAGGGAGTAAGCTCCCATTACTTGTCCCAGCTTCTGCCAACCTAGCAGTTTGAAAGGATATAAAATGCAAGTCGAAAAAATAGGAACCACCTTTGGTGGGAAGGTAACAGCATTCTGTGCGCCTTCGGTGTTTAGTCATGCTGTCCACATGGCCACGGAGTCATATTTGGACAGCGCTGGTTCTTCTGCTTTGAAACGGAGATGAGCACCGCCCCCCTAGAGTTGAGAACGACTAGAACGATATGTGCGGGGGAATCTTTACCTTTATCTTACTTGTATATGTTCACCAATTGCCGTTTCACTTCCTGCTTCGTCTTGTAGAAAGCCTGTGTAGAGTCTGCGTTGACACCCCAATGCCGATTAGCTAGGCTATTAACAGGCTCTTTTCTCGGCTGTTTCCCTCTCATTTCCAACAGTGTCCCCTAGTTATCCATTAAATTGTTCTAAGGCACAATGGGGCTAATCTTCTAATCCAGCTTTGCTTTCCAAAGAAGCAAATCATGTCACTTCCATGCATAATGGATGTTAATTACATTGAAAACTCTTTCCTTCTCCATGCACATATTAGTCTCCCAGAAGGGAGAAAGCTTTATTGTTTTGTGTAATCTTGGCAGTTGCCATGCTTGTGAATTGAAACCATCTTTTTAAACAAGACACTTGACTGAAATTAATTTCATTTGCCTTCAACCCCGCTAATTGGAAGGTTCAAGATGACTAACCCAAAGGCTCTCGATGATTACATTATAGAGTCCTCGATAACTTTAATCTATTCTTTTTCTGTATATATTTGAGAAGACTGCCTGTGAAATGTTTGATATCCGTGGAAAGCACAAGATCCTGTTGCCAAAAGAATATACATGTAAGGAAACCTGGAACCCCAAGGATTTTAGGATTGTATATGATTCTCGGCCATTGGAGTTAGAGAAAGGTATGTTCTCCTCTGATCCTTAATTGTCTTTATTTTTAATTGAATGATACTATCACCACTTTGATCCTTTTTAATCAGTATTTTAAGATGTATGGAGTTTATGCTGGCTGAGGAATTCTGAGAGCCCATATTTCTTAAAGCTGCCAAGGTTGGAAAACAGTGGGTTGAGATGGCCAGCCAGTTCCAGGCCCCGATGCAGTCCCACTGGAACAAGGCCCTCTGGCTCTTCACCACCAGCAGCACTTCCCTCCAGTTTTCGCCCAAAGTCCTGCACCAGGAGGGCAAAGCAGACCCCGAGTCAGAATTTCTGCCCCCCAAAAGATTCCAAAGGGGGAGACTCTCTGCAGCAACACAAATGTTCATTGCATATATCGGTCCCAGGGGGCGTAGTTTGAGGACCCCTGATTTAGTGCAATATAAAAGATGCAAATAATTGTTCTGCAGACCACCAAAATTTTCTCACGGACCACCAATGGTTGACCGCTGGTTTTGAGGTCTTATCTGGAATGGTCTAATTTTTTTTTTAACTGTGACAAAAGAGAGTTTGTTTCTTTGTTTGCTTTCTCTGTAGCACTTGGTGATATTCATGGGAAAAATGTACTTCCATTGACCCTCAAATTTCGGCAGAATCTTCAAAGTTCACAGTCCAGGTATTCTTTCCTGCTTGCCATACTCCCTGTTT